>NC_045437.1:122446301-122544731 GCF_002776525.5 Piliocolobus tephrosceles
TCCTTCCTTCCTTCCTTCCTTCCTTCCTTCCTTCCTTCCTTCCTTTTTTGTTTTTTGGAGTCTCGCCCTGTTGCCCAGGCTGGAATGCAATGGCTTGATCTTGGCTCACTGCAACCTCCACCTCTTGGGTTCAAGCAATTTTCCTGTCTCAGACTCCTGAGTAGCTGGGATTACAGGCACCTGCTACCACACCCGGGTAATGTAGTAGAGACGGGATTTCACTATGTTGGCCAGGCTGGTCTCGAACTCCTGACTTTGTGATCTGCCTGCCTTGGCCTCCCAAAGTGCTGGAACTATAGGCATGAGCCACCGTGCCTGGTCAAGATAATTTCGTACAGGACAACAGGACAGGATCGCCCAGGAAAAGATGGCAGCATCTTCTGTTGGTAAAATTCCACTCTATTATGTGTAGGGTGTTTGTTTATCACAATTTCCCAGGATTTTCCCAGTTTATACCTCTTGTTCCTCCTTTCTATCTCAAAGTGCTCTAGAGTGTACATAAAGTCACTATACATAGATTAACATGTGTCAAGCAGCTTCACACAGCATCATTCACTGCTGCTATAACTTGGGCAAGGGCTGGAGGCTAGAAATGCAGGGGGAGGATAAACTGAACCAGCCATGGAGACTGCCTTCCAGGATGGGGAGCCTGGGAGCAAGTGAGAAGCTGGTTTGCAAGGAGGCCATCTGGTGTAGGGGAGCCTCTGCTCTCTAGGATTCCTAGGCTGCAGGCTGGCCAGCTTGCTTGGCAGACTGACTGTCACTAGAAGGAGGGCATTTTCCAAAAGCTCAGGCCCTGGCCAGAGTTTCCTTTTCATCCCTCAACACTGGGAATTGATAACTCAGGCTTAGTACTGGGGACATCTGGCTCCTCTGTTCTAGGACCTCACTGTGATCAATCTGGAACATGGGGATGCTTGGGGGACCAAACTGTGCCTTGTTGACTAAAGAGGTTACTCTGTAGCACGTCCTACCCATTAGGTCTGCAGAAACTCTGGAAGGGGTTTAGGAGGCACATGACCAAATCCCAATAGAAGGATGTGTCTGTGCATGGGCTGGCTGCGGGAGGAAGTTTGTCTCCCAAAGCCGCTTGTGTCTCTTGCAGCCACCCAGAGGGTGATAGCACAATAACCCAAAGTAAACACCACCTCTCCCTGCCCAGTTCTCTCCTTTTCCCTGGCCTCTGAAAAATAACCCACTTTGGCATGCAATGTGAGGGCTGTGCCTTTGAGTCATCAGTCATACCCCAAAGTGGCATGAAAATGCAACTTTTACGAGAGCTCGAGAGGCAAAGAAATAAACCACAGCAAATATTTGACTGATCCAATTATAAATCTCCCCACTTCTTGGCAGACACCGAGGAGGAATGGTAATTAAGATAACTTAGTGGGTTTCCAGAGGAGCGGGAGGAGAGCAGCAGAGCCTGGACCGTGGAGCGGGGGCTGTTACTTTCCCAGAAGGGAAGGCAGCCACAGGCAGGGAGCGGGCAGCCCAGAGATTCTTCTAGAAACCACACTGATACACACCTGCCAGAGAGGGCAAGGTTAAAGACAGACTCATTGCCCTTCGGAGGATGTTATTACTGGGTCCAGGACCCCCCCAAAAGGGGGGATGACTTCATTGCTATTTGGAATGTTTTCTTGCTGAGGGTCAACGCGAACGGGAAAAGCAATAAATGCTGACATTTCCCGGGGAAGCCTGCCACTCCCCTCGCTCTGCACTGGCAGCTTCACTGGCCTCCTGACTACGTCTGATGTTGATTCTACCTCAGATGGCAGGGCACGCTCAGCAGTTGGTGGGATGCAGGGGAGCGGCACGTGTGAGCTAGGGCTGCTTGAAGCCACATGACCACAGGGTCTCTGGTCTCATCCAGCGACGGCGGGAACGACTTAGCTGCGGTGGGTCGCTCACTCATGGGGGCCTGTTCATCTCTTTCTGCCTCCAGCCAGGCCTGTGGCAAAGTGCGCCTGGCTGATTCCTCATTAAAGCTCAGCACAATTTCTTTGCTCTCCTTCAAAGGGGCTGAGTGCTCAGGGAAGGGGGAGGAATGACAGCATGCTCCAGTGGGGGCTGGCTTCCCTGAGTGTGGCCTTGCCTGTCTTTTTCAGGACTCCCTGATCAGTTCCTACTTACAGTATCTGAGTCACTTAACTAAATGCAACAGGCCCAGCTGCAGGCACCACTGCTCGGGCCACTATGAGAACCAGCCCCTGAGCTTCCGGACAGGAAACAGCATCTGCACTTCCAGACTGTAGCAGCTCATCATGCCAGGCTCCACAGGCAAGAATCAAGCAGATGGAAGCTAGAGAGGAACCAAACAGGGTTCCCTAAAATCAGCAGCTGGGGAGAATTTATCTTACAAGGGCAGAATTCTTGATTCTTTCATTACATGTCCTCTTGCAGCAGCAGCAAAAGTAATAATAAAAAATAAGAGCCTATTTTTGCCTGAGCACTTGCTACATGCCAGGCATAATAGCAAATGCTGATGTGTGTTACTGCATTCCATCCTCCCCAAAACCCTAGTCTCATCTCGGAAGAGAACAGTGGTTTCTAGAGAAGTTAACGAATGGATCCAGTGCCATTGAGCTTGGTTGGTGGCCAAGCAAGGATTTGAAGTTGGATTTGCATGAATTTTAACAATTATGGGGGACAGATCCATCTTTTCCAAGAACCTAGTTGTAACTGCCAGCATATCTGGTGGCTGGCCTGGTTTGTAAGTCCCCTCACGATGCCACTGAGCGGATGAGAAGGAGGAAGGAAGACCTTAGCAGTGCTAGGGTCAGACCTGGGCAGAGCAGGCTGGCCTGAGGACAGGGAGACACCCCACTGGGGCAGAGAAAAAAGGGTGCCTGGAAAGGTCTGGATGGCTTTGCTGGGTGTTGGCTGTACTTGGTCCGTAAGTGGCTTTGGGAGCCGGCCCCTTCCCAATTCCCTAAACACCATTCTACCTGTATGTTTTCCAGTCACACTGCTCTTCTCTCTGTTCCTGGAAGATGCCAAGCTCATCCCAGCCTCAGGGCCTTTGCGCCAGCCATTCCCTCTGCCTGGCCCATTCTTTCTCCTGATCTCTTCTCATTAATCCTGCCTTTGCCTAAATATCATGACCTGAGAAAGGGCTTCCCTGACTACCCCTTCTGAAATACCTCTATCAAAATGTAAATCAAAACCACAATGAGTTACCATCTCGCACAAGTCAAAATGGCTATCATTAAAAAGTCAAAAAACAACATGCTGGCATGGCTGTGAAGAAAAGCAAACACTTACACACTGTTGATGGGAATGTGAATTAATTCAGCCACTGTGGAAAACAGTTTGGAAATTTCTTGAGTAGATTAAAACAGAACTACCATTCAGCCCAGTAATCCTATTACTGGGTATCCAAAAGAAAACAAATTGTTCTACCAAAAAGACACATGCACTCATATGTTCATTGCAGCACTATTCACAATAGTAAAGATGGGATCAACCTAGGTGCCTACCAATGGTAGATAAAAAAAGGTGGTACATATACACCATGGAATACTATGCAGCCATAAACAATGAAATCATATTTTTTTCAGCAACATGGATGTAGTTGGAGGCCATGATTCTAAGCAAATAAATATAGGAACAGAAGACCAAACATGACATATTCTCACTTATAAGTGGGAGCTAAGCATTGGGTACTCACAGAAATAAAGATGGAACAATAGACACTGAGGACTACTAGAGAGGTCAGAGAGGGAGGGGGCAAGGGCTGAAAAACTATTAAGATTTTCACTGTTGGGTAACCATTGAGTGCTATGCTCACTACCTGAGTGATGGGATCATTTGCATCCCAAAACTTAGCATCATGCAACATATCCAGGTAACAAACTTGCTTATGTGCCTCCGAGTCTAAAAAGAAAGTTGAAATTATTTTTTTAAAAAACCTCTATTACTTCTTCTTGTTTCCATCCTCAGCAAAAACTCATGATTCTTTGAAAAAAAAAAACTTGCTACTAATTTATAATTAATCTTCCTCCTTTTGGATATGAACTTCCTCCAACACTTAAGAGTGGGAGACTTGTCACTGGAGTTCCAAGATAGCCAAATAGGAACAGCTCCAGTCTACAGCTACCAGCGTGAGCATCACAGAAGATGGATGATTTCTGCATTTCCAACTGAGGTACCAGGTTCATCTCACTGGGGCTTGTTGGACAGTGGGTGCAGCCCATAGAGTGTGAACTGAAGTAGGGCGAGGCATTGCCTCACCTAGGAAGCTCAAGAGGTCGGGGAATTCCCTTTCTTAGCCAAGGGAAGCCATGACAGATGGTACCTGGGAAATTGGGACACTCCCACCCTAATACTGTGCTTTTCCAATGGTCTTAGCAAATGGCACACCAGGAGATTATATCCTGAGCCTGGTTCAGAGGGTCCCATGAACCTCGCTCACTGCGAGCACAGCAGTCTGAGATCAAACAGGAAGGCAGCAGCGAGGCTGGGGGAGGGGCGTACACCATTGCTGAGGCTTGTGTAGGTAAACAGATCAGCTGGGAAGCTCGAACTGGGTGGAGCCCACCGCAGCTCAAGGAGGCCTGCCTGCCTCCGTAGACTCCACCTCTGGGGGCAGGGCATAGCTGAACAAAAGGCACTTCTGCAGACTTAAACATCCTTGTCTGACAGCTTTGAAGAGAGTAGTGGTTCTCCCAGCATGGAGTTTGAGATCTGAGAAAGGACAGACTGCCTCCTCAAGTGGGTACCTGACCCCTGAGTAGCCCAACTGGGAGACACCTCCCAGTAGGGGCCAACTGACACCTCATATAGCCAGGTGCCCCTCTGAGACGAAGCTTCCAGAGGAAAGATCAGGCAACAACATTTGCCATTCTGCAATATTTGCTGTTCTGCAGCCTCCGCTGGTGACACCCAGGCAAACAGGGTCTGGAGTGGACCTCCAGCAAACTCCAACAGACCTGCAGCAGAGGATCCTGCCTGTTAGAAGGAAAACTAACAAACGGAAAGGACATCCACACCAAAACCCCATCTGTATGTCACCATCATTAAAGACCAAAGGTAGAGAAAACCACAAAGATGAGGAGAAACCAGAGCAGAAAAGCTGAAAATTCTAAAAATCAGAGTGCCTCTTCTCCTCCAAAGGAATGCAGCTCTTCACCAGCAACGGAACAAAGCTGGACAGAGAATGACTTTGATGAGCTGAGAGAAGAAGGCTTCAGATGATTGGTAATAACAAACTTCTCCAAGCTAAAGGAGGATGTTTGAACCCATCGCAAAGAAGCTAAAAACCTTGAAAAAAGATTAGACAAATGGCTAACTAGAATAAACAGCATAGAAAAGACCTTAAATGACTTGATGGAGCTGAAAACCATTGGGCAAGAACCACATGACACATACACAAACTTCAGTAGCCAATTCAATCAAGTGGAAGGAAGGGTATCAGTGATTGAAGATCAAATGAATGAAAAGAAGTGAGAAGAGAAGTTTAGAGAAAAAACAGTAAAAAGAAACGAACAAAGCCTCCAATGAATATGGGACTATGTGAAAAGACCAAATCTGTGTCTGATTGGTGTACCTGAAAGTGACAGGGAGAATGGAGCCAAGTTGCAAAACACTCTTCAGGATATTATCCAGGAGAACTTCTCCAACCTAGCAAGGCAGGCCAACATTTAAATTCAGGAAATACAGAGAACACCACAAAGATACTCCTCAAGAAGAGCAACTCCAAAATACATAATTGTCAGATTCACTAAAGTTGAAATGAAGGAAAAAATATTAAGGGCAGCCAGAGAGAAAGGTTGGGTTACCCACAAAGGGAAGCCCATCAGACTAACAGCAAATTTCTCAGCAGAAACTCTACAAACCAGAAGAGAGTGGGGGCCAATATTCAACACTCTTAAAGAAAAGAATTTTCAGCCCAAAATTTCATATCCAGCCAAACTGAGCTTCATAAGTGAAGGAGAAATAAAATCCTTTACAGACAAGCAAATGCTTAGAGATTTTGTCACCACCAGGCCTGCCTTACAAGAGCTCCTGAAGGAAGTATTAAACATGGAAAGGAACAACTGTACCAACCACTGCAAAAATATGCCAAATTATAAAGACCATCGATGCTAGGAAGAAACTGCAACAACTAATATGCAAAATAACCAGCTAACATCATAATGACAGGATCAAATTCACATATAACAATATTAACCTTAAATGTAAATGGGCTAAATGCCCCAATTAAAAGACACAGACTGGCGAATTGGATAAAGAGTCGAGACCCATCAGTGTGCTGTATTCAGGAGACCCATCTCATGTGCAGAGACACACATAGGCTCAAAATAAAGGGATGGAGGAAGATCTACCAAGCAAATGGAAAACAAAAAACAGCAGGTGTTGCAATCCCGGTCTCTGATAAAACAGACTTTAAACCAACAAAGATCAAAAGAGACAAAGAAGGCCATTACATAATGGTAAAGGGATCAATTCAACAAGAAGAGCTAACTATCTTAAATATATATGCACCCAATACAGGAGCACCCAGATTCATAAAGCAAGTCCTTAGAGACCTACAAAGAGACTTATACTCCTACACAATAATAATAATGGGAGACTTTAACACCCCACTGTCAACATTAGACAGATCAACAAGACAGAATGGTAAGAAGGATATCCAGGAATTGAACTCAGCTCTGCACCAAGCAGACCTAATAGACATCTACAGAACTCTCCATCCCACATCAACAGAATATATATCCTTCTCAGCACCACATCGCACTTATTCCAAAATTGACCACATAGTTGGAAGTAAAGCACTCCTCAGCAAACGTAAAAGAGCAGAAATTATAACAAACTGTCTCTCAGACCACAGTGCAATCAAACTAGAACTCAGGATTAAGAAACGCACTCAAAACCACTCAACTACATGGAAACCGAACAACCTGTTCCTGAATGACTACTGGGTACATAACAAAATGAAGGCAGAAATAAAGATGTTCTTTGAAACCAATGAGAACAAAGACACAACATACTAGAATCTCTGAGACACATTTAAAGCAGTGTGTAGAGGGAAATATATAGCACTACATGCCCAGAAGAGAAAGCAGGAAAGATCTAAAATTGACACCCTAACATCACAATTAAAAGAACTAGAGAAGCAAGAGCAAACACATTCAAAAGCTAGCAGAAGGCAAGAAATAACTAAGATCAGAGCAGAAGTGAAGGAGATAGAGACACAAAAAAACCTTCAAAAAATCAATGAATCCAGGAGCTGGTTTTTGGAAAAGGTTAACAAAATTGGTAGACCCCTAGCAAGACTAATAAAGAAGAAAAGAGAGAAGAATCAGATGCAATAAAAAATGATAAAGGGGATATCACCACCGATCCCACAGATATACAAACTACCATCACAGAATACTATAAACACCTCTATGCAAATAAACTAGAAAATCTAGAAGAAATGGATAAATTCCTGGACACATACACCCTCCCAAGACTGAACCAGGAAGAAGTTGAATCCCTGAATAGACCAATAACAGGCTCTGAAATTGAGGCAATAATTAATAGCCTACCCACAAAAGAAGTCCAGGACCAGACGGATTCACAGCCAAATTTTACCAGAGGTACAAAGAGCTACTAGTACCACTCCTTCTGAAACTCTTCCAATCAATAGAAAAAGAGGGAATCCTCCCTAACTCATTTTGTGAGGCCAGCATCATCCTGATACCAAAGTCTGGCAGAGACACAACAACAAAAAAAGAGAATTTTAGACCAATATCCCTGATGAACATCAATGCAAAAATCCTCAATAAAATACTGGCAAACTGAATCCAGCAGCACATCAAAAAGCTTATCCACCACGATCAAGTTGGCTTCATCCCTGGGATGCAAGGCTGGTTCAAGGTACACAAATCAGTAAATGTAATCCATCATATAAACAGAACCAAAGACAAAAATCACATGATTATCTCAATAGATGCAGAAAAGGCCTTCGACAAAATTCAACAGCCCCTCATGCTAAAAACTCTCAATGAACTAGGTATTGATGTGACGTATCTCAAAATAATAAGAGCTATTTATGACAAACCCACAGCCAATATCATACCGAATGGGCAAACACTGGAAGCATTCCCTTTGAAAACTGGCACAAGACAGGGATGCCCTCTCTCACAACTCCCATTCAACATAGTGTTGGAAGTTCTGGCCAGGGCAATCAGGCAGAAGAAAGAAATAAAGGGTATTCAATTAGGAAAAGAGGAAGTCAAATTGTCCCTGTTTGCAGATGACATGATTGTATATTTAGAAAACCCCATTGTCTCAGCCCAAAATCTCCTTAAGCTGATAAGCAACTTCAGAAGTCTCAGGATACAAAATTAATGTGCAAAAATCACGAGCATTCCTATACACCAATAACAGACAAACAGAAAGCCAAATCATGAGTGAACTTCCATTCACAATTGCTTCGAAGAGAATAAAATACCTAGGAATCCAACTTACAAGGGATGTGAAGGACCTCTTCAAGGAGAACTACAAACCACTGCTCAACGAAATAAAAGAGGACACAAACAAATTGAAGAACATTCCATGCTCATGGATAGGAAGAATCAATATTGTGAAAATGACCATACTGCCCCAGGTAATTTATAGATTCAATGTCATCCCCATCAAGCTACCAATGACTTTCCTCACAGAACTGGAAAAAACTACTTTAAAGTTAACATGGAACCAAAAAAGAGCCCACATTGCCAAGACAATCCTAAGCCAAAAGAACAAAGCTGGAGGCATTACGCTACCTGACTTCAAACTATACTACAAGACTACATTAACCCAAACAGCATGATACTGGTACCAAAAAGAGATATAGACCAATGGAACAGAACAGAGCCCTCAGAAATAATACCATATATCTACAACCATCTGATCTTTGACAAACCTGACAAAAACAAGAACTGGGGAAAGGATTCCCTATTTAATAAATGGTGCTGGGAAAACTGGCTAGCTGTATGTAGAAAGCTAAAACTGGATCCCTTCCTTACACCTTATACAAAAATTAATTCAAGATGAATTAAAGATTTAAGTGTTAGACCTAAAACCATAAAAATCCTAGAAGAAAACCTAGGCAATGCCATTCAGGCCATAGGCATAGGCATAGGCAAGGACTTCATGACTAAAACACCAAAGCAATGGCAACAAAAGCCAAAATTGACAGATGGGTTCTAATTAAACTAAAGAGCTTCTGCACAGCAAAAGAAACTACCATCAGAGTAAACAGGCAACCTACAGAATGTGAAAAAAATTTTACAGTCTACCCATCTGACAAAGGGCTAATATCCAGAATCTACAAAGAAGTTAAACAAATTTATAAGAAAAAAATCAAACAACTCCATCAAAAAGTGGGCAAAGGATATGAACAAACACTTCTCAAAAGAAGACATTTATGCAACCAACAGAGACATAAAAAATGCTCGTCACTGACCATCAGAGAAATGCAAATCAAAACCAGCTCACACCAGTTAAAATGGCGATCATTAAAAAGTCAGGAAACAACAGGTGCTAGAGAGGATGTGGAGAAATAGGAACACTTTTACACTGTTGCTGGGACTGTAAACTGGTTCAACCATTGTGGAAGACAGTGTGGTGATTCCTCAAGGATCTAGAACTAGAAATACCATTTGACCCAGCCATCCTATTACAGGTTATATACCCAGAGGATTATAAATCATGCTGCTATAAAGACACATGCACAAGTATGTCTATTGCAGCACTATTCACAATAGCAAAGACTTGGAACCAACCCAAATGTCCATCAACGATAGGCTGGATTAAGAAAATGTAGCACATATAAACCATGGAATACTATGCAGCTATAAAAATGGATGAGTTCATGTCCTTTGTAGGGACATGGATGAAGCTGGAAACCATCATTCTGAGCAAACTATCGCAAGGACAGAAAACCAAACACCACATGTTCTCACTCATAGGTGGGAACTGAACAATGAGAACACTTGGACACAGAGTGGGGAACATCACACACCTGGACCTGTCATGGGGTAGGGGGATGGGGGAGGGATAGCATTAGGAGATATACCTAATGTAAACGATGAGTTAATGGGTGCAGCACACCAACATGGCATGTGTATACATATGTAACAAACCTGCACGTTGTGCACATGTACCTAGAACTAAAGTATAATAATAATAAAAAAGAGTGGGAGACTTGTCTGTTTCACTTAACACAGCATCCCCCGTGCCTAGAACAGTGCTTGGCACATAGTGGGTACTCACTAAAGATCTTTATTGCATGAATAAAAAAGATTTAAGCCAAAAAGGAAATAGTATCTAGAGTGAAGGGTTTACCAACAAGGTGGAGTTTTGGTGACACAACTACTTAAAGGATATAATCTCTTCAGGAAATGCCTTTGGAAATTTTAGTGGACACTGTAGTTTTCTCTTATTTTTGCTTCCTTACTGTTCAGATGCTACTATGAGTTAACATTTAATGAGGCTAGGCACTGTTCTAAGTGATTCATGCTCATAATAACCCTACTGAATACAAATTATTCCTGTTTTGCATATGAGGAAACTGAGACACAGAGAGGTTACATAGCTTGCCCAACAGTTAGTAAGTGTTGGGGCTGAGATTCACACCCAAGCAGCCAGCTTCAAAGAGGACAGTCTTAATCCAGTGTATTACAGTCTTCTCAATATGCCTAATGAACAGGCAGCCAGTAGGGGGTGCTGGCACGCCTCTCTCATTTGCACATGTGTGTGTGTATTCACAGGACCACAGGGTGCAGGCACACTCCGCCCCGTCTTTGATGGGCAGGGGAGCGCCAGCCAACATCTGGTTTCACTTAGAAGGCCTAAGGGTCCCTAAATTGGAGTTCATAGAAAAATCTGAAGCGTGGCTCTCAAGCCTGTTATGCTGTAAGGGCAAATGAATGTAAAACTGTTTGTTCCTTCAACAAATATTGAGCAATCACCATGTGCCTGGCACTGCTCTGTGTACTGGGGATACAGCAGTGAATGATACAGACAAGGCCTCTGTCCTCCTGGAGCTGACATTTCCAAGGGGGGATATAATGTCAGGGAGGGAAGAGGGCTGTGAGTAAAAAATAAAGCAAACCAGCCAGGTGCAGTGGCTCATGCCTGTAATCCCAGCACTTTGGAAAGCTGAGGTGGGCGGATCACAAGGTCATGAGTTCAAGACCAGTCTGGCCAACATTGTGAAACCCTGTCTCTACTAAAAATACCAAGATTAGCTGGGTGTGCTGGGGTGCACTTGTAGTCCCAGCTACACAGGAGGCTGAGGCAGGAGAATTGCTTAAACCTGGGAGGTAGAGGTTGCAGTGAGCCAAGATCACACCACTGCACTCTAGCCTGAGCGACAGAGCAAGACTGCATCTCAAAAATAAAATAAAACAAAATAAAATAAAATAAAATAAAATAATTAAAATAAAGCAAACCAGACAACCCAAATGTCCATCAACAGGTGAATGGTCACACACATTGTGGAACATACTTACAATTGAAAAGCTACTCAGTAATAAAAGAAATAAGCCATGGAAACTGATATGGTTTGGCTGTGTCCCCACCCAAATCTCATCTTGAATTGTAGCTCCCATAATTCCCATGTGTCGTGGGAGGGAGCTGGTGGGAGGTATTTGAATCATGGCGGCGGGTCTTTCCTGTGCTGTTCTCCTGATAGTGAATAGGTCTCGTGAGATCTGATGGTTTTAAAAAGGGGAGTTCCCCTGCAAATGCTCTCTTGCTTGCCGCCACCATGTAAGATGTGCCTTTGCTCCTCCTTCGCCTTCTGCCATGATTGTGAGGCCTCCCCAGCCATGTGGAACTGTGAGCCCATTATACCTCCTTTCCTTTATAAATTACCCAGTCTCGAGTGTGTCTTTATTAGCAGCATGAGAACAGACTGATACAGGTACAAACACCACCATGGGTGAATCTCACTGACATTCTGTGAGTGAAAGAAGGCAGACACAAGAGCACATGATTCCTTGCATATGAAACTCTAGTGGAGCCAAATCTAATCTTCAGTGACAGAAAGCAGATCAGTGGTTTCCTGGGCCTGGAGGTGAGGTTGGTGTGGGGCATAGGGGAGCTGTTGGGTGGTGGCATTGTCCTCTATATATGGCTCTATATGGCTCTATATGGCTGTGGTGGTGCTTACTGAGGTGGATACAGTTTTCAGATTTTAGGGATCCAAGTGGACACTTAGAAAATGTGTGCACTGGTGCATGTTTTAGCAGCACAATTAGCAATGGCAAAAATATGGAACCAGCCCAAATCCCCATCAATCAACAAGTGGATGAAGAAAATGTGGTACATATATACCATGGAATACTACTCAGACATAAGAAGGAATGAAATAATGACATTCACAGCAACCTGAATGGAATTGGAGACCATTATTCTAAGTGAAGTAACTCAGGAATGGAAAACCAAACATTGTATGTTCTCACTTGTAAGTGGGAGCTAAGCTTTGAGGACACAAAGGCATAAGAATGATACAACGGACTTTGGGGCCTCAGGGGAAAGGGTGGAAAGAGGGTGAGGAATAAATAAACTACACATTGGGTACAGTGTACACTGCTCGGGCGACGGATGCACCCAAATCTCAGAAATCACCACTAAAGAACTTATTCATGGAAGCAAACACCACCTGTTACCCAAAATCTATTGAAATAATTTTTTTAAAGTGTGCACTGGGTAGTTTTAACTTTATACCTAAATTAAGTTGATTTAAGAAAAACAAAGCATAAAGCGTGAAGGAGTATTCTGTTGTAGATTCACTTGTCAGGAAAGGGCTTATGGAGGGCATGAGGTGTAAAAAAGTCAGGGGGAGCCACCTGAATATCTGAGGGATCATTCCAGGAAGAGAGGACATTCAGTGCAAAAAGTTTGGAGGCAGAATGAGCTTGGCAGGGCTGAGGGAGAGCAAGTGAGCTGATGCAGTGGAGTCCAGGGAGTGAGGAGGAGACTGGTGGTTAACCAGACTGCAGAGGGACTGGCCAGCCACAGAGACTGATCTTCCGTCAGCTGTTTACTGAGCACCTACTGTGGACGGCCACAGCTGTGAGTGAGGGAGACGCAGCAGGGAACAGAACAGCTGCTGCCCTTCTGGAGATGATATTCTAGAATAACTTCAGAATTTCCCTTTGCATAATGGGAGGCCAGTGGAGGGTTTCAGAGGCTGAAAAGATGAGACCAGAGCTTGTTTTTAATCATAATAGGAAAGCGTCTTGCCTGGTGTGTTTACTGAGCCTGGTTCCTATGAAGGCCCTCCGGGGTTGGCAGGGGTTTTGGTGGTTTGCTGGTTGAAGATAAGCAGATTATGGGTCCTGCCAAATTTCCTCCCTCCATATATCAAGCCTAAAATTGTGGTTTTCAAGTTCCAAAGGAGTGTATTTTGAATGTCTCTGGTATGGGAGGGGGGTGATGTAGGGGAAATGAAAAACGAATAGAAAAGGGTAAAGTGTCACAATGGAAGGATAAAGTAATATGATCACTATGAATATTTGGCACATTCCAGCAGCCCTTCTTCTCAGAGCTGTTGCAGAATGGGATTCCCAACAGAAACAGTAACGAGGCTGGGCCAAACAAAGGCAGGGACAATTCAATTCCTGATAGGTGAGTGAGTTCCCTGGACATTCTGGGACAGGTATTGGTGCTGGTATCCACCAGCCACACGTGGGCAGGGCTAGCTCTGCCTTGTCCCTGCCTGCAGCCCCTTGACATGTGGCATATAGGCGCTCAGTAAATGTTGGCTGAATACAACGGGATGGCCTGCCTCTGGCAGAATGGTGCATCTGTCTGAACACAGGGTCTCCTTCAGGGAATGTTAACCCTTCTCACATGAAATTTCTGAGAACAGGGGAAACAGAAGCCATAAGTCTTGATCTCTTATTTTCAACAAGATTTTCCCCAGGTACATGAAGGTGTGCATTCCCAGTGAGAAGGGTAACCCATAGCTTCAGACCACTTTTTGGCCACTTTTTCCTTCTATTTAGCATGTGTTTCTAGCTGGGGTTGTGTACACAGCTGCAAATATGCAACAACTCAACACAGGGACACAGCCATTAAACCTCCAGAGGGGCTGCCCCCCTAGGTCACTGTCGGAGCCAGTTCTAGAAGTAAAAGCTATGTCCCCATTAGCGAAGAATGACTAAAGCAAAGCAGAGTTTCTAAAAAGAAGTCAATTATTACTTGAAGCTTCAACATAGCCCACACAACAAGGGGTGTCTTGGTCTGCCCTTTGCTTAGAAAGGCCCTCTCTTGTCTTTCTCTTTACCTGCTTAACTCATCCTCAAAGATTCAGCTTGTGTAGCCTCCTCCAGGAGGGTGCCCTAAAATCCCTCACAGGTTAAAAGTGGTGGCCAACTTTTATGCTCCCAAGCCTCCTGTATCCAACCCTCTAGTAATAACAATAGCTGATATTTGTTGAATATGTTATGTGAGGGACAGGAACAGATCATGTAAATGACATACAGTAGTGGCTCCAGGAAACATACAAGAGCATAGTGCTAGCAGTGTGAATGTTATCTCACCTCTCCCATCCCATGAAGAGCTGTGCTTGGGCTCCACACAGGTAGATGCAATGTGCACTGTGTCCCCCCGAGAGGCACCCCAAACCTCTGCTACCTCTCCTATTCATAGAAGATGGGGAGGAGACAGGAATCACTTGACTGAGTAGGAAGACTCTGAGCTTTGCATTCTATACTAGAGTTTTGACAACCAGCTGAAGCGCAGTTTGCATGTCGGTATTGGTATCGGACAGTGTCCTTGCTGTTCTCGCTGGAAAGCCGCCTTGTTGCTAGGCTACCTGAGAGTGAGCTATAAGGGTTGTACACCAGTTAGATTGATTGATTGATCTCCATGGGGTGCTTACTATTTCCTGGGCATTATCTCATTTATTCTTACAACAGCCTGATGAGGGATAGTCCTCATTTTCTGGACGTTGAAACTAAATCTAGAGTGACTCATCCGGAAACACTTCATAGGAGAGATAAGATTCAAACCCAGACCAGGATGATTGTAGAGTGTCAGCTCTTATTCTCCACCATGGACTGCATCTCACGACCCTCCGTACTTGATGTTGTCATCATTTCTTAACTTGTCAGGTCTCCATCTCCTTAAAGGCAGAGCCGATGCTTTTAATCGCTGTATCCCCAGTACAGACATTCAATGAGTATTTGTTGAGCACATGAATGGATTGATTTTATATTTCATCTTCTCACCAGGTCATGCCCTCATCATGCTGCCTTTTGATCCAACCCAAGAGAAGGGTAGAAGGTATTGCTCTGAAGACCAAGTGAGCCATAATGTTGACCTCACAGAGCCTTGGGGTCAAGGTCAGTGAAATTGATGAGCATTTCAAGGCTATTCCAAGGTGCACAAAGGAGAATGAATGTTTTACCTCTCAGTGCTTTGCTGATGTGATTTCTTATTTACCGCACATTCCCATCTAATTGTCTTTAGCCAATGGTTTATCATAAATGTCACATTTGGCTCCTTGCCCTCCCAAGATCAATAGGAGGGCCCAGTGTGGGTTGGCTGTGAAAATATTTCAAACATATCACCAAGAAGAGGGAGCAAACTGGGGATGTGTGCAGTCACAAAATGATTTCCCAAGCCCTAACGAGGAACAGAAGCACAAGCACTGAACAGCTTCTCTTGAAGCATGAGCTGCACCTTTCACCAGGCTGCAGTGTAACTCTGCACAAGTCTTCAGCTCTGAGTTCTGCTCTCTCATCCCCAAAGTGGGAATAATAAAAGTCCCCACCCCTGAGGGACACTGTGAGTTCGGCTCGGCTCATGGTAAGCACTCAATTAATGCGAGCTGCTCTCATGGTTATTGTTGTTATAACACATTGATGTATTATAAATCCTTTGAGCTGGCAATTCCACTCCAAGAATTCATCACAAGGAAATTATTAAAAAATATAAGAACATAGACCTGAAAGAATGTTTACTGTAGAATGATTTATCATATTGAAAAAGGGGGACTGCTTGAAAAAAATTTTATTCAAGACAATGGACTATTTTGAGGCATTCAAAATGAGTTTATGGAAAAATATTCAGACTTGGAAAGATGTCCTCTATCTATTATTAAGCAAAGACTTAGGGTAAAAATAGTGTGTGTGGTATGATCTTGTGTTTGTAAAAATGATGACTATATGTGAACAGAAAACAGTCTGGAAAATATACTCAAAAATGTTAATGTTTTCTGTTTATCCTATCATCACCATGTCTTACTTTATAATGAGAAAAACATAAATAAAAGTTATCTTTAAAAAAATTGAAATCTGTTTTTTTTGTTTGGTGGTTTATGTCATGAATGCTTTGAGACCATAATAATAATAGCTTACGCCATTTTTATGTGCCAGCGTGAATCTAAGTGCTTTACAAGGATTACTTCATTTACATCCAATATTGCTCTGAGCACATAATACAATCTCCAGTTTATAGATGAGGTAACTGAGGCACAGAAAGATTGAATGACTTGCCCAAGGTCATACAGCTTGGAAGTACTGGAAGTTGGAGTTCAAAGTCAGATAGTTTGGACTGGTCTACACTCCTTCTGCCCAGGCTCTCCAGCTATTCCTGTCTGGAAGAGCAGCGTAAGAATTTCATAGCGGTTTCTTTTCTTTTTCTTTTTTCCTTCCTTCCTTCCTTCCTTCCTTCCTTCCTTCCTTCCTTCCTTCCTTCCTTCCTTCCTTCCTTCCTTTTCTTTCTTTTCTTTCTTCCTTTCTTTCCTTTTTGAGACATGATCTCACTCTTTTGCCCAGGCTGGAGTGCAGTGGCACAATCAGGGCTCACTTCAGCCTTGACCTCCCGGGCTCAAGCAATCCTACCATCTCAGCCTCCCAAGTAGCTGGGACTACGGGCAGATACCACCATACCTGGATAATTAAAATTTTTTTTTTTTTTGGTAGAGATGAAGTCTCACTTTGCTGTCCAGGGTGGTCTTGATATCCTGGGCTTAAGTGTCCCTCCCGCCTTCATTTCCCAAAGTGCCAGGATTATAGGCATGAGCCACTATAGCTGGCCTAAAGTTTATTTTCTAAATAAGTATTTAGATATTTTAAAAATTACAATTCAACCTCACACTGACTTCATTTATATGGTAGGATCTAGTTATCTGAGGATCACTGGAATTTGTAAGAGGCCACTTAAAATCAATACACTTAACAAATGGAAAAATGTTTGATTAGAACTTTATCTTGGAAAAGGAAACCCTGCCAAAAAGTTTATTTTATCTCATATTTAGGGAAATTCAGGTTATACTTGCAACTATGCTCTAGTTGTGAGAATGAACATTGAATTTTCATACATACACAAAAACACGACACCACACATTTCGTTCTATCAGCTTCATCGATATCAAAACACATGCTGTTTTCAGAGATGTCAAAAGAGGAGCATTATATGCATCGTAGAATCGATGAAACACACAGGACAGTGAAGCATCACTTAGTGTAACGAGTGCAATAGAATCAAAAAGAGCATTTCTGTAAGCAGATGGGATATCTTCATCAAATTTCCCAGGATCTCTCTTTACGTTTTTTATAATCACCCTCTTTGATGTGCCGATCTTATCACCTTCTTTGTTGATTTTCTCTGCCTCCGTGTTTAACTGTGCTATCTCAGCCAGATCCATATTTACCAAGGCTTTCCTCTGACACATTCAAGAAGATCCCCACCACCATTTTCCTTGACTTGATAAAATTCCTGTTTTTGGCAGTAGGTGTAATTTTACTCCGTAAACAATTGTGTTTACGTTGTACTGTAGATGCTCCTAGAAATGACTGAGCACCAGAGAGAAGGAAGAGGAAGGTGTCTGGCTGCCAGATTCACATCCCAGCTTTGAGCCCCTAGCCTCTGTCTCAGTTCTTCCATCTGTAAAAGGGGAGTGCCACTAATGCTACCTAGCTCATACGGTGTTGTGAAGATAAAACAAGATAATGCACATGGAACAATCATGTTCCTGTTACACTGTGGTCCTCTGAGAGTGCTGGCCATTATTCCGAGTGGGTTTAGACATCATGTTAAATGGAGAGGGACCTCTGAGTGCAGGACATTTTTATAAGAGCTCGGATGAATGATTAATGAATACTGTCGTCTCAGAACAACTTTAGCTTCCCTACAAAGCATCCTTACTGAGAAGGGCTTCAACGAACATTTTAGAAGCCATTAATTTTTGTGAAGATCTTGGAATAAAGCTTTTCCTAACATCTCTGAGCATACATTGAACTTCTGTAACTGTCATTTATCGGGAAGCTTAAAGATCTGTACTAGGCTTTCTTTGAATCCAGGCCGATGTGTGTCTGCTCAGATAAAGTCGTACAAGCAATTGCACTGATGGATCCTGTTCAACCAAATGCCAGGCAGAGCAGAGGCACATGTTTGATTCAGGATGTAAAACCAGGAGCGGAATTCCAAATGAATGTGTAATATGTCCCATAATGGTGATTTTATCTTTAAATAAGGGGAGTTTCAAAGCTTGGGTGCAACTCCCCTATTTTTATATCTAAGGCAAGGGACGTGAGTAGTTGTTCAATATTTTCAGTGATTTAACCTTGAAACAATTATTTCCTTTTCCTCTTCTTTCAAGCTTCTGGATCAATTTAATTGAAGAGTATCTACAGTCTGTAAGGGAAATGATTAAAGGAAATACTGTTGCTATTCACAAGTATTTGAATAGATTTGTTATGATTTTTCTCAAAACTGCAAAAAAACACATAGTATATACATAAATGGAATCTTGAGAAAGTGATTGGAATTACAGGTATCATCTATAACCACTCTTTGTTTTACTGAAAATAGGCTCAAACTTGTTACAGATTCACTTATTAAAAACACACACACACACACACACACACACACATACACACACACACACACACACACAGAGAAAGACAGAGATTACAGAAATTAAGAGAAGTATAAAAGATACCCATATTACAACCCCTCAAATGAATAAATGTTAAGGTTTTGTGGAATTATATCCAGTCTGTGTGTGTGTATGTTGGAGATTGGGGGGTAGGGGACTTGCTTTACCTTTAATATGTTTTTACAGATAAGAGGAAGTACTCTTAAAACCTAATTCCCAGTACTATTCTTCTTGACTATTCCTAGAGGTGACCACTCTCATGGGTTTAGTCACTCTCTCTTTCTCTGGATATATATCCACACATACACATTATACATGTGATTTATTAATACACAAACATACGTATACAGAGATTAACATTATAATACTAAATGTGGATTTGAACTGTAAACTCTATGCTAATAAAACTGTCACTTTCATCTTTTTATATATAGGGTTCTATATAAGATTTCACTTGAGGATAAAGGTCATTTGCTTAGAAAATTTGCAAACTCCTGAATTACAGCACCTCAAAGACTCTCCTCAGTCTAAATATGTGATTTGGTGCTGCCCCTTCAAACTCATTCCTGTTTTGTCTGTTGCTGCCTCCTCTCTGAATTCCATGAACTCAAGCCTTGTCCTTCTTGTAAAACATTCACGGTGTCCTCCTGTGCACCCTTCACACCGGTTCTCTTTCCAGACTCAAGCATTCCATGAGATTTCTCCTTGCTTTGCTCAGTAGTTGTCCAGCAGCGTGCCCACTGACTCAGATGGCAGTTTCAGTTCCTCTCTCCTGTTAGGATGCCACCAGCTAACCAGAAGGGGCCTCTCAAGAAAGTCCTTTCCAAAAGCACTTTCGGTCCAATGCAGAAGAAAGCAAGATTCTCTTGGTTTCACACAATCGTTCACCACACCTGGAGCTTCTTTGGAAAGGAAGGTTCTGAAAAATATGCCTGTAAAGATCTGGCTTCCTCCAAAATGAAATGAAACTTCGTATCAGGGGCTTCTGCAAAGCGTGATTTGATGTGCTATGTAAGCTGACAGCCAAACTCTGGCACTGCCTCCACATTTCAGCTCCATGTGAAAGGTGAGGCCCAGTGGAGCCTATCAGACTGGTCAGTGGGCACTGAGAGGGTAAAGAGAGAGTGGCAAGATGTCAGAGCCAGGAAGCGCCAAACAGCCAGGCACTCCAGCATCCCAGGAATGCAGTTAGTACCACATCTAATTGAAACCATGTGCAGGTTTGCTTACTTGGGCAAGAACGAAGGGGACAAGGAAAGGCAGAGTTCGTTTTCAAATAAGGATCTGAAATGCAAAGGAATAAACTCGAGCTGGCAAAGACTAAAACCACTAATCACCATCTATAAATCTGCTTTTAAAAAATGTCATTAGGGGCCTTCTGCTGATAAGAACTGATAGAAATGTTTGCTCAGTTGATTTTATCTTGGTCCACATATGCCCAATCTACCATATTTGCATTTATTTGGTATAATCATGGGGCAATTTGTGGTCACTTAAACTGCTCCCCCCTATTGGCTAATGAGTTTAATGTGTGGATAATTTTACTTCCCATCCCATAGATACCTCTCAGCATAAAGCATTAGGGGGTGCCAGCATCTGCTCCTGTCTTACTGCCACTCAATCCCTAGAATCTCTTTTATTCAACTTGCTGGAGCTCTAAGCCCATCATATACTTTTAAGTTGCCTCTGGAAGTCACTGGGCTCCTGGCTCCATCGGTCTGAGTGATGAAATAGGCATTTTTAATATTTGCTAAACAGGATTGTGGAGAAGGTGAAGTCCCAGCAGGGCTCCCAAGCGGTAACTGCATCTTGTTGTCTCTGGTTAATCATGTACCTAATTTGCCAATTATTGACTTGTTCTCGCAAAGGATTTTACTTGGCTTGACATATCAGTAGCAATCAGTGATGAACTGTCAAGCAGACTTGCTCACTGCCTTAACCACCCAAGATTCTGACTTGCAGCAACTGCCTCTGAGATTTCCTTTGATGCCTAGCTCTACAGCCAGTTCAGATTATTATTTTTCTTCAGTCTGTTACCTTTCTAGAACTGGGGCTGAGCAAATCTGACACAGTTTGTAGGATTTCAGATATCTGGCAAGGTGCATTAGGCTTCGACTGTACACAAACCATCCCCATAAGAGTTCGAGTTAGTAGGCTAAGAATGACTTAGATTGACTTTTTTTTTCTGTCTGTGTCTTTAAAAACACAATGCATGATGTCAAAACTGCTGCATTTAAAGTACAATATAATACCTACCTTTAAAATTGGCAAAGCTTTAGAAATAATAATATTACATTTATGCAAGTGTTCAAGTAAATAAAATGGGCATTTCCACAATGCTGCTGGTGAGTAGAAGTGCGATTGGTACACATTTTCAGAAGAAAAATTTGGGAATATAAATAAAATCCTTAAGGGTTTATTTTCAAGACAAGGATTGAGGATGCACACGAAGACCAGTCACCAGGGCAGGCCTCATACCATTTTATGTTTAAGTCATTAGGGATCTTCATTGATATTTCTGGTGCTCCTTCCAGGGGACACCATCCGATGGTACTTCCTCTTCCACTAAAGTTACGATGTGACAGCTTTGGTTGATATGAGAAGGGCTTAAATGATATGTGTGACTTGCAAGCAGAGTTCTGTAGGAATTGGTACACAATTCTGCACCTACTCCTTTCTTTGTTCCTGATAGTAGAAGTTTCATAGGTCTGTGTCCGTGAATGAGGTTGACATTGAGCAAAGGCCTCGTTAACCTAAGAGGGACATGTGAAGCAGGGTTTTCTAACCTCAGCACTGTTAGCATTTGAAGATAGTGTTAATTCTTTGTGTTGGGGCTTCCCTGTGCACTGCAGGGTGTTTAGCAGCATCCTTGGCCTCTATCCACTAGGTACTAGCAGCAACCTCCTCCCAGCGTGATAACCAGAACTATTTCCAGGTGTTGTTAAATGTTTCCAGGGTGGGAGTGGTGGCAGGGCAAAATCACACCTGTTTGAGAGCATAAATGGTGTAGCATAAACAAGAAAAAAAAAAAAAAAAACACCTTTGTTCTTTGAAGTTATCATTATTCCGAGGTTCTTTTTTTCCCCACTGCAATGGATGTGTTTTATTATAGCAAAAATAATATATAAGCATTTAGCGAAAGGGGGCTGCTTTATATAAGGAGTGTTTTTACTTTTTCCTTTTGTTTCGCTGTTTCTGAAACTTTTCTGCAATGAAATGTAGTTTTTTCTTTAGAAAGAAGAAAAAAACTAGAAAATTAATTTATTAAAAAATCTGTATTTGTATAATTGCCTATCTATATACAGGATTTGCTAGGGCTATACAGAAAATTCTAAGTATAATAGAACTCTTATATATCATAGCTTTCTATTGTGCTTTAGTTTACAAAGGGTTTTCCTATCTTATCTTTATTGTTATTGTATAATTACAACAAAGTATTATGAAGCAGATTACACAGGTAGAAAAAGAAACTGAAGCTAAGAGAAGTTAAGGGACATGCTCAAGGTCCCCTGGTTAATGTGTGGCAGAGTCTACATTCTGGACTTTTTCTCCTATGCCATGTTTTCTCTGTATCACTAAAAAAAGCCAGTTTCAAAAAGTCAACTGGGACAGACTCTGATTCTTGGGAAATTTAAGCAGGTATGTAATATCCTTGGACAAGGATACTAAACCTTGTAGGCTCTTGGTCAGAGCATGGCACTCAATAAAATTTAAACAACCATTTCATGTAGCACAGCCAATAGAATTTCATATTCTCCCCCTACCCCACCTCTTTTACTTTCTCTTTTACCAGCTCAAATGAGTCACCTTGGCTAGAATGCCAATCCCCATAGAACTTATGTTCCTTGATAGGATATACCAATAAAAATGAGAAATTCTATAATGGTTCGAGACGTCAGTCGCCTATCCCCGCAAAGAGCTAAGCACTGTCTCCTTGAGGAAATGTATCTCATCAAATGGACATGAATGCATGTAATGACAGCAAATGAATGTGAGAATACATACAGAATCTTTTTCTTTCTTTCTTTTTTGAAAACAGCGCCCCTATATTGTACCTGTCTTGTGAATTTCTAAGCATCGGCACGGTGCCTTGCTTACTTGACCCCTCAACACACAGTGAACTTTCAAACTGGCAGCAGGACTGAAACCTCAGCACACATCAGCCCATGCCTATTCATTTCCCTTCCCTTGAAATGTGCGATGGGGCTGTCTCTGGAGTGGAGCTATTTTGAGAGGACAATCACTAGAACAATCACAGTCTAGGCAGGAGATGGACAGTGCAGCATAGTCACAAAGGAAGAAAAGACATTGTCATTGAGGATTTGAGTCCTGAATGTCAGAACAGCAGGGAAGCAGGGTAAAGTATGTTTCTGCCTGCTGTCCACTACCACTCAGTTACAGAGAGTTACCAACTTGACTTGCCATGATCATTGGCTTTTCCATGATTCTGGTTTCCTGCAGCATGCAAGAGAAGAGGGCAAGCAGAGTTTTGGGGGTAATGTGGGGAAGAAGCAGTTTTCTTAGCAAAGCTCTTTGCATGCAACTGGCTGAGAGGAAAGTTATGCTCAGCTATGCCCAGAGGCATGCTCACACTTACCTCAATAATGCCGATAAGTAGATTTCACTACTGCAAATTCTTCATTTTGCTACAAGAGAATCAGTGGAGCCTGAAGGTCAAGGACACCACCTAACAATTTGCATAATTTCTCAGAGCAGCACCCTGCAGTCTGGCCAGAAACTACAGAAATACGCCAGGGATTCCTTTCAGCTGAACTCCTCTCCTTGTCTTGATGAGAATCTCTTTGAAGAGCAGATATGATTTCTGTTGTCAAGAGTTCTGCTTGGTCAGGGGTTATGTCAACTCATCTCCTGATAATCAGTGTCTAGCCCTATAAATATTTTTTCTGGGTGGACGGATGGATGGATGGAGGACTCATTGATTACCACATTACATATTGGTCCCTATAGCACAGGCTGTGTATGATCACAAAAACCTACACAGCTTTCCCTGCTCAAAAAAGAAATAGTCCTTTTAGTTCTTATATTGATCATTTTAGGCTATAAAGATGGGATTGCAAATCAGTTTTGTCTTGAGAGTCAACAATGGTCGATTGGTAGTGGCTGCCTTGAGAGTTATATGGGAGCTATGTGTGCACTGGGCTCAGTAAGGAAAAGTGCTGCCATTGATTAGCAATGTCTGCTATGAGCTAAAGGTAAAGAAATTGTAGCCTGACTACCTTGCATTTGCCAATGGTTTTTTTTTTTTTTTAGTTTTAAGTTCTTCCAATTGAATTTTCTAGATGAATTGCCTTTCCAACACATTTCAAAGTCAGCTTTGACTGGGTATATGCATGTTTTGAGTTTTTTCCTAATGTACCTTATGTTCTTCCTGGATTTGAGGGCAAACGAGGCAGGAAAAACCAACTTGTTTTTTTGACAGGATATACAATTCTTATTGGAAAAGAAAACCAAACTAGGTAGGTGTTAATTTACCCCAGGTGTTATGTATAATAATAGAACTTCTACCAGAACAAATTAAGGGAAGAATGAGAGAAAAAATAATGAAATCCATAATGTAATCCAATCTCTTCATTTCCAAGGCTGTGAATAATCTCACTTTCATAGCGCCAAGGACTTTCCAAGGAACTTAGTACAGGGAAGCCACAGAGAAACATCTGCTGGATTTTGGTTTATGTTACATTATTCTTTCATATATAGTGAGATGTCTCCCAGTGATATTTTAACAAATTAATCCAATAACCAGAACATCTGAACAGAAAGTACCCAGTGATTAACCCCTAAACCTATTTAAGCTGTTTTCATCAGGTTGGGATATTAGCATTTATTTTTTGGAGATAAAATTCACACGACACTGTGAATAACTGTAAGGTAGCTTTTGTGATTTTACAATGCTGTGGTTTGAGTGTATTCACTATGTTGGGTAAACCATCACCTCATTTCAGGCCATTACTATCTCCACCCCCAAAAACCCCATGGCAGTCAGCCCCAATTCCCAGTTCCTGACAACCACTAACCTCCTTTCTGTTTCTATATATTTGCTTATCCTGGACAATACACATAAATGGAATCATGCAATATGTGGCCTTTGGTATCTGGCTTCTTTCACTTTGCATAGTGTTTCATCCGTGTTGTAGCAGGTAACGATACTCCATTTCTTTCTATATCTGACTAATATTCCATTGTGCGGCTATATCGCATTCTGTTTAGTCATTCACCAGTTGGACATTTGGGTTGTTTCCACTCTTTGGCTATCATAAATAAGACTATGATGAACATTGATATATACGTTTTTGTAAGAAGATGGTATTTTCAATTTTCTCTGGGTATACACCTAGAAGTGGAATTGCTCAATCATATGGTAATTCTATGTTTAACTTTGTGAAAAACTCTTTTCCACAACAGCTGCACCATTTCTCATTCCCACCAGTAATGTATAAGGGTTCTCATTTCTCCACATTCTCGCCAACATTTTTATTGTCCATCTTTTAATTATAGACATTGTAGTGGGTGTGAAGTGGCATATATATATATATATATATATACACACACACACACACACACACATATATATATATATAATTTTTTTTAAATGCTTGATTACATCAAACATGGTCATACCTGGGCATGAGATGGTGGAAGTCCTCTTCTTATGTAAACACCAAAGAGAGCATCCTTCCCGAGGGAGATGTTGAACTTTAAGAACTGGGGCTGACTGATGTGAATTTGTGACCTCCAAAACACCCCCGGTGGGACTTCTTGTGTTACCCGCCGACCCACTTCTGCTTCACCACTGTCTATGCTGCTGTTTTTCAATGACCAGGGCACTGAAATAAAAAAGAAAAAAAAAAAGGAATAAATACTAGTCAGTGACGTGTATACATTAGTTTGCTCTATATTTCTGTTTGATTACACATCAGGTTTTTTTTTTTTTTTTTTTTTTTTGCTGTTTTAATATTAAGATTAAACTCATGGCGAGTTTCTTTTTAAGTTACAGCTAAAACATTTAGGTTTCAAATAACAAAGCTATAAATGCACACCCCAGGGCATCTGAAATCTTGGCACAACGCTTTCTAAAATTATGTGATTACTCTTTACTGATCAAATATAATCAGATCTGGAGCCTGATAAATACATGTAAAGCTTCCAACTATCCCAAATGTGACTGGGATGTAAAAATTACCACCAGGGGAGGGGAGGGTGATGTTAATTTGGCACCGAATTTAATTCTTGTAGCCTTTCATTATTCTTTCTAGACACAAATACACTCTGACATTTTCAACAAAAATCAGCCCAGAATAAATAAAACAACTCAGTAGAAAATGAAGACTTGAAACTCAAGCAGATCTTGAGTTAGGGGGAGAAGTCTAAGAACTGCAGGGAAACAACATCTCTCCTTCATTGATATTAATGCATCTCTGTTGCATTATTTAAAATTGCTTATGTTGAAAATATTGGTTGCCCACACTCAGCATCCTTCAGAACTTTAATAATTGGAATTCTGAAAATATCTATTTTTAAAGTGGAGTTCTTAAAAACAATGAACCAGTCAGCACCTCCTATATTCCACGTGTGGTTTCCCTTGCAACCACAGGATTAAGGAAAAGCTGAGCATGACTAGCAGTTGCCCAAGAAAAGCAAGTTAGTCAATCTCTGAGAGCTTCATTTTCCTTATCTCTAAAATGGGGAAAAAAATCTCACAGTATAAAAGTCATTTGTGATTCCTTCAAATCAATTCTGAACTTGGTAAGAAATATAAAATGTATTCTTCTATATTCCTAAGAACTTCTGAGCCAACTGAAATCAAACAGAAAGAACTGAAGTCATTTTTGTTTTGAGGGGAGTCTTTTCATTTCTGGAACCCCAATCACTTTGGTGACCTTGTAGATCCAAAAATTTCTTCAGCTTGATGGGCCCAGGATGCTCCCCTCGACATTTTGTGAAGGACTAACTCTTCTAAAAATATTTATCTATCATTTGGCCACCAGATATTGCAAAGGTTTCAGATGATCTGGAGAAATGATAAAATTGCTAAAGACTCACCTAAATGGTGAGTGAACCTGCCTGACTCTGTCTCTTGGTCCCAGTTTCTCTATGTGTAAAATGGAGAGATGACACTTTTGGTTCTCTGAAGGTCTTTCATGTCTAAATTATAAAAGAAAACCACAAAGTGATTTGAAGATATAAAGTTTTTCCCTCTTATTTTCTTTAACATATGAGGTGATTGTTTTTTATGCAGCTCAATACAAAGCCAGCAGGGACTTAAAATAAAGCAAGAGAAACACTGGTTTGGATTTTAAGAATAACCCTTTGACCTCTAGGAAAATAAAAGTAGGGAATGAGGTCCAAAAGGGAGTTTGGAAGCCTCCTTCACATCTCATCTTTAAAAAGAAAATAAACAGCCAGAAGTCCTGAGTGGTTCAGACATTCAGATGGGGACTAGATGGTTTATTTATCAAACATTCTGAACTTTTGTTTTGTTTTGTTTGTTTTTTGAGACAGGATCTCACTCTGCTGCCTAGGATGGAGTGCAGTGGCACGATCTCAGCTCACTGCAGCCTTGACCTCCTGGGCTCAAACGATCCTCCTGCCTCAGCCCCCCAAAGTAGCTGGGACTATAGGCATGGACCACCATGCCTGTCAGCTCAAGTTTTTTTTTTTTTTTCTTGTAGAGACAAGGTCTCACTATATTGCCCAGGCACTGGTCTCAAACTCTTGGGCTCAAGTGATTCTTCAGCTTTGGCCTCTAAAATGCTGGGATTACCTCTGTGAGCCACCACATCCAGCAGGAACTTTTAAATGTTAGCTAACCTTTCTAATGGATACTGATTACTTACCTGCAGGGGGAGGAATATGGCATTGTGTTTAAGAGCAGAGACCCTGGGCTGAAATTGCCATGGTTCAAATCCTAACTTTGATACCGGCTAAGTGTATCTTGCTGTGCTTCAGTGTCCTCATGTGTATAGACGGGACACTATTTATTTCACAGGATTGCTATAAGGTTTTACTGAGTTTAGGCTGTGTAAAGCTCTTAGAATAATTTCTGGCACAAAATAAGTATTGTTACCTGTAAGGCCCTAAGCCTAAATTGGGTGTTGTTTATTTGGGGGTTTTGCTGAAATAATGGCATGTCCAGGGGGAAACACTTGTTATCACAACAAGTTGAGCAGGAGCTCTCATTAGTATAAACTGGAAACTAAATTTTACTTTAAAATGCTGCATTTGACACCCCTTCCTTGGGGAAGGGATATAATAAAAAGGAGCTGGTAAGGAAGGGACATAGTAAGAGAGCCGCCTGGGGAAGAAGAGTATATGGGTCTCTGATAGGTACCAAAAGAAACCCCAGCAATCAGCATGGCAACAAGTTAAAGAAAAGTATTATAAATAAAAAAAGAAAACTTTAAAAACATGATTCATCTTTAACTTAATAAGCTGGGCTTTCCTTTATGTCTGTTGGGCTTTCCGGCATTGCTGGTTAATGACAGGATCTGAAAAAGAGGCAGGAAATCAGCACCCACGAGTGTTCTAATCTACTGTGGAAACCTAAATGGATCGTGATGTCAAGCCAGATGCAGATGCTGGAGATGTGCAAGGGAGCTTGTCTCCAGAGAGCAGCTGTTCTGGAAAATTCAGACAAGGAGCCCCAAAGCTTCGGTTCTTATAGCAGTGAGGTCCTCTTCCTTTACTACACCCTGGCTTCAGGACACTGAGTAAATTAGCTCCTACTATCAGCCAGCACAAGCTACTTCTCAGTAGTCACAGTGCCCCCTAGGGTTTTAGATCCTCCCTTCCTCATCCCATTCACTAAATAAAGGAGTGCACCTCGGGGATGACAGAAGTCAGAAGTCAGAAGTCAGACAGAACTGGGTTTGAATCCTGGCTCTGCTTCTTTCATGCTGTGTGGCCTCTAGCAATTTGCTTAAACTCTCTGGATTTCCAGTAGCTTTTCCTGTAAAATGGGAACAATAGTTCTAACTGCCTTAGAGGGTGTAACAAGTAGAAGTACACAAAAGAGAGATTAGTATAGCGCCCAGCATGAAATAATAGTGAAATAATTGCTAAGTTCTTACATGGAATGAAAAAAAGGATGAAAAACTATGTGGGAAAGCATGTGGCTTTCTTTGCAGTGTAAGGAATTCTCTAAAGGACAAAAAATAGTGTGTGCACATGTAATATACATGAATGTCTATGTGTCTATTTGTATATATCTAGCTCTCTATCAAGAGTCTAATTCTTCTGGAATAGGCTCATTTATGGGGACAAGCTTAAAACTGGGAGTCACGGCCTGGTTCAGGTCAAGTGCACCTTCACACTAAAGCCGTACGTTCCTTTACAACAGCACCCCAACCACTCTCCTCAGCCAGACAAATTGTTTTCTCTGTGTTTCTATAGCAATTACGCTTTTCTGCTGCCCACAGCAGCTGCTGTTAGGTATTGTACTTGATTTTGCATGCCTGCCAAATTCTCTGTCTCTGGATACTGTGCTCCCTGAGGTCAGGCAGAGATGCAGATTCATCTCTAGGTTCTCTAAGCTTTGCATCTGGTAACCGTAAGTGATCTATAAATGCTTATTGAACTGGATCAAACTCTACAAACCCATCTGGTGGGGTATTGCAACCAAACCCCTATGATGACAGGGTAAAGTGAGAGCCTTAGCAAAGATTTACTTTGAAAATCTACATGTGTAAGGAAAATGGATATGCTGTCATCAAGAATAGGCCAAGGGATACATCCTGTCATGCATGACTCAGCAAGTTTGGAGCACAGGCGCACAGCTCCACTTATTATGTAATCATGCCACATGAGGCGCATTAGGTAACCACTCACGTGAGCTTGTGCTTGGCTGGGAGCTACTACTGCCTGTAAAAGGTATAACTACCCTGCTGATGCTGTACATACAGCTTGCACCCAGGCTCACACCCAGACTCACTCGTGCCCGGAGAGAGAGAGTAAAGCCATGTTGAAACTGTCTATGATTCTTCGAGTGTTTTTCCAGCTACCCACCACTCTCCCACTGACTCCCTTCAGACCTCAGCTAGAACCTAACTACATGTAAACTGAATTTTATTTATTAAATAAAATAACCTTTTGGAAGCTTTATATAAAATTTACTATTGAAAGAACTTTTCTTGTGGATCCTTTTGAAGAGTCATGAGTAAATGCTTAATTTGCCTTTTGTGTAAAATCTTACAACAAACAACAAACTGGGAGAGGTGTGATATAGGTAGAAAATCCTTAGATTAAGAACCAAAAGTCAAGAGTCCTAGTCACGACTTAATGACTTTGAAATGTTTGTGGAAGGAACAGGTGTAAATGAACGATTCTGTTGAAGTTCCATCCTTGTTACTAAACATCTAGCTAGTTTTAGGCAGGTGTATTTCTCAAAGTCTCCATGTCCATATCTATATAAGAGTGGCTTGGACCCAAAGATATCTTAAATGTCATTCCTCATTAGCCTATTGTGGCCTCTAGAGTGGGTCAGGAGGATCATTGCTGGGTATATGCAATGAAGAAGTGTGAGTGTGTGTGTGTGTGTGTGTGTGTGTGCGTGCGCATGTGCGCACGCGCATGCATTGAGCGAGGGGATGGGGTGGGGTTCAGCAGGAGGGAGGAGGAATTATTAGAAAGCTTTTAGGCTTTGTTGATTAACAGGTGACTTCACTTTCACAAGCTTGATTTATTTAACAGAAGATATCCATATTGTTAAACAAGCTAGTGTTTGCTTTCAAATTAAGTTCTTCAGGTGTGTAACTGAATGACACTTTTGCAAACAGGGGTTTTCACTTTTTACTCATATATATGTACATATATATATATTTTTACATGAAGTCTTTCTTTCTCTCTCTATATATAGTCATGAGTCACTTAACAGGGATACATTCTGAGAAGTACATTTTTAGGCAATTTCATAGTTGTGTAAGTATACTCACACAAACCTAGATGATGTAGCATCCTACATACCTAGGCTATATGGTATAGCCTACTGCTCTTAGGTTACAAACATGTACAGCATGTTACTATATTGAATACTGCAGGCAACTGTAACTCAGTGGTACTCGTGTATCTAAACATAGAAAAGACAGTAAAAAATATGGCATGAGAGATAAAAAAAAAAAAAAAAAAGAAGAATGGTACACCTGTATAGGACAAATACCATGAATAGAATTTGCAGGACTGGAAGTTGCTTTGGTTAAGTCAGTGAGTGAGTGGTGAGTGAATGTGAAGGGCTAGGACATTACTGTACACTACTTTTGACCTTGTAAATACTATAGACTTGGGCTACACTAAATTAATAAAAAAAGTAACTATACTATAACATTATGACAGCTAAGATGTTGCTAGGTGATAGGAATTTTTTAGCTCCATTATAATCTTATGGGATCAGTGCTGAATGTGTGGCCAATCGTTGACTGAAATACTGTTTTGTCATGCATGACTACAATCTACACGCCTTATTCAAATTTGTCAGTTGTTACAGAAATATTCATGATAGCAAAAGAAAAGTTTTTAAATATACTTTTAAAAATCTTGAAAATGAGTGTGTACAATTTTTGTAATTTTAAAAACAATGAAAAAGAGAAAAATGTACAAATACTTCCTCCAAAGAGATAAAAAGAAAAGGTGTTTTTCTGTAAATTGCTACAGCCAGCATGGGGAACGATCTCAGTGACTCTATTCCTGGAGGTCAAATTTCTGGGCCGATGTCCAGGAGGATGGATCTCTGTTGTTCTCTAAGGTCAAAGAGAGCAGCATCAAAGCCACGCTGAGTCCCATGAAGGAAGACTTGAAGCTGGGCTTCCCTGAGTCATACCAGCTGTTCCAGGACCACCAATATGGTGAGTCCCTCACATGACACCAGTGAGAGGCAGGCAGCAAGGAAACAAAGTAGTTAAGATTTCTATCTTTATCTTCAAATGTCTAATGCCTAGCTAGACATTTTAAGGTCTAGCTGAATATCCTCCTATTGAGAAGTTCTGAGGCCTTAAGGAGGCGATGTTGCCCCGTGGAGCTAGTCAGCCTGGGTTTGAATCCCAGCTCTGACAGCTACCAGCTGTGTGCCTTTGGGCTAATCACCAGCCCTCTCTGAGTCTGTCTACTCATCTGTATGTTGGGGTGCTTCTGCATGTTGTACCTAACTTGTAGGTACTTCTGCATCTTTCTATCCTATCTGTTGTGGTGCTACCTAAAAACAGCTGTAACTACTTTTTTTTCAGACGGGTGGGGGGTAAATTTGTGATGGCCTAATAAAAAACATAGGCTGCCTACTGTAGGCACTATTAATGAAAGAGGGACAATGGGTGGAGTGGGCCTTAGTAAAACTGGCAGTCATTTTCCAGAGCAGCTGAAATCAATATACAGTGAGTGGCCGGTACGTCTGCAGACTGGGAGGGGCAGACAACAGGTCACATGTATTAAGATACGATGATCAGAGAAAACTGCATCACCAGTTCATTCTCTGCAAATTGCTGCTGTTGGTGTGTGGTCTAGCTGCTTCTCACATGGGCAACTCTGTGCAGTCTGCTTTATTGAAAAGCAACCAGATTTTATTTATTTAACAATGATTAAGAAATATCCTAAGCAATGTTGGGTGGGCCATACATTCATACTTCCATGCAATAAATATTTATCAAGCATTGGCTATAATAATAGGTATTCTTTGGTCAACATCAGAGTTGGGGTGTATGTTGTATTTCCATTATCTCTTATCTAGGCAGCCTGTTGTCCAGGGTCCTGTGAATACACTTTGAGATTGAATTAGGGGCATCAAGAGAAGAGGCATTAAACAGCATCCTGTAATCATTCTGTGAGATCTCACTGGTATCCTTGGGTTCTAGGCAATGACTGGGCCTGGCATCCTGGCATGCAGGACACAGTCCAGTTCATGTCTCCCAGAGCTGGGGCTTCCATGGCAAATCTTTCAGTCTATCCAAGAGCTGCACAATGAAAAGTGTAGATGATGATCATTTTGCCCTAAGAAGCATGTGCGTAAGATACAATGGTTCTGGCTAGTTCATCTTTAGCTTAGAGATGAGATTTCTGGGTTTTTAGAGGCAACATTCTAATGATCAATTTTACAGGATAGTCCAACTCTATAACTCCACGGAAGATTGCTCATGTAAATGTGAAACTATTACCTATATCTGAAACACGTAACTAAAATTTCAACCAGTTAAATAAGACTGATGTTGAGCAAAACGACAGCCTTCCATAGCCACATTAGGAGCTAATCATTTCAGAAAATGTTGCCATAATTCATTTACAGAAACAGCGAAACTATTCCCCAAACAAGTGATAAAGGGAATGGACTCATAGTCATACCAGGGAAATGAAGCCGCATATTAATACTTCCTAACTTAACTGAACTCCGGAGGCACCTCAGCATAAATCTGCCTTGCAGATTATTCTGCCTCACATATTTTTATCTATTGCAAATAAAATTGAATTCAGAATATTGCTACAGTCATTACACCTCGTTTCCATTTATTTGGGAATCAGGACAACCATCTGAGGGTTCTGTTGAACCAACAGATAAGTGAAAAGATTCTTCCAAGGACCTTAGATTCACTGCCCAAGAATACAGCTCATCCGAGACATCAGCAACCCATCAGCCTTCACCCTGCTGCTGGCTGGCTATACTTCAGGAATGTAATTCCATCCTGAAAGTCACTGCTTCTGTGATGGTGTTCACAACACCACACAATAATGACTTTTAGAAAATGTTTAGCTCTTGGGACTACATGTGGCTTTTACATCTTTTGAAATTTCAATTCGTTGTGTTAGATAAAAATAGTCAACTCTGCCGCTGGGAATGTTAACAAGTATTTATACCTATGACTCTCCAGGTGAACTTGCTCCTGCATCAATATTTAGTTTAGTTTACTGTTATTGACAGTAGCTAAAATTTATTGAGTGGCTGCTAATCACCATGTAATCTCCTGATACTCTTACAATTTTTCCTGTTTTTCAGATGAGAGAACTGAGGTTCATGGAAGATAAGTGACTTGCTTAGGGTCATACAGCTTTTTACTGGTAGATCTGTAATCAAAACCCACAACTGACAGACACTAAAACCCATGTGGCTAACCCCTGTGCTGACTGCATTAAGGCCCGCAGTCATCCCTTGGTATCCACAGGGTATGGATTCCAGGACCCCTGTGGATACCGAAATCTGTAAATGCTCAAGCCCCTTATATAAAATGGTGTAGTATTTTCACATAACCTATGTACATCCTCCCCTATAATTCAAATTATCTCTAGATTACTTATAATACCTAATACAATGTAAATGATATGTAAATAGTTCTTATACTATCATTTTTATTTGTATTTTTTGTATTATTATTATTCCATATATTTTCAATCCGAGGTTGGTTGAATCTGTGGATACCTGTGGGTATGAAGGGCCAACTGTATATCAGAGGTATACCAGAGGTGCATATTTAGAGATCATAGACCAGATATCTGGGTGTAGAAGTCAATTCAGAAAGAGAAGTGTGGCCAGTGAGGATCTGGGAAAATGGACAGAAAGGGAAATTGGATTTCATTATTAATGCCCATGTCAAGCCACCAGGATGCTATGTACAACAGAAACTATGCAATTTAGCATGGGGCTATGGGTGGCAATCAAAAGCAAAAGTCCACCAGTATAAGTGCATGTAAGTTGTACCCATCCGCAACAATGGAGAACAGCATGGCCTCCTAAAGGAGGGGAGTTGTTGGGTTGGTAGTTAGGATGTTGGTATATTTGCCAGTAGACGTGCAGTAATGGGGTGTTTGGCTCAAACCTAATGACCCTTTGCCCTTCTGGGAACTTCACCAACTTTGGAAAAGCCCCATATAGGGAAGTGATCATTTCAAAACCCAGGGCTGTGTTCATTGAGAGGCTGATGAGAGCCAGCGGAAGAATTTACCAACCTCCCTGCTAATCTGGCTCCTAGTACCATGCATTAAGCCAACTAGTAAAAATCATTATGAAGTTTTTGCTGAAAGGGCAAGTGTAGAAAAACATGTTTCTAAACAGAATAACAGTCTTTGCCATTTTTTTCCAACTTGCATACCATCTGGAAATTCTAATTTTTTTTTTCAAAGGGTAGGAAGGAAATGTGCTCCAGGCACAAATAAATGTTTACAGCTGTGTTATAAACCGAGAATGGTAGGGCTTAAAACAGACAGGCTGGCAGTGATGGAACTCAAGCTGCAGTGAGACAAATAATGCAGTGTGCAGGGGGCCAACTTGGTGTACACACTGGTCCTTTGGAATAGGAAGACTTGCTTCTTACTGACCTCGTCAAGCCAATGTTGGGAAGAAATCCTCATCTGGGGCTTGGTTAATTCTTAGAAGGTAAAGGAAAAAGTGAAGTGGTATTGTCTATCTTGATATTTTGAAGGCAGTCTTCACCTTTGTTTTATTATATATATATATACACACATATATATATGTGTGTATATCTGTGTATATATATATATATTTTTTGATACAGAGTCTCGCTCTGTCACCTAGCCTGGAGTGCAGTGGCATGATCTCGGCTCACTGCAAGTTTCACCTCCTGGGTTCACGCCATTCTCCTGCCTCAGTCTCCTGCCTCTCTCCTGGGTCTATAGGCACCTACAACCCCGCTCGGCTAATTTTTTTTTTTTTTTTTTTTTTTTTTAATTTTTAGTAGAGATGGGGACTTACCATGTTAGCCAGAATGGTCTTGATCTCCTGAGCTTATGATTGGCTTCCCAAAGTGCTGGTATTACAGGTGTGAGCCACTCCACCTGGCCTATTTTTATATTTTTAAAAATAGAGATGAGGTCTCACTTTGTTGCCCAGGCTGGTCTCGACCTCCTGGCCTTAAGTGATCCTCTCACTTTAGCACCCCAAAGTGTTGGGATTACAGTCATGAGTCACTGCACCTGGTTGGTCTCCATCTTTGGAAAATATAGACTCTCAAAAGATGTGACAGGCCATGGAAACTTGTTAAATGGGCCAGCTGAGAGATGTAAAGATGACATCAGTGACAACAACTAAGACTCATGGATCATTTATTACATGCCTGATGCCACATGCAGTGTTTTACAAGGGTCATTTCATTTATGATGGACAGCAAGCTTATGAGGGAGTTGCATTTCACAGATGAGGAACTGGAGGTTGGGAGAGAACAAATGACCCGCTTACAGTCATACTGTTGCTAAGTGATGGTGCTGGTGTTTTTATCCACCAGACCAGCTCCAAAATCCTACATTATAAAGCATCTTCCAATGCAAACTTACCAACAGTATATTATAACTAGGGCTTGGTCAAGAAGGAAGAAGTGATGTATTGAGAGTTTGATCTTCCTCTTCTGGTCTCCTATAACTTGGATAGTTACAGGGAAAGTTTTAGAAAAGTGGAAACGGGATTGGGAATGATACAGAGTGGTCATCAAACTTTTTATTTTTTTTAAAGTGTCAGATGGTGAATATTTCAGGCTTTTTGGGCCATATAGTCTCTATTGTACCCATTCAATTCCACCATTTTATTCTGAAAGTAGCCATAGACAACAGGTAGTAGTCATGGTGGTGCTCCATTAAAACTTGATTTATAAAAACAGGCAGCTGGCCAGATTTGGTCCATGAGATGTAGTTTGCTGACCCCTGATATAGACGGCAACTTGAATCTAAAATGAGTGATACGTTTTGAGAATGATCCATGCAGTTCTATACTTGAGAGTTTATTCTTTCTTAAAATCTGTGCACAAATTGGGTACGTATGATGTGCCCTTTAAAATCTCTTGTATACTTTTCTTGGGCCTGGCCAATCAAATTGAATTCCCTTATGTTATCTGACCAGGTCAGAATACTGTATTGAATCATCGTTCTCAAGGCTTATCTAATCCCAGATCTACAGAGAAAGTTCTCCATGCCCTTGTAATGAAGATGTATGAGTTCATTCCTTTTAACATAGAAATACACACAAGATGGTGAGTGATTCTGGCAGACTGTGTGTTCCCTCTTCCTGATGTGAAAGCCAACAACCATTCACGTTAAGGTTTAATTGAAGGAGAGCGGAAGAAAGAAAAATAAGGCTCGAACAACAACAAATGGAAAAGGGAAAAGCAAAGACCAAAGAACGTACTCTCCCAACTAATTAATCAAGTGCTTTGTTTCCACTAACATATCAGAGTGTGTAGGCTGCCCTGTCTATTTGACTTGCTCCCAAACCTGAAGAATGTAAATACTCCTAAAGACCAGGTAATGAAATCTCTATCGATGTGCCATCTTAAATGGGACTCACATGCCTGTGTTTTGCTTACATTTTAATTTGCTTCTGCTGGATACTTATCCAGTAATCGCTTAATGAGATTATCCTCCTTGGCAATGTGTGGTGTATCTTGATTAAAACATTGGAGTGAAGGAATATCGTATACCAAAAAAAGGAGGGGGTGTTATTTAATTAACTTATTGCCAATATATCTTGATTGTCTCTTTGAAACACTGGAAAAGTAGTCAATTGGAATTGATTCAGGTTATCTAAATGTATAGAATTGGGGAGTGGGGAGCCGGGAGGTCACTGGGTATACAAATTCAAACCTAAGGTCACTTTTGATCAAAGAAATAGGCATGGGTGAGAAAATTGAAAACATTTTAGTCATTTTGTAAGTCAAACCTTAAAACAACTTAAGAAGAGATCTGATCTCTTTTTAAGTTTCAAATTTTATTTCATCTCTAAGCAATTTTAAATTCTCACACTTTTTTCTTGAGTATTCTATTGACAAAATCCATTGGACAATGATTTGGCAAACATTTTGTCTGTCTCTGCTGGGTACGGTGGCTCGTGCCTGTAATCCCAGCACTTTGGGAGGCTGAGGCGGGAGGATTGCCTGAACTCAGGAGTTCGCAAACAGACTGGGCAACACGATGAAACTCCGTCTCCATTAAAATACAAAAAATTAGTCGGGTGTGGCAGCACACACCTGTAGTCCCAGCCACTCTGGAGCCTGAGGCAGGAGAATCGCTTGAACTGGGGAGGTGGAGGTTGCAGTGAGTCGAGATTGCATCACTGCACTCCAGCCTGGGTGACAGAGTGAGACTCTGTCTCAAACAAAACAAAACAAAACAAAACAACAAAACAACATTTTATCTGTCACATAACTTATTTGGAAAATATCTGAACTAGTAATGTTATATGACTTATACAACAACATTTTCAAAAGCATGTTGCACATAAGGGGAAAAATTCTGGTCTTTCCAAAGACACAATGCAAAGTGTTTCTTCATTTGTTAATTTAGAGACACATAACTCTTGTACTCTTAAGACTTGTTCTCTGGGTGTGTGATGCAAAAGCTGGTGGGGAGCAGAGGCAGAAATAGAGGCTTATCACAAATGGGAGGAGTGCTTGATCTTGACCTTAATTTATGGAGGCCAGTAGAGATCATAAATTCCCATTTATGAAGGACACTACTCAAAAAGCATTGGTATATAATTTCAGAATGCATACACATATAAACAATTTCTCTGTGCCCAATGATAGAATATGCATATTCATTTCACATGTGTATTCTGCATTCTTCTGAAGGGATGAGGTGTTGACTTGTAGATTAAAGGACATTTATAGATAAAACGTGACAGAGACCCCATAAAGCAGAGTTTCCAAGGGCAGCACTACTGTCATCTTGAAAGGAGATAATTCTTCATCACAGGGGGCTGTCCTGTGTATTATAGGTTGTTTAACAGCATCTCTGACCCCTATCCACTAGATGCCTGCCATGCCCCCTCCAACTGTGACAATCAAAATAGTCTTTAGACATTGCCAAATGTCCTCTAGGGGTGCAAAAATGCTATGGCTAAGAACCATTGCCCTAGAGAAAACTGAAAGAGCAGACAGTGTCAAGTACTGGAGGTGACCAGGTTTCAAATCTGAGGTCAATACATTTGGCTCTGGGCTTTTTGGTCAGTTAAGGCAGAACATGGTCAGTTAAGGCAAAATATACTTTTCAGTTTTAGGTCTAGTTTAACTTACCCGATAATGGAAAGCATATAATTTCATCCTCAGATAAAACTTTTTCATGCTTACTTAAAGGTAATTTAGTGTTATGATTATGACAGATGAGTACAGCGATTCTTAAAGACTGGATAAAAAGACAAAAAAGTCATCCTCAAAGCATTAGGACAGCTCTGGGGAGGATAATTGAAGCAGCATTAGCATCTCAGGATGACTAATGTGCACCTCTGGGGGCAGATGATTTCTGGAATCTTCTCTGTGGAAAATGACTGCTTGAAGGAAAGCTCCAACCTCCTGCCCAAAGATGCACAGGGTACAACTCGGAGTCCAAATTTGTACCTATTTGGGTAAGTCCCTCTAACCTTCTGGGCCCGAGTTTCTCAGAGACATTTTTCCTTACTTTAAAGTTGTTAAAGTTAAGCCTGGCATGCAATAGGTGCCTAATAAATGCTGCTTCCTTTTCCTTCTTTGAAATATCACTGTAGGGTGTTTCCAAAATGTGGGGGTCAAGTGGCTATAGATGCTAAAAGGCAGAATGGAAATTTGCATGTTGGAGAAATCCTTTCATACAATCTCTCCCTCGTGATTTCCATCCCGAATTGAGCATATCTCACTGTGTGCCAGCCTGGCTAAACATTCCATTGGCTGCTCTGTCTTAATTGCTCCAGTCTCCCCCACCCCCACCCCATGGTTGTGTTTTCTATCCTCCTTCTTAGCACCTTGTTAGCACTTTATTTTTTTTTTTTTTCCTGCAAGGATACAGTTGCCTGATTTCTTCAATAAACATTTCTATTGTCCCCTTCACTGTTCTGAGAAGAGAAGCTTTGTTGCTGAGTTGTCAAAACTCCTTTCTATTCTCCTCCAAAGCAGAGCAGCTCTGAGCCTTTCTCTTTCATGCCAAGCCAGGCAGCTTCCTCCCCAGGGAGGCTGCATCTCTCCTCCTGGGAGAGAGACCCAGTCTGATGGCATGTGCTGCCTGCTGCACTCTGCCTTCTGATTAGGCAGGACTTTCTCCTGCTGCTGCTGCTGCTGCCACTCCAGCTGCTGCTGTGGCTGCTGTTTCTGCACAGGCCTTGGGATGCTTTCAAGTAGCTCTGGACCATGCCAGTTACTGCAGATAGCATAGGTATGCACATTGCTCTGAGCAGGCACCACGCCAGCTCTGAGTAATCCAGCCAAACACAGCTAACAGACAGGAACAGCAAACAGCTTTTAACGGGGGCACCTTTGAAAGGCAACGATTCTTTCCCCTTTTTCTTTTCCTTTTTGCATACCTTCCAAGATTTGGGTTAGAAAACCTGAACCAGCTGGCGAGGGCTCGGAATTCTCCTGTGACCTCAAGAGGGCAAGCAGCAGCTGTAACCTCACCTTTGCCTCCAGATGGCATTGTTGCCACATCATCGTTTCCTGGTAAGCCGGTCCTTATCCCATTGTTAAAGGTGTGCCCATCTGCAGGCTGGAGTTGCCAATTGAGTCCGAGCAGATGCATTGCTGCAGGAGAGACAAAGTAATGAAAATATGAATAGATAATTCAGCAATGCAAATGTCAAGGGGGAGGGCCAGGTGCCTTTTTCCAAGCGATTGCCTTTTAAGGAAGCTGTGTCAAAAATGGCTTGCCCCAGGCCGCTAAATACAGAAAGCAGAGATCCGAGTAGTTAGGCCTCCCCTTCTGGTGCTGCTGCTCATAGTCTCAGGGGGAGAGGATCCCTTACAGTGGGCGGAGGAGAGAGGAGAAAACACAGCCCAGATCTTCCAAACGGTGCCACAGTGGAAGCGAAAATAGCCCTTTCAAATCACAGTAAAGAGTGCTGCTCAACCACATCCATCCTTTTCTACACTCTGGACACAGTTGCTTTTAGACTGTTAGTCTAGGGGCATTGACAAGCATTGTTTTCCCCAAACTATACACTCACAAGTAAGTCAGCTTCAAAGGAGACTACCCAAATAGTACCTGTTTGCTGGTACCTGTTTGCTGGTACCTGTTCTGAACTATCAGTGCAGCCAGCAGCATCTATAGTGGTATTGACCCACCTCCCTATTTCAAACTTTAGAATTTTTTTCCTTTCCACCCCTCTTCATGATAAGTGGATACCTTTCAGTGCATTGTAGAAAAACCTTGGGGGGGTTGATGGTGGAATGGGGTCCTTTTCTGAAAACATTACTATTCCTTCTCTCTCTGTCGCTCTCACTTTAGCAGAGTATGGAATGAAACAGAGTTCTGAAGTACTGCCTGTTCTGTGCTAAGGAACTGAGCATGTCCGCAGACGTCTTGACTCCCATGGGCACCCCAAGCCTACAAACAAACTTCTGGTCTTCCTTGTCATCCTGCCTATGTCAACTCCCCACCATGAGTTTAGCAAACATAACACAGCCCTATCCCTGATGGTTCTTGGTGAGTTGTTTCTACTAAGTGGAATGAAAAGCAAACCCTAAACACCTGTATTGTTTCAAAGCACTTATCTAAGAGATGCTTCTTTTGAGAATAAGTAAGGAATTTATTCCCCTGCATGTCTCTCATCCAAATGATGTCTGGCATTTCAACTGGACACAGGTTGACGCTGTTGCTGCATTCCTACCGCTGCGGGAGAGAAAGGGCTGTTGACAGGGAAAGGTTTGGAGTCTGATGTGGGGATGGGAGAAACAATTAACCGTAGGAAACACAATTAACAATGCTTAGGAAATTGTTCACACAGCAATTAATTCTGCATGCCTACCACCACTTAAAGTCAGACTGCATTCTATTAAGGTTAAAAACCGATCTTCAAACAATACAGCCCAGATTGATGGCCACAGATGAAGGTGGCAAGGTGTCTGTGTGTGTGTGTGTGTGTCTGCTTTTCACGTACACTCTTCTCCATCTAAGAACCATGTTTTCTTTCCATATATTCCTCTAAAGTGAAAGGCCCACTGTTACAACTTCTTGAGATGATAAATAGTAATAAGAGTAAGTGACATTTACTGTACACTTTCCATCAAGGTAACACTTAATTTTCTCCTGCAGTTTATCTGTTATATGTAGGTCACTTACTTGAAGAGACCAGATTCCATTGCCTCCAATAATGACATATTTTCACTGTACAGAGGTCAGGAAATGAGAACTAATCATGGTGGCTTCAAGATAACGATAGCTTCTGATTTGTAATTACCAGGTGAAGGGAGTCAAGGAATTAGCTATTTTAAAATAATGTTTTTTTAAAAATGATACTATTGGGTTATTGAAGCTCGCCTTGGGCCAGCTGCAGCTGCACTGGAGATGGGGTTCTTTCAAGGAGAGTCTTAAGACAGACACTGACAGGTACTGCAGGTGCCGCTGGAACCCAGACCTAACAAAGCTTTGATTTCACATCTACAGAAGTAGCGGTGGGTCCCATCAGGCCAAGATGACAACCTCCCTAACACCCCATCTCAAACTCTTGTCAAAACTGCTCTGCTCTTATAGCACTCGATCTTGCCATTCTAAGGTGCAGAACATATTGCAACCGTCAGCTTTGGGAGAAAAGCAAGCAAACAATCCCCTAATGTTACTGAACAGGAAGAGACATTCCTGCAACTGTGTTTCCTCTGTTTCCAAAGATGCCTTCCCTCCTGCCTCCCCTCCCCACCTTTTTCTTTGTTTTGGGTTCCATAGCATCTTTTTATTTTTATTTTTTAAAAGTATCCTGAAAATAAGAAAACTATAGATGAGGCGAAAAGGGTTAGGGTCAGAGTACACCTGAAACTTCTCAGACAACTCCCAGGAGTGAGAAGAAAAATAAGAAAGTGAGATGGAGTTGGAGAAGGGGAAAAGCCAAATCTGCTGAATATGAGGCCTCTCCTTCTGGAAGAAGCAATGCAACAAAAATGAAACTCAAGTTTGGGCATATTTTCTGTTGTTGAATCGAACATTAAGTAAATAAGTGAGAATTATATCGGGGGTATAACCACCTTCTCTTGTTTTTTGGGAGTGTCTGAAATAGGTTTTTGTTGGCACTTTTTTTTTGATCAGTCATTCCTTCTCTCTCACTTGAGTAAGAAATCGAGATGTTCTCTCTGGCCTGTGCAGAGGGACTAAAGTGTCCTTAGGATAAAGACCCCAGGGAGCTGTGAAGCAAATGAGTTTCCTGACTAATGAGAGCCTTATTTCTTATTCTGCTGCTGATTTGCTCTATGGCTTGGGCTGAGAAATCAGTCTCTCAATCAATCTCTCCCTTTACCTTTTATAAAGATTTCCCTGTACAGGTAGAATAATGGCTCCTTAAGGGCCAGAGAGAGGTTACACATCTGCAATCCCCAAAAGATCTGACAGTGTCTTGAATATAAATGGCACTCCATCAATATTTATTAGAATAGATAATGATACATGGGGGGCAGATTTGGGGGGTTGGATTGTAGGATGTTATATGCTTATAAATTAAAAAATACATAATCAGAGGCATAGAAGATGGGATAAAACAGTGCTGGTAGCAATATGGACTAGTTTGCAAACGGAAGGATATTTTAGTTATCAGTATATCAACATCTGCTGCCAATCATTGCACCTTTTTTTTTAGTGCAGTGGTGTGATCTCCGCTCACTGCAGGCTCTGCTTCTCAGGTTCATGCCATTCTCTTGCCTCAGCCGAGTATCTGGGACTACAGGCGCCTGCCACCACACTTGGCTAATTTTGTAATTTTGTATTTTGTATAGAGACAGGGTTTCACCGTGTTAGCCAGGATGGTCTCGATCTTCTGACCTCGTGATCCACCCACCTCGGCCTCCCAAAGTGCTGGGATTACAGGCGTGAGCCACCGCACCCCGCCACCATTGAACCTTTTCTATGGCCAGGTACCATAGTAGACATTCTAAAGGCATTATCTTAAGACTCACAGGTAGGTACTATTATCCCCATTTCACAGATGAGGAAACTATTGACTGTGAAGTTTGAGAACAGGGGAATTTCAGAATCAGAAGGAAATTACTGTGGGAGGTGGCTATCTGCTTCATATTTCACAGTGATCTGGTTACAGATTCTATGGGCAATGGAGTCTCAGCAAGCCTCATCTTTGTTTCAAAACTCATAATAATCTCATTGGGGTTGGTGAATGACCACACTCCTTCCTGAGAGGGGTTAGATATCTTTATCCTGCTGAATTCGGCACATACTTTATCACACAGTCATTCTGGGTCTTCAATGAAGATGACGTGGGCTACAGCCATGGCTGACCAGTGATAGAATACAGCATGTGTGAAGACATGAACTGTTACTGTTGTAAGCCACTGAGAGTTTGGGATTGTTGTTACAGTAGCATGTCTGAGGCTACCTTGACTGATACTTTCACCCATAAGGAAACTAGGAAATGGCATTTTTATACAGCAAATCTCTGTGCATTCCTTTAGGTTTTATTGGATCCTTTCTGAAACTCAGCCAGAGAGAATTAGCACATACTTTGGCCCACTGTATTTGTTTCTATGAAAAACAACAACAAAAAAAAACAGCACTTTAAATGTGATGCCATAATACCTCCAATTTTAATTTACTCTCAGAACCAGACTTGGAAAGCTGAGCTGGATGGGGTGGCTCATGCCTATCATCCCAGCGCTTTGGGAGGTTGAGGCAAGAGGATTGCTTGAGGCTGGGTGTTTAAGACCAGCCTGTGTAACATAGGAAGATCCTATCTCTAACCAAAATTTAATTAATTAAAAAAAAAGAAAGCTGAGAAACCTGAGAGTAGCCAGAGTTATTGCTGCTTCATATCAAGATTTCACATAAATGCTGGACTCCTCAAGAGATCCTAGATGCACTTGGGGTGGTTCCCTCTCCCGCCCCACCTTGAATGCTCTAGCAGTTCATCCCAAAAGGCCTGGTCCAGATCATTTGAGGGTCAAAAGTGAAATGAGTTTGGGAGGACCTCTCCCTAACATTCCTCCCCGTCACTGACAGCCAAAATGTACAATTCATCATGATCTGACAGGCTCTGCTTCAGAGAGGCCCTCGGGCTCCATGGGTCACTAAGAATGGGATGGGGAAGGACTCCGAGTGGAAACTCGTGGAATCCAGGTGGGAGCTGGGAAGCCAGCCACTTAAAACACAATAGGCAGCCAAACTCTGAGAGTATCCCTCTGGCTAACTGGAGAAAACTGTCGTGGCATTCTGAAAGGCAACCAAGACAGGATGGTGGGACCACACACAGATCCCCAAGTTCAGTAAGGATAATAAACAGACCTACATGGAGTGAGGGTGTGATATTTTCTTATTGAAGTTGCTGTGTTTTTGTGCCAGGCGGGTTCCAAAGGCAATACTCCGAGGGAGTGACGCCCGAGAAAGGGAGCGGGGTTGGTTGCAAGTAACTGAAGATTCTCCAGCAATCACAGGACAGGGAGATTATAGGGCCAGAAAAGTGGCAGCTTGGAATGGGGGTTGTCTGAAATAGTAATTAGGGAATGTGTGGGCCCTGCTGGGTGCCACTTAGAACCTTCTGTGTTCATTGGCTGGCAGAGGATCAACCTGACAAGAGAGTCAATCAATATGTCAGCAATACTTCCCAGAGAGCTGCTCAGCCCTGCTTGTCAAAGAGGGCAAACATGGAGGCCACGGATGCTCTGTGTTTGCTGAGCAGGCCCCCAGGAGCAGGGGGTGCCTTTAAAGATCAGGCTTGTCGATACATAACCCGAGGAGGAGATTGGGCTTTCCCTTTGAAAATGGAAGACTTCAGGCCACACAGAGCTTAGGGAGCAGGAGGAGAAAGCCATGCCTGCTGGGTCTTGGGGCTCAGCATGCCATCAGATTCACAAGGGCCTTAGAGATGATGACAGAGCTCATTCAGAGACCAGGTAGGATGACAGAAAGGGTCAGGGCTGGGTCTCCCTGCCTCTGCACCAGCCAATTAAATCAACAATGTTGGGGCTCCTGGGGGAAATATACCAATTCCAAAAGTGCCACTGCTGGGAGGAGAGAACCACAGTGGAATAATCAGGGCTAACATGCACAACTGTTTACCCTGAACTTGCACAGGCAACTTGCAAAGTCCCCTTTGCAATCAGCAGTGAAAATTAACACATGTGAGTAAGTCTACTCAATGGTGATAGCGACAATTAACGTTCATTTTGACCGTGTGCCAGGTACTGGGTTCCTTATTTGCATGCAGCATAATGTATTCCTAATTTACCAGTCAGCGCATATTTACTAAACACCCACTGGGTGTCAGATGTGTCCTAGGCACCAGGAGTAAAGCAGTTTTAACAAGACAAAATCCTCGCTGTCATGGAACCTACATTCTAGGGGCAGGTGTAGAAACTAAACACGGAAGTGGAAAGCTGGGTTTAGGGTTCAGAGGCACTTGGAGGTGGGGGATGAATTGAAAATTTCTTCTTTTTTTCATTTAATGTAGTCTGGTCAAGGATGGCGTTTGTGATAGGTAACATCTGAGCAAAGACATAAAGGAATCGAGAAAGCAGTTTATGCCAACGTCTGGGGAAGAGCACGCCAAAGGGGAGTGGAGTTAGTGGGAAGGGGGAGTGGCAGGTGAAGGGACAGGCAGGGTGAAGGAGTAGCTGCCTTTGGGGAGCTTTGCCTTTTGTTTGGAAGAGAAGGGATGACGCTGGAGGATTCTGAAAAGGATGAAAACTCACTTTTTCTTCTTCATTCTCACTCAATGAGGTGGTAATGTAATCTACATTTTATAGATAAAGAAATTGAGGCTTAGACAGGTTCAGTGACTTGCCCAAGACAACTCAGCCAGTAAGTGGGAAATCTGGGATTTAGACCCAGACACATGTAACTTCAGAGTCAGAGTTCTGAATTCCCATGCTGTCCTCCTAGAGACTCCATTCAGAGTTCTCACTGGAGGACATTGGCCCTGTGAGGTTTCCAAGTGAACCACTACTTAGCCAAGACCAAACAGGACAGGCAGGCTACAGAATCACTTACTTACTAAACATTGTCAAGGTTCACTCATGAATACACACTTCCCTTTGTAAGCAGCCATTAGTCTCTATGAATATGTCCTTGGTCAGCAACTAGTTTGCTATTTAACTTGAACCACCATTGTCAATGTAAAATAAATCTGCTCAGCAACTTCAATTGCCAGTCAGGCCAGTCAACAACACGTTTGGTGATTTTTTTCCTTGTCAGTTTGCTTGTCATCCTTTGGGGATGCAGTTGAGTGCAGTGCTTCTTCCTCAGACAGGAGGGGGCCCATTGCAACGTATTAGTGATATTATTTTTAGGAATGCTGTCAGTGCCAAAATTATCTTCAGCCTGAAAGAAGCCATGCAAACAAAACCATGTGGGATAACATTCTTGGAAATGCGTAAGTCTTAAAAGGAATTTAAAAATTTAAATCTTAAAGGGTTACCAAAAATCCTTTTCTAACCACGTTGGTGAAGTGATTTCTCTTATTTTTCCCAGTGTTGCAATACATTGAGTGAAATGAATTTTCTTTTTTTTTTTTTTTTTTTTTTTTTTTTTATTCAGCGGCTTTGATTCAGCAAGCCACAACAGTTAAAAACAAGGATATCAGGAAATTTTTGGATGGTATCTATGTCTCTGAAAAAGGAACTGTTCAGCAGGCTGATGAATAAGATCTAAGAGTTATCCAGCTACAGAAAGAAGATGCCAGATGACTCTGAAGACCTACTTGTGATATTTAAATGGTGCAATAAAAGACCTGTTGATTTGGAGCTTCTTAAACCTGTAAAAAAAAAAAAAAAAAAAAAAAGAAATGAATTTTCAAAGCACCGCATGGAAGTTACACCCAGAAATCCCTTTAACGGTAATGGGATTTGTGCACCTATCTCCTGAGAATGTTCTGAAAACTTACTAGACTCTGTTCAACTTCCAGGTTCCAGCTCCAAATGGTTGCAAAGCTTATGGCTCAGGAATTACAGAGAAGAGGAAAGATGAGAGGTAGATACAATCCAAGAATCTTGGCAGGATCATCAAAATGAGAGGGGGCATTGGAGAAACTCGCCTGCATTCATCTCTCTACAGGCACTCAAATCTTACAGCCACAGTCCCAAAACTGTCCTCAGCAGGGATTTTGCCTGCTGCCTTCCTACTGCTAGCCCCTCACAAAAGTAGCAAGGCTTTCTGTCCCCTCCTTCTTGTCTGCCATGAGAACAAGGTGATAGTTGCGTGAGGCAGCTCTGGGACCAGGGAGCAGTGTGTTCTTGAGACAAGAGGAATCCACAGGGAAAGACCAGAGCATTAATGTATTTTCATGACAGGCTCAGGATGGTACAGTGAGTGGGAGGTGGTACGAGATTAATCAATTGCTGTGTTTGCAGAAAACAAACGGGGCTCCTTGCAGCTTCAGGATGCGTGGGGCTCCCCGACTGGCGGCATCCCTCCACCTGTCTCCTGGAACCTGCTGCTGCAGGTGCACTGCAGGTGGGTGCTGTTGACACTGTGAGTGTGTGGCGTCTGGTGTGCAGAGGTGACCTCTAACCACACCCCCTAGCTCTCATCATCACTGGGCAGATCAATACACAGGACAGACACATGCGCTCACAGCCACTTTCTTTTACTTGTGCAGGGTGGCCAGGAACGTACCTGACTGGCAATGCTAGTCAGGCACCCTATTGTCCACCAAGTCAGCTCAGCCTCATGCAGATAAACACATGCCTGGAGCCGTTAGCCACACAGGGTGTCATTTCCTACCGTAGACCACCCCGTTCCTGCTGCGATTTTTTCCTGGGTAAGAAATAAAAGCCTTTCTTTATCCAAGAAAGGACCCATGTGATCAAAATACCTTTAGAGAATGATAATATCGGTAGGTTTTATTCACCAAATAAATCATGGTCTGGGATTTTAAGAGCTTTTCTGATAATGAAACACATCCCCACAATCCACACATCTACACCTAAATGGATCTTTCTCCCCTCCGAGCTTGTCATTCACTGTTGACAGCCCAAACAATATTTGTCTTTCTTCAGAGAATGGCAACCAGCAGCCCCGTTAAAGAGAGGCAGATCCGTGAGACCACCAACTACAAAGGAAAGAAGATGCAGGCTGCAAGCAGCATGCGGCCACCGGAATCCTAGGAAGCAGACATTATGAATGTTTTAGAGGATAAGATGTCATATTGATCGGTAGATGTGCAATGTGCGCTGGAACAAAGAGAAAGAACTCTCTCGTGAAAAATAGCCTTCTGCAAGGAGGAGTGGCAAGGGGGTCAGAGAGTGCCAATTAGGACACCCGAGATACTCCATTCCTAGGGCACCGTTTCTCCCCTCAGTGGCAGCAAGCAAGGGAGAAGGTTGGGCTTCATTTCCCTTCCCAAGTCCCCAGTAGCCCTCAACAAACTGCTCCCAATGAGCCCTCTGATCTGAACTCTGGAGTCCACAGCCAGCCATTCTGAAACTGGGGGAACAGGCCAGGAGGGGCCATAGGAACCAGGTAAAAGGAAGAAGGAGCTCCCTATCCTGGATCTCTGGGATATATATGCTGGGTTCATGTCAATCAGAGTTCACATTTCTGCACTACTACGTACAAGCGGATACCTTGGGCAAACAGATTTACCTCTCTGAACTTCACTTTCCTTAGCTATGATAACAACTAACATTTTTGTGACGTACTGACTCAGTGTCAACCACTGTTCTAAGCCCTGTATACGCATCACCTCATTTGCTCTTTACAGTAAACCTAGAGGTAAGAACTATGATTCCCATTTTACAGAGGAAGGAGTGGAGGCATAAAGGTTTTGACAGGGCTGGTAGGTGGGGCAGCTGGTTTTAGAGCCAAGCATGTGCTCTTAGCCATGTTTTCTTGCTCACACTGACCTTACAGGGTCAAGAAGGTGCAAAAGTGGTGACGATCTGGGGGTAACTGGCACACAGGAGGCACTGAAGAAACATCTCACCTCCTGCTGGGTCTTGGGTTGTTTTGTAACAATGGTGATCTTATTGAGCCCTTAGCATGTGCCAAGCTCTGTGATAAGCAATTGTTACCAATTTTATGAGATATATATTGCTCTCCCGTTTTGCAGATGAAGAAATTGAGGCTCAGAGTGCTGAAGTAACATGCAGCTGGTAAATGTTAGAGGTGGGATTTGAACCTGAGCTGTGTGACATCTGAAGCTCTTGAGTACCACTCCATCCGCTGACAACCATCAGCTCAACACCAAGGATCAGTGAAGACTGGGATTCTATTCACCTAGGTATTCTTCTCTCATTTGCCCGAACCACCTCCTTCAGAGAAACCTCTGTGGTTTCCTTTTCTGTGTCACATTAGAATGGCAGAGGCACTGGTAAGGTGGGCCTCAAAGGCCATCTGGTCCAGACTTTTGCTGTATAGATAGATGGTGACTCTGAGCCCTATTTAAGTGAAATGACTTGCCTAGGGTCATGACAGCTAATGGCTGACTAAGCCAGGATTTGAACCTTGATCTTTTGACTCTCTGGTGCTCTCTCTACTGTCCTCTTCCATCTCCTTAAAGAAAGACAGAGAATTCAGGTGTCTATGTGCAATGCAATGCCTTATTAAAGACAAAATGAGGTGGACTTCAGAGAAGGCTCCTCCTCTTACCCACTTACTATTTTTATTACTACTCTTTGCAAGATGGGGCATGAACAAAATAACCTGTTAATAAAATTAGCTGACAAAAAGACCATGATGGTCCTTTCTGATCCTAAATTCATTAAATTGAGTTTCTATGACAAATGTCTTCTACTGCAGAAGTTTATTCACAGCTAGAATCTAAAACCACCATTTCTCTATTTCTACCTGGTCTGACGCCATTGTGGTCAATGTAGACATGCTCCCTCCTGCATGCAAACTTGGTGCTTTTTCAGGAGTGAGAAATGAGCTGAAGAAGTAAGGATGTTGAGCAAATCCTGTACGTAATTCTCATTCCAATTTGGTCATTTGTTCAGCAAAGCCAAATTAGGCACACGGGGAGGCTGCCAGAGTCCTTTTCAATTTTTAATTTCTGACATGGTTAGCTCAAGATTTTTTTCAAACTCAGAAATAAAAAAAAAGTCCTGTATTAGCAAATTGGGTTTGATCTTTCTTGCGAATGGTTTTCAGTTAAGTGGATTTCACATAGCTAACCTGAAACATTTAAAACTTGATTCTAATGGAAAGAAACATCACGTTAAAAAAATTAGTTCTATCTCCTAAGGCCTGATTAGGTAGTAGGGAACGAAAACGTGGGCAATGGGGCAGTCTTCCTCAGCCTCTGATATGCATAATGTCAATATGGTCAACTTCTTATGAGGAAAGAGCTAATCTGGGGTGGGGTGGGGGAGGATAATTTCTTTTTGGAATGTAAACTACTTGCATCTATAAGGGACTACATTTTCATCTGCAATTAGATAAATGACACAATTAGACTTATTTTGAATTTGTGACAATTTACTTAACAGAGCTATTCTTTTTCTTTTTTTAGATGGAGTTTCACTCTTGTTCCCCAGGCTGGAGTGCAGTGGTGCGATCTCGGCTCACTACAACCTCCGCCTCCTGTGTTCAAGTGATTATCTAGCCTCAGCCTCCTGAGTAGCTGGAATTACAGGCACCCACCACCATGCCCAGCTAATTTTTGCATTTTTAATAGAGACGGGGTTTCACCATGTTGGCCAAGCTGGTCTCAAACTCCTGACCTCAGGTGATCCGCCTGCCTCGGCCTCCCAAAGTGCTGGGATTACAGGCGTGAGCCACCACGCCAATCCCAAGGGAGCTAATTTTAAGGGTTTTATGTGACACTCAAGTCACACAAATTTCTTTGGTGCTAAAGGTACATGATTCTGTCAATTGGTAGCAGCACTGCAGACTGCTGTGGCATTTCTGGCTTATACAAGGCATTGTGATGACATTTGACATGGTCGTGATGTGTCTCCCTTCTCCTTATGGCTTGTGCTCCCATGCCAGATCCTAACTCTATGGAAGTCCCCAAGCTAGGCCTAACCTAATACATCTCCCAGGTAGGGGCTGGTGTCTCCCTTAACACTGGCCTGGGAGAGATCTCCCTTACCTGCATGCTCAGAGCTAAAGAAAGATAGGCACGTTTGGAAAGTCCCCCAATTTGTTTTAATTCCTTAGCTCTTTTAGGTTAAACTTTCTTCATGCATCTCTTACTAGTCTTATTCGATTCATTTAAGCTTTGCAAGACACTCACAAGGCAGTTACTTTTTATCCCAATTTTAAAGATGAAGAGACCGAGGCTTGTTGAAGTTCTACAACATAACCAAGGTCTAGGGTTGCCAGGTTTTAATTTATAAGTTTGCTAAATCTGGCAACTCTAGCAAGGTCCTGTAGTTAGGACGAAACCTCAGAGGCACTTCTCTTCTTCTGCAACCGCAGAAACAGCCTTTGAATCCGTGCCTCAGATCCTTTAAGCTTTGCTCTAGATCTGTCAGAAAGAATTGTCCAAGGCAACCGAAGTTGGATCTCTTCTGAAATGTCCACATCTTCTGGAGTTCTCTGCTGTGAATGTCATTTGCATTCTGCTCTAATCAGCACTGTCCAATAGAAATAAAACACAAGCCACTTATGACTTTTTTTTTTTTTTTTTTTTTAAGAAAGGGTCTCCCTCTGTCACCCAGGCTGGATTGCAGCAGTTCTATCTCAGTTCACTGCAACCTCTGCCTCCCAGGTTCAAGTGATTCTCATGCCTCAGCCTTCTGAGTAGCTGGGATTACATGTATGCATCACCATGCCCAGCCAATTTTTGTATTTGTAGTAGAGACAGGGTTTCACCATGTTGGCCAGGCTGGTCTCAAACTCCTGACCTCAGGTGATCTGCTCGGCTCCCAAAGTACTGGGAATATAGGTGTGAGCCACTGCACCTGGCCCACTTACGAAATGTAAAATTTTCTGGTAACCACATTAAATAAGTTAAAAAAATGTAATACTATGCCTTTTACTCAATATATCCAAAATATTATCAACATAAAATCAACATAAAAATCTTTAATGAGACAGTAAAAAGACTTTTTTTTGCACTAAGTCTTCAAAATACAGTTTGTATTTTATACTTACAGCACATCTCAATTCAGATGCTAAATTTTCGACGGTTAAATGTAAATTAATTCAGTTCTTCAGTTATACTGAACACATTTCACAGAGCAGGCCCTAGACCACAGTGGCTAACAGGAATTTTCTAGCCTGATATTCTCCTGCATGCTCTCTGGACATTTTATCATATTATTTATTTATTTATTTTCTTTGAGATAGAGTCTCCCTCTGTCACCCAGGTTGGAGTGCAGTCGAGTCTCCGTCTGTCACCCAGGTTGGAGTGCAGTCGTGCAATCATAGCTCACTGCAGCTGTCTGTCTCCTTGGCTCAAGTGATCCTCCCACCTTAGCTTCCCAAGTAGCTGGGACTACAGGCATGCACCACCATTCCTGGTCATTTAAAGTTATTATTTTTAAATTATTTTTATTTTAAATTTTTTAATAGAGATGGGGGTGTGGTCTCACTATGTTGCCTAGGCTAGTCTCAAACTCCTGAGCTCTAGTGATCCTTCCATTACAGCCTTGAAAAGTCTTCCTTCCCTTCTTTTAAATTTGTCCCCATAGCTAGCATAAGCTTTAGAACACAGTAGTGTTTAAGAAATATTTATTTGAATGAAAGAATGACTTGAAAAATTCTATCTAAAAAACGACAATTAATTGAGGTCTGGGAGTGTGCCAAGCTAATAATAATGATAATAGTCATAAACAGTGTCCACTGAATTCTTACTACCTGCTTTTAAGACATTTCTCATTTGACCATTAAAAAAAATCACCTTTGAAGTAGCAAGTATCCTCACTTTACACATGAGGAAACTGAGACTTAGCAAGATTAAATAACTTGCCCACTGTCACCTAGCTACTAAGATCCAGAGCCAGGAATGCATAGATGTACCCTAACCGCATTTCTGGTGCTTCCCTAACCATAATCATCATTTACTGCGTTCATGGTTTTCATGAAATCTAAGCTCCACTTAGACTACATTTTACATTTCTTAAATGTAGTTTACATTTCTTAACTACATTTTAAAATCAGTCTCCTTTTGTGCACTTGTGTTTGCTTTTGTTTGACTTGTGGACAAAGACTTATAGTAGACAGGTATGAAAAAATAAATCCTCTTTTGCAACCCATAAGTTGTTATATATGCAAGAAGGAATATTATGAAAAAAGAAAGAAAAAATAGCAATCTATTTTTTAAAAACTTTAATCCATTTAGCCTCATCCCAAAGTAGTATCTGTGAAGTAAAAAGCTTAATGTGTTAAGATTTTTGTGATACATTGAAATAAACATAACTATTGTAATACAGAAGTGTGTCCACATGCTACACATAGCCATGTAGTGATATGACTGCCATACCTGGGTAAATATGTGCTCGGTTACACCTAACCTCTAACATTGGTCTTTCTGTTCCTAAAGATCCACCATTATTTCTGCGTTTTCCCCTTCCTCTCACACAGTGGTCTAGGAAGGAAAAACACCAGCAGCTGAGGAAAGGCTGGAAGGGAGGCTCTCCCTTGTCTGTCTTTTCTCATTATTTCTAGCTGTAAAAAAAGCAAGACACAAGCAAACCATAAGACCTAACTCCCCACTGCCTCTGCCTTGAGGGTTTTCCTTTGCTTCTTTAGAAGCCAGAGAACAAAAACTTCCGGGTGACTGGACCTATGGGATGGGTCCTTCTCGCTTTGAGCTTTCCTGCCTTATTCCAGGGCAATATTCAAATCTATTTTGAGTCTCAAATCTATTCAAATCTAAGAACCCCAACCTCCTCCCCTGCCCTACCTGCCTTTCTCCCGACCCTGGAGGGTCTTCATAGCCCAGACTACCCCAGACATTTCCTGGGCATCCCAGTTTCTACTTCATTCAATAAATTCACCAGCAACTATTGAGCCCCTACTATACCCCAGATATAGCAAACCCTCGGGGCAATTTTCAATCAGAATAATAACTAACACTAATATAGTGCTTACTGTGTGCCACGCACTATTATAATAAGCACTTTAAATATTTAGACATGAAATTGCCCTTTTTGGAGATTAAATATGGTAGACTATTACCAGTTTCACACATTATTAAGCTTAATGTATTAGTCACTTAATATACTAGTTTTAGAGGCAGATACTTTTATCATACTCTTTTGATAGCTGAAGAAACTATGAAGAGAGAGATTAAGTATCTTGTCCAAGATTATTCTGCCAGTAGTGGCAGAGCTAGGCCTTGAACTTGGGGACTCTGGCTGAAAACACTTGATTACCATGATTTCTGTCTCTTATAGTGAAAGTGGCAGAAAATAGAAAACCTACTTCTCTCCTAAGCCAGACTCTACATTTCAGGTGCATTGTGGGTAAACTAGACTTTTGTAGGAACAATAGAATATGGTGATTAGAGTAGCTTTGGAAGCAGCAGACCTGGCTTCAGGTCCAGGTCCCAGCCCTGGTTTTTAGTAGCTGTGAGGCTCTGGGAAAGCTTTCTTTACTTTCTTTCCCACCCTCCCTCCCTCCCTCCTTCCTTTCCTTCCTCCCTCCTCCCCTCCTTCCCTCGTTCCCTCCTTCCTCCCTTTCTTCCTCCCTCCCTCCCTTGCTCCCTTCCTCCCTCTCTCTCTTCTTTCATTTTTTTCTCACTCTCTCTCTCCCTCACTCCCTCCCTCTGTCTTTCTTTCTTTCTTCCCAGATCCTCAGTTTCCTCAACTGCAAAATGGGAATCATAAAATTTCCTACCTCCCAGGGGGGGTTGCCACATTCAATGAAACAAAGCATGCAAAACATTTATCTCAGTGCTTGACACACAGTTAAGAACCTGACAAAGAGCAATTATTGTCTGGACCATCCAGAAGGAATATGGTCTGTCTGGAGAAAAATCTCTAAAATTCCAAACAGCTGGGTTACAAGCAAATAGCCCATTCCTAAATTTGAGATGGCTTGCCTTTTGAATTAAAATAACAGAAATTAGGAAATATAGGAAAATACTAAGTGGTCACCTTCTCTAGACTCATTTTACAAAAGAGGTTCTGGAGACCTGGAAAGATTAATACCTTGGCAGAGAGGACATTCGTCTCTATTGAAAAGCACAGATCCCCTATCCCATTCACTTCCACCTTACTGCACTGACTCCTGAAGCTGCACTTTTGCAGTGAAGCTTGACAGAGGAACCTCAGATCAGCTGACCTGGTGCACACACCTCATGCACATGTGAAATCAGTGGTGACACTAAGCAGTGGTTGGGAGGTGCAGTTGGGGTGGAAAAGGAAGGTGAGTAGGAAAATTCTAAATGATTTCCATCAGCCTTCTCTGAAGTTACCACAAATTGAGTATCAGTAAAAACAGTGTCTTTCCTGTGCAAGTGGAGTTTTAAGATGAGCCCCCAACCTCCCCTTTTCCACCCAGTCTGGCACCTTTAATCCCCTCCTCTATGTATTCTGGAGATGCCACTGTGTAAAAAACACATTAGATGGCAATAGTATTTTCTTCTTTTAGTCTGATATCTGAAAATTCAGGGTGTTTACACGATTGCTGCAACAGAGTAAACCCTTGTGTAGCTTGGTAGAGCTCCATTAATAAGCATTTCCTAACCTTCAACCCTGTGCCTGCTGTTGTGCTAGGCTCTGGGGATACAATGACTCTGAAGATGCCACTCCTGCCCTCAAGAAGCTCACTGTCTAGGCCAATGGTTTTGGGCTGTGATTCCCAGACCAGTAGAATCAGCGTCCCCTGAGAACTTATTATAAATGGAAATTATTGGGCCCTACTCCAGACGTGCAAATCAGAAACTCAGGGCTGAGGTCCAGGTATCTGTGTGTTAATGAGCCTTCCAGGTGATTCGGATGAATGCTCAAGTTTGAGAACCACACGTATTGCACAAGGCTTGGCAGACAGCAATTAATGAAAGAGAACAGGAAGGGAAGTAATAAGCTCCTCTTGTCTGTTTCCATGAAGGTGGAGGAGGTGAGAGAGCCCAAACATCTCCCTCCAGGTCTAGATACCAGATCTCTGCCCATACAGGTAGTGTGTCAGAAGCAGCTGCGAAGATGCAATATGGAAAAGAGATGTTCAAGCCAGGGGGGAAAGAAGAAAAAAAAAAAAAAAAAAAAAAAAAAGAGCCAGAACCAGACTTGGGCCAAAGTGACATGGTGAAACAGGGACATTGTTTCTCAGCATGCCTCCTCTCCATCCAGTACCTGCCCTGTGTCCATTCTGCCTGCTGCAGGTGACCCATGATCAGAGAGACTCAGTGCCCCCCTCCAAACTCAGCAGTGCCTCTTGTATGAATGCTTTCCCATCACTTCAGAGGTTTCCAGGACTCCCATCCAACTCTCTCAGAACTCTGCTTTCCAAACTATCAGCCACATCAATGGAACTTTAAAAAATCTGTTGGATCCTGATATTAATTATTAATTCATCCACATCCTCCCCACAACATCACATGTTCTATCATTAATGGATGTGCAATTATAGGGAAGACTAACGATTTAAGCCAAACACATAAACTCTAAAGGTGGAAATTTTAGGCACGGTGCCAGTTAAGGATGAGAGATATTTTCAGACAGAAGGTACTTTAGACAGTGGCTCAAAGTGGCATGACAGGAAGGCTCCTTTCTCTATGTTCTGGTCAGCCCTGACTGTGGAGGTACTGACCTGAGGCAGGTGCACCATGGGGGATCTCTGCTGTGTTTGGCAGAGCAATTGCCACCCCTTCTCCACTATCAGGCACAGGGCTGCCCAAAGCCAGAGGATCCACCAAGGATATATTGTGGCTGGGGCATCTGATTGTACACATCTGTCTATAAGCATTCCTACGGTGAATTCCTCTTTCTTTAGTCCATCATGTCAAACTTGTGAGTTTTGACTGAGTAGCTACATACTAGCATAGGATCTTTAGGGTTCACCTTGATCTACCTCAAGCAGGAAAGAGGAAATTTTTTTTGAAGGTGATGAAGGCAGCTTGTGAAAGTGGAAGAGTAGCTGACCAATGGTTTTTGCTATGGCTTGAATGTCTATCCCTCCCCAAAATTCGTATGTTGAGATTCTAACCAAGGTGATGGTATTAGGCAGTGAAGCCCTTGGGAAGCGATTAGGTCATGAGTGGGATTGATGTCCTTATAAAACAGCTAGCTAGTCTCTTCCACCATGTGAGGACATAGCTAGAAACTGCCATCTAGGAACCAGAAAGTGAGTCCTCACTGAATCTGTAGGTGCCTTGATCTTGGGCTTCCCAGCCTCTAGAACCAAGAAATAAGTTTCTGTTCTTTAAAAGTTAGTCCGCCTCTGGCATTTTGTTATAGCAGCCTGACCAAATTAAGAGAGGGTTTATCCCTGACGGGATGACCCTGGGCACAGAGGGTAATATTCCCATGCCCTTAGGCTACCAGGAGAAAAAAGAGCTCCACTTTTCCAGTTTCACTTTTAGGAACCCTAGTTAAGGACTCTAATTGGCTCAGCTGAGGTCACAAGCCCATTTTTTTTTTGACAGTTGCTATGGTGAGGAAAGTAAGATAATAATATCAACCCTGCTCGATTTAGGGACCCAAAAAGGGTGTTGGATATAGACACAGCCACCAAGTAAACTTGCTAAACTTAGTGAATAAAAACTCAGGAAGCCAGTTACATTTGAATTTCCCACGCAATATTTGGGAATACTTATATTAAAGGCATTTTCATTATTATTCTGAAACTCAAATTTAACTGGGCACCCTACATTTGGCAACCTGTCACCAAGGGAACCGGTGTGAGCCAGGCAGACTCCTCTTCATTTGGTGTCCAACACACCTTGTTTAAAGCTTGAAGAAGTAGAGTTCTTTGCGGAGAAAAGCACTGCCCATGCCTAGAATCGCCCCTGAGCACCTTCTCTGTGTCACGCTGGGATAGGTCTCTGCCTAGATGAGAATCCATATCAAGCCTCTACACTTTCCACAAAGTGTCAAAACTGCCTGGCTGTCTTGTGTGCAAAGCATATGGACTCCTCTTTTTATCAACCACAGTGATTCCTGGGTGGGACCTGAGGATTTATCAGAAACTTCAGCTAGGATCAAATTGTGATTCCACTCTTGCCAAAGCTCCTTAGAGACATTTGATATTGAGAAAGGCGGCAGAAGGCTGACTGGCTGGTCCAACCCTGTCTCTCAGGCTGAGTGCTAGTGCCCTCCATAGAAGGCATACACGATAGCCACCTTGTAAGGTCTGCTCCTCTCTAGAATGAGCAGAAAACTTGGAACCCAAAGATCTCTGCAACTTCCATTTGTGCCAATGGTGTTGATTCCCATAAATGCTCACTAAACTTGTTCTGCAGTTAGGACACAGCCATTTTTTTCTCTTCTTTCTGGGAGGAAGTTTATTACACAAAGCAATAGGTGGCTGTCTTCTTACTACCACATAAATCTGCTATAGTATCTATGCGCTATATTTCTTAGCAAGAACAAACAGTTGCTACGGGAACATTCCACACAAAGGAAAATAGTAAAGCTAGAAACAAAAGCAAAACAGTAAACAAAACATATATAGAGATGTATTCTCTGTTAGAAACTTTAATACAAGATAGAGCCACGCAAAGTTGAGGTTCCATTATATTTCCAAAAGCAGAGGAACCAGACAGTTCAACTTGACTTTTCTTTAGACAACACCTTTCATTCTGGTCATGAGGAGTGATGTTTTCAGCACCAAGAATCCAAAAAAAGAACCCTGAGCACTCACATGACCCAGGACATGGCACTAGAAAGCTAGAGGCAAAAACACGGAGTTCAAATTTGGGATACACAAAAGGCAGTCCAGGGCCGAGGTCAGTTCCAGGCAAGATTTGGAGTTGAGCACTTTTTTCTTTGTGTACTCCAGTCTGCTAGCAGAAGCTATGACGCCTGAAAAATCCTGGGTGAATTATCTGACAGTGTTAGTGAAACAAAAAGCCATTCTAGGGGCTTCTGGGCAGTATGTTTGGATGTAAGGGGGAGGCTGCATTTCCTCTTCTGGGAAAGCCCTGTGCACTTAGAACAGACTCCTTAATGAAGTGCCAGTGATCTCAGAGTTGACCTTCAGAGTCCTTGCCCCACAGCCCCCTGCTCAGTACCTCAGTTGGGAGCCAAGTCTCAGAGGGGGAAGGTACCTTGGCTCTCCACAGCATGAGGAGTGTGCTTCTGTGTCATTTCATAAGCACGTGTGTGTGTGTGTGTGTGTATGTGTGTGTGTCTGTAGCTAATTTCCTGACAGGTGCACATGCAAGCGCCTAGGCCATGTGGAGGGATTATCATTTTAGTAAGTAGCTTTAGCTAATTAGTTTATTCTTGCTGACATGGTCCCATTCCTCCTAATTTGATATTTTTATTTCATGTAGAAATCAGGAGGCTGATAGACTCTGGAATGGTTGTGAAGTGATTAGTTTTCCTTGGTTCTATCTGTGTATGCTGGTATGTCTTCTGGTAGAGGAGAACCTAGGTTTGTTTGGTTCACTATGGTATAAGCAGAACCTGTCACAGTAAAAATCTATTTTATTTAGTGCTTACCAAGCACTGTGCTAAGGGCTATTCAAGAGCTATCTTGTTTAGTCTTTATAACCTCCCCTATGAGATAAGTGCTATTATTGCATCCATTTTACAGGGAGGAAACTAAGTCACAGTGAGGTTAAGTAACATACCTGTGCTCATGTCGCTGGTAAGTAGAAAAGCTGGGATGTGAACCCAGCAGCCTGTATTCCAGAGCCTGTTCTCTTCCCTTGTACCAGGAAACATTTGTTGTGTAAATTAATAACTATGTGGATAATTTACCATGTATGATTTAAGTGCTTCTGATGACAAATCCATGGTTTCCATTCTTAGTTATCAGGCTCAAAATTCACATAATAAGCCCTAAAAATACTATTGCTTTCAGGATTTCTCTCTGCTTCCAGAAGTCAGCATCTCTTCTGCTGCTCATTCTAACTTCACCCTCCAGAGTGTGTGCTATTCCCGCAATTCTATTAAGCTAATCCCCATAATGAGAGGCCTAATTGCTAACCCCTACATCAGTGGATAAATGTTTAGGTGGACACCGCTTCTGCCTGTTATTTGCACTGCGAGAGGGGTCCCCAACACTCAGAGGAATGGTGGGTCAAATCTCCTCAGGGAAGGACAGGCTTCTTGTGGCTGTAGCTACTGTTCCTGGGAGGCCAAGAAGGGGCCCACTTGACATCATACCTTGAGAAGAGCAAACAGATTATGTCATACCTGGAGAAGAGCAAAGAAATATAAGCAATCCCAACTATGATCTTCCCCAGAGAGTTGTGCAAACAACATTGAATTATTAATAGAAGCTGTGTTTTTCCCAATTCCCCATCGCAAGTGAGCCCCCTTCACAGTTGGGGAGATAGGGGTTCTGCCCTCGGAGCTCAAATAGGCCCTCTTCCACACAGAGAGATCAAATTCCAACCTCAGGATGCACTGGCCAATGAAGCCTTTATTGCTAGCCATTGTAACTCAGGTGGCAGTTATTTTAGTTTAAACAACTTGTGGGTGGTCTCTTCATGTTCAAGAATTTGCCTCCATCTTTTCATGTTCCACTTATACCAACACATCTTCAATGGCGGCATTTCTGGCAACCCCACAGGACACCTACTCCTCTAATCTCATACTTGAACCACACAGTTGTGTTTGCTCTTTGGAACTCAAGTCCATGTGTTAGTCAAGAGAACATGGACAGAAACCCCACCAACCCCACCTATATCCTATCCTATTTCCCGATGTAGACACATAAACCTAATACTTAAGCTTCTTCTTGCTACTTGGATTTCAATTTTCAGTCCCTGTTGGAGATATCAAGTGTTCTTGCTATCACATCATTTATTAATGTCTATTGTCAACAGAGAACAATTACCCAACACTAACACATATGAAGAAAAAAAAAAAAGGATTCTACTTTCCAAACTAATTTCCAAGAATTACTACTATAGAGAAGTGTCAAATACTTTTCCACTTTAACCATTCTCAAAACTTTTAATGAATCTTTTCTTTTAAACAAATCATGCCATTAGCATGGATGCTATGCAAATGAAATGCAGAGCCTGTATTTGTTTGGCTTCCTCGAAATTGTTTCAGAAACCTGATCACATCAAATATTTTTCAGTTTATGCAAAACAGAACCTCCCAATACATTTTTTTTGAAGAGTATGTAGTTTTCCATTTGCATGTGAGTCCCAAGTGGTAAATTTACACTTTGAATGTAGGATTAACAAATTTCCATGTGTGTACTGCATTTTGAAACTTAAATCATAAAGAAGTTACTTTTGTATGCCAAGGGCCTTACGAATCTGAAATCAAATGACCTGATAAGCACCTGGATGTTGGAGTTTAGCACAGAGATAACACCAAGGAAACCTGTTTTCCTAGAGTAACATCGTCTTTGGATTTCACATAGCTTTCTTTCGAAACCTAATCTCAGGTCATCTTGGAGAATTCAGGGACAAGAATATGCTTTTTGCAGCTAAGGAATCATTCAGAACCAAGGACTCACAAATCCGCACGTAAAACCCTTTTCCAAACTGCTCTTTCCCAGCCTGGCGAGTGGGCCCTGGCAGCGACCCTTCCTTACTGCCAGGAAACAATGTTATGGCTTGAGAGATCTATGCATGATCACACTTACTATAGCATCAACTATTTTTTTCTTAATTGTCCTGAGATCCTAGAAAGGAAACAAGCGTCTGTGCTGACAGAGGAGCTCAGCGTGAACTCTCATTTTTCACATGGAGCTAATTAAAAACTGAAATTAGTTAAATATGGAAATGACACTTGCTAGCACTTTAGTAGAATTCTGGCAAAATCCCTCTGGAGTGCTGTGACATTACCTGCTGCTTCGAAACTCCCCAACTGAATTTCACAGTTAAAAGGCTGAGCAAAGGGAAAGTTATTATTGAGATTTTGGATTCAGAACGTGTCTGTAAAACTCCAGATTAAATTTCATGGCTGGCCCTTGAGTGGCTGGCGATATGTAACACAGGCCAATGGAGGGGGCCGCTCACAATGTCCCTGCACGCAGGAGCTCCAATTACCCCTCTTTAGGTATGGTACTATAGGTGGCATAGGTGCGACAATCGGAAGGCTAATGGATATATTTCTCCTGGAATTTGACTCAAGACAGTTCACATATGCACAAATTCCAACAAAGAGACTGAACTCATGCATGGGGTATGATGAGCCCAATTATTAAAATTGATATTGCTTAGGGGTAATAAGAAACACTTCTCGAATTTGGAGTCTATCTGTATATGTCGGTCTATCTATTCATCTCTCTATCCATCTACAAATTCATATGTATTTATATAAATGTGTATAAATATCTCTCTCTATATATATACATCTTATAGATACGTCACAGTTTTTATGCATAATTGTGATACACCATCGCAAAGCAGAGAGATCAAACAGCTTGAGACTTAGAGGAAAGTGAGAATGGTCTTCTCTTAAAATCTCTAGCAGAATTGCCTTTCCACATAAACTATGATGAAGAGGGAGCTCCCAGGGCAGGTGGCGAGAGAGCACCTTCCGGGATGTCATGTCCCCCTTTCTAGGCAAACGCAGTAGTGTGTGCTCAAGGGCAAATTATGATGTTTGCTTGCATCTGCATACAATTTAATTAAACCCACCTACGTGTCTGATGGCTCTGGAGCTGTGGCAGAGTGTTTGGGAAGTCCAGCTGCTCTCTAAACAACTGGAGTGTTGTGATTTTATTGTTTTTCTGACACCCCATCCATTTGCCCTTGAGGCATCCCCTCCCTCTGGACCCTGGCCATGACTGAGGCAGGCCCCGCATCCCCGCCTGGGCAGGCCAGCGAGAGGAGCCACTTAGTGCCAAAGCCAGCCCTGCTCTGCAAGTCAGCTGGCAGGCAGCCGTCGGCGGGCCGGGCTGCCAGAGAGAGTTCTCTGGCAGCTCAGGCGCTCATCTTCCCATCACACTCGGGCTTTGCTAGTCCGCGGCCTGGAAATCATCACGGCTTACCCAGCTGGATGGGGGTAATGCTGCAGCTGTACCATCAGACTGGCTTATTTTTATTGAATTTTGAATATCCAATTTCAAAGCAATTCAAATGAATTTGCCCAAGGCCTCGGATCAGCGTGGCTGCCGACACTCTCTGCAGCAGGGTTTCGAAGTTCATATTTCTAAACAAAGGCAAGATTACAGAAGCTTTCCTTGTCAGAACCAGTGCCTCTAAAGAACCCTGTCTTCCAACTCTATTAGGCCACATGCTGACAGTAGCAAAAGCTGTTGGGCTAATCCAAGTCCCTCCTCCCCGAGCTGTGGTGGCCAAGCAAACTTCTTCCATTGCTTAGAGAAAGACAGGGGAGTGGGGTGCGAGGTGTTTAAGAGCCTGGCACACGCACCCTTGCCTAGATAGTGCAGGCAGGATGGACATGGAACACTACAGTGTGGCGTCGAGTGGGGCAGAATGGGCGGGTGTGAGAGACACAGCTGCCCCTCAGTCCCCAGTCTCAGAGGGGTAAAACAAGCACTTGGACACTCAGGAACAATTCTAAACTTGTTCTGTAACCACCGTTCTCTGCCTTCTCCTGTTAAGATGGAAAATAAAAAAGAAACACTATACATGCTTTTGTATAACTAGTCTGAGTTTGGTACAATGCTCTGTTTCATAGAGCGTTTCTACCAGTTTCCAAAAAAATCTGCTTTCCTTCACCCCCACTATTTTATTCTAATCCTTCAACAGCCATGCCTGGCAGGCACTTGTTGTAAATGCACAAAGCAAAACTTAACCCGAGTGGTAGAAGACTGAAGAGTTGTGGTGAAAAAAGGACCTCCTGAGAAAAAGCCAGATGCAGTGCCTCATGGTCAAGAGTGGCTAGACAATGAAAACATAACCTGCTCTGATTTTTTTCAGTAGGATTTGGGAGACATTTAGGGCCTCACACTCATTGAAAAGTGTTTTTAAGAAGCCTTGGGACAAAACCACTTCAATAACTATTGATGTTCACAATCTGTCAGCTTCTCCCCCAGGGGTTAAAAAAAGACCCTCAGAGCAGACAGCAAATCGGGATGTAGAGACTGGGAGTGATACCAGACAGAAAGCTCCAGAGGAGCAGAGCTCCTGGCTGCTCTTCTCTGAGCTGCATCCCCAGCCCCCAGCACGGTGCCTGCTCATGCATGGTGCTTAGTGAATGAATGGATGAGTAAATGAATAAACAAAGGTCATCTTTATTTACACCACAAGGAGTACAATATGGTTTTTAAAAGGAGGCAGATTCCTAAAATGACCACTTAATTGTTACATCCCGCTAGACAAACTCTAGGTCTCAGCTTTTCCATCGATAAAATGCAGTTGATGACCGTATCTTGTGACCTAGGATTGTTTAGAAGATTAGATGAGAAGATGAACAGAAATGGCCTGTTACCACTTAGGAGGGGGCAGATCTTACCCCTTCCCTTTCTTTTTTGAAATTGGATAGGTCACAACTCTGTTCCTAGTCATTTCTGTTACTTTTGCAGCATTCAATGGAATCTGTCTTTAAAATAGAAAAAAAAAAAAAAAAAGATTTCAAATATGTAGGACACTCTGTCTCTCAAAAAATCTTACGGTCCTTTGAAAATGGTTGTTTGACCTGCTGAGTGCAGTCAGCATTGGGATCTCTTATGAACCCTGAGCGTGCACTGCAAAACGGGAAGCCAAGGTTTTTCTTGAGCGTGAGTTCTATAGATTCAGATACAGAGTAAAGACATGGAAACCAAAACGTGGAATAAATATTCAGATACAGAGTAAAGATATGAAAAACAAACCATGGATGCCAGGATAAAGCAAAAACTCCGAACACAGAAGTAAAGGAAGGCCTTGGGTGTCAAGAACCCAACGACTTGAGGAACCTCGGGGAGCTGGGTAGATGCCTCTAGAAACCAGAGGTAAGAACAGCCACCCACGGGTCACTCCACTTTGGTGTGCAACCCAATCAGTTTTAAATCATTTGCTCCTTTAAGCAAACACTGCTGCTGGTTAGTTATCCAGTACATGTTTTTAATTACAAGCTGAAAAAGTCATTCTGTAGCCCTGAAACCAGTGCCCTCATGCCTAAGAAGTGCTTTTTAATATTTATACATCTAAAGAGGGTTTGCCCTTCCAGACATAGAAAATCATTAGGAAGCATTCTCAGGAGGATATAACTTTGGTCAAGGTCATGCACAAATCTAAACTTCAAATTTAAGCCAAGGCTTACCAGTAGGTGCCACTTTTGTGCCACAAACGATTCCTAGCCTGCTCCTGACTTTCTAGGTTATCAATTTTTAAATAGAGGAAAGGAACAAAAATATGCTTGTGAGACAATTCTGAGCATTTAAAAGTTGAAGAAACTTTTCTTTTTTTCCTCGTTCCTTGGCACATCTATTTAATAGAGCTTTTTTGATTTCACTTTTTTCTTCCAGCACAGCAGATGAACGGGTGAACCAAGGAAACTGCACTCAAAGAAATGTCTTGTAACGGCTCTAACTTTGGTTTGGCATGTCACCTTTCTAACGCTATCAGGCAGAGGAAATATTCCGTCAAAGCTGTGAGTGTGGAAGGAAACAGCCTGGAAGGAGTCCAAAGACACATTGTATCTTAGCAACTTTGGAGGTTCAGAAAAGCCAACATTTCAGTTTGGGAAGCCAGCGGGTGGAGGTTCCATCTTACCCAACCACGCATCACTGAAAGACACTCCCCAAGGTGAAGATGCAACTGTCTTCAGGATCTGCTATCTAAGCTGCTGAAAAATCAAATGGCTGTCAGCGGGCAGGGAATGATATTCTCATGAAAACCAGATAAAATGACGATGCCAAAAACCCAAAACAGGAAACAGTCATAACCAGGTAAAGTCAAACATGGAATGACTGAAAAATGCCTTATAGGAGCATGTTGGGCCAATTAAAAATGTTAAACAAGCACAAAATTAACTTCCACAGGAAGCAAAGGACAGCAGGAATGTGGGTACTATCTATTCCAAGACCTTCACTTGAGGTCTGAGGGTACGTTTTGGAAAATGCTTCTTTCTTACTTATGTCTGGAGAATGGGCGAACTCCAAACATCCACTAAAGAAGTCTCGGGTGTCACCTTGTAGCCCCTAACCTTGTCTTTTGTAGCAAAGTGGCGAGTATATATTTGGGTCAGGGGAGGTTTAAATGAACTTGACTGATATTGACCTACATCCTCGACACTCTCTTCCCAATCTGATGCTGTTAATCCTAACAATCTAAACCCTGGCCCCTCTAAGCACAATCCTGAAGCCCAGTGTAGATCCTAACCCTCAGAGAACATGGTATATAATTGCCATATAGGTAGAAATCCATTCCCCGCTCTAGAGCCCAACTAAGGTTATCTTCAGCTCCACTGTTCCTTGCTCTTAGGCAATTAAGTCACCAGGTAGGTGAAACACATCATTTCAATGGAAGAGAAGAAGTGGGTCTTTTTAAAGCCTTTTCTTTCCTCTAAGTACTTATTATCCTTAAAACATCATTCAGTGACAATTAAAAATAGGAAAGTTTATTAAACCCTATTCTGCTGTCTTCTAATTTTTTCGTTACATGCATGAAAATAACTTAGGAAGCGCATCTTTTGTCCCAGAAACTCCAGCATCATCTAGCCCAGCTGACATCCACTGAAATTGTAACTGATTATTCATCGTACATTACAGGAACAGGAAACTTTCTCTTACCCTCTACCCCCTTTTCCCGGGGGCTGGCTCCAGGTTACTCTGTCCAGTATTGAGCAAAAGGCTGATCAATGGACCAAATTATGCCTGATGTCTCCTTTCCCCTCCCACCAGATTTAGTCAATGATCAAACCAGGACATTCAGCCTCTATGATGTCTCCCTCATATTTCCTCTCCTCTCTGCCTGCCCTGCCATTGGTCTTGTTTTATTCATAGTCTCCTCTTCCTGGGCTTTGGAATGTCCTCCTTGACTCTCATTGCCTCTAGTTTTCATCCCATCACTTCATCCTGCACGGGGCTACCAGACCGCTCCATGCCCTCTTCTACTCAGAATTGTTGGCGGGTTTTGCATCACTTAAGAATCAAATGCAAATACACATTCTTATGGCATGAAAGGTTTGTTGTCATGCTGCCCTTCTCCCCAATACATTCTCCATCAATACCCTAGATCCCTGTATACTTTTTGCTCCAGTGTTAATGATATGTGGCATTCTACTCACCATGATTTCCCAGGCTTTCATCACTGCACTTGCTGTTCTTATCCCTGAAAGGTATTTCTCCCCTCTTTCCCTTCTGCCAAAATCCTATACACCCTTCTAGCTACATATCAACTGCCACTTCCCCTCTAAAGTACTCCCTGATACCAAGAGACTAACGACTCCTTTTCTTCTCCCCATGCTCATTTCCATGCTAGCAGAGGTGTGGTCTCCCTGGTCTTGTGTTATAAGTGGTAGTTTGCACATCCATTTTCTCTCCGTGTGTGACTGAGATCTCCATGGGGATAGGGACCTTAGTCACCCATTTCTTCATCACTAAAGTCTTAGAGAGAAGGAAGTTTTCATTGAATGATTGCTGAATTAATGAATAAAAGACAAAGTCTGTCCTTAGGAGGCACTCCAGAATCAACCCAAATGTGAGAGTGCATCTTAAAATGAAAATACTGATGTAGGGAATCTCTCACCTAAAAAGTCATCAGTTTCCAGACTAGCTCTATTTTCTGAATTCATTTACCCTCTCCTCTCTCCTTCCTCCTATTCTATTCCTTCCTGGGACTTCCTGGGCAGGAGTCTGAATAAAACTGCCCTCCTCCTCCACCCCAGGTGGTTGACAAGCCAATATCTGCAGTTACTCCAGCTCAAAACTGTCATCAACAAAAGAGATCCAAGAAGAGAGTGAAATCCAATCCTTTTCTCCCCATAAAGCTCATTTCCCTGGAAATACTTATTTCCTTATGAAAAAAAAAGAAAGAGGGGGAAAAAAAGAGCTCACAACACCATGTTAAAGCAAATGCTTAGAAAATATTTTTGAAACACTTGGAAGTAATTTCTATTCACAAATTATCTCCATTCACAAAATGAAAAGGCAAATTATGTAAGCTGGATAAATTCAGAGAGAGAAAAAATTCAGACTTAATGTGGAGAGGAGAAGAGGAATAGGGAGAAAGGGAAAGAGAGAAAGATTAGTGATTCTTGCATTGCTATAGTAAGAAGAATTTTTTAAAACAATTAACACGTATGAACCTATGAACCCCACAACCAACTCCAAGATGCTGGTAGGCAGTTAATTTCTCCATTTTGCCAGAAGATAAAGTTTAAGCTTACACAAAGACAGCTCTTCTGTTGCCCAACAGTGGAAGTGTGGAGGCCGGAAAGTACGAGGTGTAGAAGAGGGAGATATGAGAAAGAGCAGATGGGAAGATGGGGACGGAACAGAAGAAAGTTAATATGTCAAGAAGAAAGTGACAGGAGAAGGGGGCCTGAAGTCTCATCTGACATCAACGATGAGGGGCAAAAATGGCATGAAGATCTATGAAGCCAGCCTCTGTTTTGTACTCCTGACATATGAAACTGCTTTCTCAAAGAGCCACAACTGAAAAAACAATCAGGTTATGATTGAGCCAGTGAAGCCCCTTTATTCTCAGGAAGGTGACCTGCAATGGCCAAGAGACTCCAATCCTAGGCTAAGTGCAAGAAAATGGGCCCTGAGCATCCCAACAGGACATCCTGCTTTCCTTGTAATACTTCTTTCTTTCCCCAATATAAATTAAATAGTCACAGATGTTATTCAAAGGTGATCTGCTAGCCACGCACTGTAAGAGACCGACCAGCCACAGCCAGAGTGGGGAAAGTTCACCACACAAACAGTGCCAAATAAAGTGAGCAAAGGACATTTGTGGAACTCAGGTCTCAATGGTCTGCCACAAAGAGCTCCATGTGAACAAGTTGACCAATCTAAAAACGATAGCCATTGTCTTATTACAGGTCACAGCACTTTATAATTTTCCTCTTGTTTATTCTTAATAGCTCTGCAAAGGTGAGCATTATTATCCTCATGCTGCCAGTCTAAAATGATAACGTGAAACTCAGGGAGGTTTAAGTGACATCTAAATTCAAACCTGCATCTAAACAGATCTGAAGCCCACATGCTTTCCACCCCTGTCGCCTGCTTCTAAAATCAATCATCAATTGTCTCTACTTCCTTTCACTTTAGTGAAATGATGAGTGGTCCTTTTAGCTGACTTAGTACAAAGGAAGTAAAGAAATCTTGAGGGGCAAGAGAAGCTGCTAACTGGTCAGTGCAGAACGTAAGGACCAGAGCAGGGTGCCTTCTAGGAGATGAAGCCCATTGCAAGGCTGAGTCCCATCCTGGGTGGTTCAGTGTGGTGATCCTATGAGGTCAACTCTAATCTCTTCTAACAATCATTGAGCACCTATTTTATACCAAGTACTTTGCAACAAGCTGTGCATACAACATCTAATATAGTCTTTGCAATGACTCTTGGAGATGGGTGCATTTATTATTACCATTTTATAGATAACAAAACTATTTCAGAGAGGTGAAGTAACTTGTTCATAGTCATGCAGTCACTAAGTGGAAGAGTGAAAATTCCAGCATCGTTCTATCCGATTCCAGAGGTTTTGCTGTCAGCTACCAAGCAAGCTGCCTCCTTCACCTCCCACTGAGAGGATGCTTGGGAATTATGATCTCCCTGCTCATACGAGGTCAAGGTCTAGAGGCAGTAAATGTGGTTTCTGAGTGCCAGCTCCACAGAATCTATGTTAACATGGGTGTTAGAATTCGGCAGGTCTGACTTTGAAGTCACTCTTGCTCTTCACTAATTGTTTTACTCTTAGCAAGTTATTTGATTTATGCCTCGGTTTCTGCATCTGTAAAGTGGGAATAAAATGAAGATAATGAATGCTCCTTGAAATGTTGCAGGAACTCACTATGAAGCTGTTACTTTCGGGAAGAAAAAATATATACTATTTGTCAGATAAAATAATGGAATTTTTATCTGACAAATAACAGACAGAGTTGAAGGGCCTTGGGGACTCCCCATGGGAGGTGAAGGAGCATTATGGTTCAGTGCACGGGTGTTTTGTTAGGGCAGTTCCTATCTGTACAACCCTGGACAAGCTGCTTAACATCCCTAACCCTCAGTGTCCTCATCTGTGAAACGGAGATAAAAAGAGTACAATCCCATAGGGTTGTTGAGGGTTAAATGTATTGATGCAGGGAAAGCTTAGTGCCCAGCATAGAGTGAGTGTTGCATAAATGTTATGATGGAGGAACCAAGGCTCTGGAAAGGTGCATGCTTGTCCCTGGTTGCAGCTCGAGTTAACAGTGCAAAAGGAGGGGAATACAGCCCTCTTGATTTTGAGTTTGTGCTGCTTCTCCCCAGCGATGCAACCTTGGGCAAGTTACTGAAACTTTCTAAGACTTGGTTTTCCCATCTGCCAAATGGGAACAATTCTTCTTATGGAAAGAAAGACGAGGGATTCAAGGAAAGCCCTCAGCTCGAAGCATTATTAATGTTCACCATGTGTTAGCTGCTATCATGGTACCTTCCCTTTTGATCTGAAGGAGAGGTTTTTTTATCCCCAGGAATGAGGATGAGAAAACCCGGAGGAAACTTTTCCTCATGGTTGTTTGCTGACTCAGAGAAGGAGTGGGAAACATCCACCACAGAAAAGAAGCAATCATGAAGTGGACGAATCCCAAACTCAAGAAAGCCACTGGGGAGGCGCCACTTGAAGCACTCTGGTCTCCCAAACTAAACAGACTTCTCCTTGAGGCGCAGCACATGGAATAAGTGCCTGTCTTCTTTGTGGCATTCTTTCTCTTTCCGATTCTAGAAGCTTCTGTCAGTTCAAATCAGAAGCACTTTATTCTCGTTCTCTGCTGCAGTGCCGCATATCACTGTGGAAAGAGCATATTGTTTGGAGTCTGACTACCCGGGTACTGGCCCTAGATCTGCTATTTGCTAGCTGTGTGTTGGGGACAAGTTCTTTCCGCTCCCCAGGACTGTTTCTGCCATTGTAAAATGCAGCTAATAATGCCTGCTGTCCACCACAGAATCGTGAGGTGCCTCTCAAACATAAAGCATGATTTGTTTTTCCCCATCATTTCCTGCACTGTCTGTCTCCAGTCAGGAGGAAAGGGGGAAACTGTGCTATTGCCTACAAAGAGCAAAATTTCCCTCAGTCTTCGGTCCTTTACTTGAGAGGAAGCAGCTTCCCTTTCCATCTGTGGTCCTGCTATAGAAGGAGGAGGGTAGCAGAGTACTGGCTGATGGTAAGAGGCTACTTAGGCTGTTTTATAGCAGGAGGGATCAGTTACGGGCTTGTTTAGCCAAAGCAATGCCTGCAAAGCAGATGAAGCTTCACCAGCCTACACAGATCAATGCCAGGCTCCCAGCGGCTGATCCAGGCCAGAGGACAGTGTGGAAACAACACTTCAGTCTCATGAACTGCTTGGCTGGAAACGGTGCCATTATGCTCCCCAAGAGTCCTTCCTCATCCCTGGGGCTGTCAGAACAGAACCACTGTCACTCATGAGACCCGGGGCAGGAGTTGCAGGCAGGAACCAGAGCCTCTCATTTTCAAGTCATTTGCCTTCAGTTTGGGAATCCTTCCATTTCATTGTTCCATTAAGGGTGATTTCATCTTTTAAGTGAACTTCAATGAATGATGAAATAAAATACTTTGCACAGATGGCCCTGCATTTGAATAAGAGGAAACCATTACGCCTAGTGCAGAATGAAGTGTTTTATTTGCGTTTCTAAGGCAGCAAAGAAAGCCTTTGTGGAATTTTTTTTTAAACTTTAAGGAAATCAACTTGTCTACCCTTATTTGGCATTGATGAGCAGGAAACCTATTATACCAGAGATGAAGACAGCTGTGGTTAAGAGAGTCTAGATGATAATTAAATGCAAGGACTCAGAGGCCAGTCCACTTGGGGCTGATACCTGGCCCTATTACTTACTAATTACATAATTTGGAGAAGGTCACCTAATATTTTTGTGCCTCCATTTGCTATTCTGTAAGATAGAAATGATAATAGCACCTATCCCATGTAGTGGTAGTAAGAATTAAATGAGAAAAATCTATATGAACTGCTTAGCCTGTAGTAAATACTCAAAAATATTAACTATCACCATTACTATTAAGATATAAAGAAGGATTTAGAAAAATCTTGTATTATGTATAGCCAAATTGCCCCCTTCCTTCATAAATGTTGAAGTTCTAACCTCCAATAGCTGTGAATGTGACCTTATTTGGAAATCAGGTCTTTGCAGATAATCAAGTTAAGATGAGCTCAATCGGGTGAGCTCTAATCCAATATGACTTGTGTCCTTATAAATAGGGAAAACTTGGATGCAGGGACAGACATAAAGGCAGGGAGAATACCATGTAAGACTGGAGTTGTGCTGCCACAAACCAAAGAACTCCTAGAAGCCAAGACAGAAGTTCAGAACAGACCCTTTCCTAGTGCTTTCAGGGAGAACACGGACTAGCTAACACAGCGATCCTGGACTTCCAGCCTCCAGAACCATAGAAGACAATAAATTTGTGCTGCAAGCCCCTCAGTGTGTGGTCCCTTGATATGGTAGCCCTTGCAAACTAATACACTCTCTTTCAGAGTGCCACACTGGACAAGTATGTAAGAGAGATTTCCTAGAAGTAGCTGTTGCATCTATTTCCAGAAAAGCAGAAACTTGCCTTTTTTTTTTTTTTTTTTTTTGAGACAGAGTCTTGCTCTGTCACCCAGGTTGGAGTGTAGTGGCATGATCTCGGCTCGCTGCAGCCTCTGCCTCCCAGGTTCCAGTGATTCTCCTGCCTCAGCCTCCCGGGTAGCTGGGATTACAGGCATGTGCCACCAGGCCCGGCTAATTTTTGTATATTTAGTAGAGATGGGATTTCACCGTGTTGGCCAGGCTGGTCTTGAACTCCTGACCTCAGGTGATCTGTCTGCCTCAGCCTCCCAAAGTGCTAGGGTTACAGGTGTGAGCCACTGTGCCTGGCTGAAACTTGGCTTTTGAATATTCAAGTACTGTAATCAGACACTGTTGATTTTTGGAGGCATCAGACAGTTCCAACCCTTGTTTCCTTTATCATCTTCAAAGGGTCTAGAAAAGCTTTCCTAGATTGTTTTGAAACAAGGGATAGACATGTAACACAGTTCCGATTAACAAGATATAAGTAAAATTTTGCCGGGATGTGTATGTGTGTGTAAGTATGTGTTGGGGGCTGGGAATAGTTTAGACTTTTTCTGGTAAGAGGGGCAAAGAACTTGAATCCTTCTCTTCCTCTATCTCCCCGCTTTGAAGCTCGTGGATGTGATATCTGGAGCTGCATCAGCCATCCTTAGACAATGAGGCAGCAAACCCAAGGAAATAAAACCAAAGAGCTGGGAATGGCAAAGTGGAGATGGGAAGACCCAGTGTCCTGGATGGCATCACTGAGCAGCATAAATGTTGCCAGGGTTGCCAACCCTGGATATCAAGCTAGTAAGGTCAGGAAATCAAGCCTCAATATAAACCACTGTTAGAGTTTTTTACAGTTGTTCTAGAAAACTTACAGCTGAAAGGTATCCCTAACGAAACCACTGCCTTGACTGAGTATCCTCAGAAGGACTTTGGAATTGTCCCCTCACCTTCAGGTTTTTTTTTCTTTCTTTCTTTCTTTTTTTTTTTTTTTTTTTTTTTTTGAGACAGGGTCTTATTTTGTCACCCAGGCTGGTGTGCAGTGGCATGATCATGGCTCATGGCAGAATCAACCTCCTGGACTCAAGCTATCCTCCCACCTCAGCCTCCCAAGTAGCTGGGATTACAGGTGTGTACCACTACACCTGGCTAATTAAAAAAATCATTTTTTTGTAGAGACGGGGGTCTCATTATGTTGCCCAGGCTGGTCTCAAATGCCTGGGCTCAAGCAAGCTTCCCACCTTGGCCTCCCAAAGTACAGGGATTATAGGTGTGAGCCTCTGTGGCTGGCCTCACCTTCAGTTTTGAAGTGTATTTCATTTTATCTACCAATTCCTTCAACCTGTTTCCCATCTTCCCATGTGCCCTGACATGGATTGTTTTACAATAGAGTCCTAGCTAAGGAATGTGTCACCTTTCAGCTCTCAGGACAAGGCTGATGGGGAGCTGACCAGTCTTTGGATGATCAGAGGGACTGTACATTTCTTTTCTTAGAAACATTGTTATTAGGGGTGGTTCTGAGGATTCCTGGGGCTTGGGGGATGGAAATACATAAAGTCAAAGTCACTCAAGCATATATTTACAAGTTGATGGCAATACACATAGTGGTGAGAACGTAAGCTTTGAAGTTAAACAGAACTGTATTTTCAATTCCATATCCTAACCACTGACTATGCATGACTATGCATAAGTTATTTAACCTCTCTGAATCTCTTTCTCTAATTATAATTAGGAAAATTGAGTCACTGGGACATTTAGGTCAGATATTAAATGTGAAGTTTCTGCACATAGTAGGTTTTTCATAAATGGTTGACTTTATTATCCTTTTAGAGGAGAGAAAAACCAGCGACTCATGCTTTAGGAAGATTTACATTCGGGGGTACTTTTCATTATACCTCTTCAGTTGAACCCTGTTTATGCTGCATAGAGCTGAAGCTGACCAGTTCAGTCAAATAACCTTTTGGAACTTAATCCCATAGCTTGTTTCTATGAAGGGGACTAAGGGCCATGAACAGAAAAATAATCACCAAGAGGAATGAGAGGCACAGAGTCAAAGATGAGCTACACAGGGCAAGATAAGCTCTTATTTTAGTTCTAGTGGTAAAAAAGAAAAAACATATCTGAAGATGTAATTATAAATCAATTAGAGCAGGAATTTTCAGCCTTGGCACTATTATCATTTTGGGTCAGATAATTTTTAACTAGGGGCTGTCCTGTGCATTGAAAAATGTTTAGCAGCATATCTGGTCTCTGCTTGCTACCTACTAGTAGCATCTCCCAGTTGTGACACACAAAAACATCTCCAGACATTGCCAAATAAATGTTCTCAGGGCTGACGTGAGGGCGCACTGACTTAGAGACAAGGGCAGAATCCTGATGCAAGAAGAGAATCTTGCTGGGTGAATCTCACTGGAGACTGCACATCATTGCACATGTGCACATCATTCCAAAAGCACTGTAATCCTGCATAACGTGTAAAATAGCAAGAGAGAAAAAGAAATAACTTTGCACATCTTAGGGCCCTGACCACCTCATTAATGAGCAAAGGCCGAGGCGACCGGTTATTACTCTATCCGGACTGCAGAACGAGGAGTGATAATATTTGGACTATTTCATCAATCTGTGCCAAGGACCTCTTCAAATCAAGTCAGCTTAATGGGCAAAATGTTTGATATTCTGTAAAAAGACCTAGCGGGTTCCCATCCATCCTTTTCACACAAAGTGCTATTACAGCCAAAAGGATCACTGCAAGAGCAGTTATGAAAAGGAAGCAGAGCCTGAGAAGGAGCCTCATTCCATTTTTTAATAATGCCCCCAAATTGAATATGCGGAGGGGCATTCGTTCCTAATACATGGACAGTGCTTGCCAAGCCCCTGCTCATCTCCTAAACAGAGATTATAAAAGATCTGCTAATCAGCGTAGTTGCAGAATAGGAGTGTTTGCATTTGACTCTCATTCTCTACGACTTCCAATAATTTTCAGGGCTCTTCCCCATGAACATCTCTCCTTATCCTTCATTATCATTTACTTACAAAAATGCAGTCTTAGAGTTGCTACTCATTTACACTTCTCTCAGTATCTTTCTGGGAGCCCTTGGTCTGGAGATTGTAAAACACTGTACTAAAAGATGCTGTTGTATATATTATGAAGCTCTGAAGAGGGCAGAACTTGAGGGAGAGGCTGTTCTGCATGAAAATATTCATACACATTATTTCATTATACACTTGAGAAATGACAAGTTGGTTTGCAAGAACAGTGTAAGCTGTTCTCTTACAATTTTACCCGTGGTTAAGAGCCTGTTCACTTAATCCGAAACTCCACTTTAAACTTCTCCTGGATGTCTTACAACTCTCACGCAATCTTTGTATTCCCAAGGGCGGGTTTCCTTTATATTTTAAAGAGGCTTTCAGAGCGTTGTCAGCTATAGGACCACAATTAGACAATAACACTATAGCTATCCTATGATTATTCTAACCTGGCTGATAAGTCAATTACATTTAAATGCCATCGAAAATAACTCCCCATATGTATGTTGAGCTATAGACTTGTCGGGAATGCACACCATAATTAATTCTTCCATAAGATGTGACATTCCTCTCCAGTAACTTCTCTCTCATGGCAGGGAAGCAGAAGGAGGCTGCAGGCTTCAGGGCTGGATTCATCACAGTATCACAGTATTGCCTCTCATGTGGGCTGAAGTGAAGAAAGCAAGGGCCTGACCACGGCCTTAACCTAACCGAGCTTAGAAATGGTTACTGATGTAGGATTCCCTAAAGACCAGCATCATGGCACAGGGTCAAAAACTCCACAGAAATGGGATGTCTGACTTCATGGCCAAGCCCTGTCTCCTGCTACTCTGCAGCAGAAAGGAGACTCGAAAGATGAGAGAAAGAATGAAGATAAAAAGAAAGCACAGAGACATAATTATCTCCCAAATTTAGGCTCATCCTCACAGACAATCCAGATAGCAAGAACTAAAGTGCCTTTGGGGCCTAGATTACCTTAGTTAGTTTGGAGGCTAATTCTAAATTCCCCAGGTGAGCATGCTATTTGATGCTTTCCTCTGGGCTCCTAGCAATCCGAGAGGGTATTTCATGCACTTCAGTCAAATGTTAAAGCATAGAAAATAAATCGAGACTTCAGTGTGGTGGAGAGAGAGGGCGGGGGGAGGAGGGCAAAGGCTCATTCCCTGATGTCTAGCCCTCTCTGCCCAATCCATAAACCCATAACTAACTTCATCCATCTCCCCCTTCAGCCTGGTACAGTAAGTCAGCCTCATTTGCGGATATACAGGCAGATGCATTAGAGTTTAAACCTGCTCATAGAGTGAATATGTAGCAGATTTATCATAATTTCAAACCTGCCTCTACCCAACTGATCAAAAGGCAAGTTTCTTCTTTCAAGATTTTCATTTGTAAGCTTCACTGCTCCAAATCAAAAAGAGCAATGGTACAGACTCCCAGGACCACATCCCACATTTGTACAGGCAAGTGCCTTCAAGATCCTGAGTCTGGTTTTCTATTTATAAACGGGTATGCTGAGTCTTAACGTATATTCCAATGACTCTTCTTGGTTCGCCGAATTTGCACTACATGTAAGCACTACGTTATGGAGGAATTTTGTTAGCCTTTTAGCGTCTAGTTTTAACCCAGTTTTGCTCTCCTTTTTCTCTATAGACTTCCATACAAAATCCAAAGTGAATGCCTCAGAAGGGGTCTTGATAGGTTTTATTGGATCAAAGGCCCTCTCATAATAAAGAAACCGTGCAGAGATTTACTGAGTGCATTAAAAAAGAATGGCTTCTGGCCAGCCTTGGTAGAATTACATACCACTAAAAAATGTTTTGGCCAACCATGCTTTTAGGGAAGTGAGTGGTGATTTAAAGATATGGGGTTAATTTTTAATTTCTCAGTTCTCCCATTATGACAACAGAGAAACCTCAAGGCCATATTAGGTACTTCTGTCTTCTTTGTCTTGGTAGTCAACACAAGACAAATTGTATCACAAATCTGTCTTTTCTTTGGAAGAAATCTCTTGCAGTTCACTCTGAAGCTTTATTTCCATGGCTTCCCCTTTCATCAGGGCCTCATCAACACACACCCACTGATTATTGACAGGGCCTTTGGAGGAGTCTCGCTGTCTCCTGTCCCATCTCCCAATCTATCCTGAATCCTCAATCAATCAACAAATAAATATTTATGGAGTATCTACTAGGTAACTGACATGATATCATGTCATAACTTTATCATATTATACTCCCGCTTATGAACTTGAAGCACCTCCCTATTGCCAAATTAATCAAATTAAACCTCCTGCCAGATTTCAAGGCCATCTATCATCTGGTCTTGCTCTACCTCCTCCACTATTTTTCACTGCTCTTAGCAGGCGTCCCTCTCCTCATCATACCCTATTAATTCTGGCTTCTCCTCTTACCTTTCCTGTTGCTAATTCCTCCATCTGGAATGATTCTTGGCCCATTCCTAGTTCAGTTTCTAACCATCTTTCCAGGTCTGGGTCAGCCTAGAACCTTCTCCATCTAGTTATCCTCAACTATTCCAGCCCTTGGGGGTTTCTCCCTTCTCTGAACTTCAATAGCCCAATTGCTGAATTGCAACTTAGCATCTCTACATATTTTCTCTTGAATGAATACACAAAGAATAAGAATAATATTTAAAAATCAAGCCCTACTTTAAACTTTACAAAGAGTGACTATGAAAAAGGTATTATCACTATAACTGTTATCAACCATTTCTTACAGTTGAAAAAAATTCAAGGCTCAGGAAATTTGATCGACTTTCCCAAAAGCACTCAATTAGAAGTTGAGAGTTGAACCTAACTTCTAAACTAAATTCAGGGTTTCTTCACTGAACTACCTGAATACCCAGATAGCCCTTAAAATGAGGAACTGTTAAGACTACAAATCAGGTCTTCTGAGTCAAGTAAACAACCATCCTTGAAGTAGATATTTTCAGCGAGTTATATGTTTCAGTGGGTCAAGAAAGGAGTTCTGTGTCAAAGTGTAGAAATGAGAACCTATCTCAAATTGATAATCAGCTCTCACATTGAGTGCCCTTCTATACTGAGCCCCCTCACCTTTCTCAGATCATGACGGAAGCTCATCTTTGAAGACCCCATAGTCTCCTTGGTCCCAAGGGGCAGGGTGGTGTAGCACCAAGCTCACATCGCCCTCTCCAATACACATCTCACTCCTTTGAAAAAGGAAGACCTGGCTGGAAGTGGTGGCTTATACCTGCAATCCCACCACTTTAGGAGGCCGAAGTGGGCAGACAACCTGAGGTCAGGAGTTGGAGACCAGCCTGGCCAACATGGTGAAACCACGTCTCTACCAAAAATACAAAAATTAGTTGGGCAAGGTGGCGGGCGCCTGTAATCCCAGCTACTCGGGAGGCTGAGGCAGGAGAATCACTTGAATCACTTGAACCCGGGAGGCAGAGGTGTTGTTGCAGTGAGCCGAGATTATGCTGCTGCACTCCAGCCTGGGTGACAGAGTGAGACTACATCTCAAAACAAGTAAAAAAAAAAAAAAAAAAAAAAAAAAGAAAAGAAAGAAAGAAAGAAAAAGGAAGGCCTGGAGTATACATGCTGATTTGTGAGTTCCTGAATTGGGAAAAACTCAGATAGCTGAGTGAGCTTGAAATTAAAAAACAGAACTTCATACAATCTTCAAAAGAAATACGCTTGGGCCTGTTGATGAGCAGAGGTGAGTAAAGATAAAACAGCCATAACCACGACCCCAAACTATCCTGATTTCTTCATCCCTGGCAGGCACCCAGGTGGAACCCAGCTGAAATTGCAGCTCATTAGCACGGACAGATAGAAGTTTAAGGGAAAGTATGTAGTAAACAATGGTAATCCTGACTTAAGCAGGAGAAAGCGACCTTTCTCTCTTCTCTAAAATAAATCGCTGTTTCGGGCAGCACGTCGCTGTTTTACTATTACTGGTTAATACGACCGCAGGCAGAAGATGCAGCTGTGGCTCCGTGAACAGGCTCCACAGTCAGGCTGAACATAATCCCTCATGTAATGAAAAACCTATTTCTATTTCTGAGGCCTCACTACTCTTCATACTGAAGAGCCTTGTGCCTGTCACACATTTATTGAAGCTTATTACTCATCTAGGCAGCGGGCCCCAGTTAGTATTTGGAATTATATTTTAAATCACACTTTTTCTATTATTTATTTTAGGATTCCAAGGCTATGGTGAAAGCATGTCAGTGTTATTCTCAATGCGCATTCAAAGGCATTAAAGCCCCAAATCAGAATTCTTTTCTACATGGAGAATCTATATGCACATGTGGAAAACCTTCCGTCAAGACTGCACGACAACCCTCCCGTGCTAGAACCTCAGGACCCTTGCAGAGTCACGTGGTTAAGGGTAGGGATGTTAAGTCTTCCCATTCAGCTTTACGGTAATCTTTTCTGGGCTACCGGCTTTATTCCTCCCTCTCACAACATGCTCTTTTCTTTGGCTTTTAAAGATAAATGGATAGAGTCTCTTAGGATTCTGGGGACAGGGCTGTGAACAGATGGGCTAAAACTGTAGCCTCATCATCCAGTGGAAACATAAGAACTGGCTTAATCTAAGTCAGAGGATTTTCCTAACTTCCCACAAAGCTTGAACTTCTGTTTGTTCACGAAGCCAGTGACGGGCATGTGGTTTTCCCTTGTTCTGTAGAAGCCAATGGAAACTATAATTCTCTCTAGCTATGCATTTGGCCTCTTCTTTTTATATTCCCGGGAATATATACCATATATACCACAGTGACGCAAGGGAATGCTTCTCCTATCTTCACTGTCTTGTGCATGCTTGCTTTTTCTTATGGTACTTATTTTCCCCTCTGCACAAAAAATACTTTTTGCCATTAGGGTCTGCACCCCACTTGGCCTATCAGGTGAATGACAAATTAGGCAGCACTTGACACCATTATCTATACAATACAAATAATTCTTTCTATGTTTCCGCAATTCACACCTAGCTACTTTTCATTTTGGGGGTCTCTCTCTACATTTCTACCAAGAGAGATTCCAGACCAGCTCTTCTAACAAAATCCTATTGTATAACCGTCCTAGTAAGTGACTTTTGAAGGGCATGATAACAAGCCAAGAGCCACTTTAGTCCAATCTGGGTATCTTCTCAATCAGCCGGTTTTTTGGTTTTGTTGTTTTGTGGAATTGTGGGAGACACAGGTACAGGAAAGTTTTTGGCGAGGGGTGAGGCAGTGGTAGCGTGTTATGAAGTAAGAATTATAAAGGGCGTGGGCAAAATTAGCAAGGTATTCAGACATGCAATTATAAGAGTTCAGACTTGGCTTTCGTGTGATCTCTGTATCTTTTTTTTTTTCATGTTTTGACAGCATTCTCACTGGGTGGGGTACACAGCTTGTTTAAGAAATCCCTTAGTCATACAAACACGACAGACAGCTCTTTTTCTTCCTTCAAGATGCATTTACTCACAGATCATTTCATTGTATCCACTCTCCTATTTGCCTCTGACATTAAAACAAGTCATTGGTGTTTCACTACAATATGAATATTACCATGGGTCAAGTGACCTTTCTGAAAAGCTTAATTCCTAACAGTTTTGAAGAAAAGAATAAAACACCATGCAATCAGCACTCACATCCCCAGAAAAGAAATACAGACATTTTCTCCCAGACAGGGCCAGGTCCATGAGATCTTAGGCAGCATCTTCAACCAATGACCTTCCACCCAAGGAACCGAGGGCGGAGGTGGGGATGAGGGGATGGGGACAAGAGTCGGAAAAAATCACAGATCCACAGACTGGTAAATTTTTTAAAAGCCTAAAATGAAATTAACTTTATTATTGTTTATGTATATGACTTAAAAAAGTTATATGACTTAAAAAAAATTAACCCTGACGGAGCAGGATAAATCTGGACTTCCCCTAAGGCTATTTAAAGGCGGAGCATATAGGGGAGGAGAGAGGAGGAAAAAGAAACAGTGGCATCCATATCTGTGCAAATGAAAACATTGTGAAAGATTAAATCTTTGGAATCAGGACTAGAAGTTGGTTTCCTGAAAGTCAAACCACATCCACCCCTCCAAATATTTTATTAAGATGTGCACATATTAAAAGAGGTTTCTGACTGGCACTTCTGAAGCAGGGTCAGTGGGGATAGTGGGGGGGGTGTGTGTGTGTGCGCGCGCATCCCAAATGGGGGCTGACCTCCCTTCCCTTCTCTTTCACTGCTCCACTCCTAAGTCCCCACTACCATTAGCCATGGCCTCGGCATATCTATGTCCTGGTCTAGACCAGACCCTGTCCCACTGGGATTAAGAGACTCTCCTACGTGCGGGCAGTTCATAAATCCATAGAATTTGATTGGGAAATAACATTGCAGGGTAATCTCAAATATCACTACTGGATCTTTCTTCACACTATGAAGTTAAGCAAAGTAAGGCAGGGGAAGGGTCTGATATAAAATAATTCTCCTCCCTCATGTAGATTTTTTTAAAAATCAGGATTGAAAAGAAGATGTTCAAGAATGCCCTCCCTTGATTAAAAAATAGACTTGCTCTCTGGCTTCAAGGATCATTCCAACGACAACACACTTGAAGACAAAGGTGATTTGGAACCCCCAACTTGCTATGCTTTCTGGAGAACCAACGGTCATGTTCAGTCTTTCCATCTCTTACGTCATTTTCAGTAGCAAGGGTTGTAGTTGAATTACATGGAGATCAATTAGACACAACAGAAGATAAACCACCTCTAGTGCAAAGTGATTTTGTAGCATAAGTTGTTTCTCGAGGCCCTCCTTCATACTATACTTGAAATATAGATTGATGTTCAACATTAGACACATTACTCTCGTCTATTAGGCAAGAGTCTGCTGTGTCTATAAACTCAATTTCCTTCGTCGTGGTAGCTTTCTGGTTTATTTGGATAAATGTTGAGCTGCCCACTGTTGTTTATCTAAGTAGTTCATGAGGGGACCGAAAGTTTAATGATGTAAGATGAGGTGGCGAAACAGCACCTCCAAGCAATTCACAACGATTGCTTTGGTTGGACTTATAGGTTCAAGAAATTGTGCAGAAGATATTTGTAATTTGGTACACTGGGTGCCATTTTCCCCTCCTATTTTTGTCCTTTAATTGTTCCATATTTTATCCCGATTGACGTATGGCATTTCCTGGTTTCCCTTGCTAGTTAATGGTTCTAATTACTCTATTCTCAGCATCTTATGCCTTTTTCTTTCTTCTTGACTTAATTTCATCCCACGCTTTTTGGTATTAATTCCTCTTTCCTTGGCTCTTGACTCTTCACTGTTACGCCAGCTTTTTCGTGTGCGGTTTTTTTTTTTTTTTCTTAAAAACTTTATAAATTTAAACTCCGGAAAAGAAAATGTCATCATTTGATTAAAACAGACTGGATAAAAATAGACACACACGTCCTCAATTTCTTACTGCACATTGGTTAGACCTCTCTACATATCCAGGAAACAAAAAGGATAGCTGATCATTGATTTATACCAATCAGGTAATAAAAAGCTTTTTAGTATAAAAGCTTTTGTTCCCCTGACGGTCCCGGGAAAATGAAACTCATGCCTTCTATCACTGCTGTGTATGCCTGATTAACACCAGGACAGGAGATGCTCATGCAAAACATAACTTACCCCAGGCTTTTTAAACTTTCCTGGTAACTGTACTGTTTCATTTGCTGCTTTTTTGGGATCTGGGTCCAGGAAAAAAATTTCAAGTAAAAATGTCCTGGATATTAAGGCTGGCCTGCAGATTTCAGCACATAATATGACCAGCCAATCACATGCCAAAGTGAAATTTCTTGCCCAATGGAAAAGCATTGAATGAATATACATGAACCTATTCAAGTACATTTAATAAATTGTAAATTAATTAACATAAAAGTAACATACAGAGTAACAAGTATTTTCTTCATGGGAAAAAGAGCCTTAACTCACAATTCTCTCGGGATTCAGGAAGTCTACAAATCTTGTTACTAAAAGAAAGTTTAAACACACTACTCTAAATTTAGCTAATGTCCCAGAAGTCTATGTTTGTAAAATTTGGTGCATAAGGCAGCCTTGAAACCAGTTTCAAAGATGCATCTAATTCAAAGGCACACTGAACTTCCTTGAAAGATGTCATCTTGTTTATCACGGCCTGAAGAACAGAATGCATTTGACACACTGCCACTGACCTTTCCCTGTGGAATATAAGCAAGTCTAATCAAAACTTCATTAACGTGACTTTAAAATGCTCATGGTATAATATAAGCAAACTGAGAGAACTGCATCATGACTGCAAAGGCAAAAGCCAGGTAATATGCCCTTCTTTTGTAAAGACAGAGTCCCTAGGGGAGAGCCCAACATGTTTGCACAAATCTCCACACAAATGACCTAACTCAACTGAAAACCCATCCCAAGGGAAGGGCCTTCCCTAACAACTGCAAAGAAAGTCATGACGAAAGAGATGTAAAGGTTGGAGGCAAAGCTTCTCCTTGCTTCGCATCCATAGCTTTGGTTTTTAGAAACAAACGAAAAAAAAAAGCCTTTGAAAGATGACATATATTATGTATCTAATAATTTTTCTCTCTTTCCAAGAAGGGAGGATAATATTTTCTTTAGCAAAACTCTTCTTACCAACATGTAGCTTAGTGCTGTTATATTTTCTGATACAGTGTGATATTTACTTATTAATGCCAGCAGGCTGATGACATAAAAAGTGAAATTAGCAGAACATGCAATGCATTATCTTCTTTTTTATGGTAATGTTAAATGTGTTAATACAGTTGATGGACTATTTGCTCTCTGAATGCAGAGAATCTTATTATGAGACATCAATTTAATAAATGACTTGTTTGATAAGAGAAGGGCTCAGGCAAAAATTCTGGGTGTCTATTCTTAATAATAAAAACATGAATTTTCTATAAAAGAATTTTCAATGGAGGACACAAAAAAGTCTGGTTTTAGGTGACCTTAAGAGAAACATGTATGTTTTAGAAGTTTGCTTTGGGTTAGGTTTCTGTTGTATGAGGCTATGTAGCTAAGCAAGGCATTTCAGAGCACAAAAGATTCTGTGTGGGTTGTGTACACAGACCTAATTTACCATATAATAGTTCTTTTCTCTACTTGGTGCCTTGTAGTGATTGCTTTCTTTTCTTAGTACATCCTCATTTACAGAGAAACAGCCAACAGACTTTTAGATTTATGCCATTATTTGCTTCTTCACCTTGAACTCCAACTAAATTCTGCTACACTTTTGTAATATGAGTGCCAAACGATGGCCTCATGCCAGACACAAACACTTCCCAGTTTCTCTCAGCCAATTCTCTTGATTTCAGGGAATCACAGATTCCTACTAAAGGGCTTAAATGTGGTGCTTACACGGCCCCCTAACCATTCCTTTGCCTAAGTGCTTTCTAACTCAGAAGTGCAATTTGGGAACAGAGGCAATTACCACATCAAGAAACCGAAAACCTCCCCTTACATAGGGGAACAGTGAAGCTAGGGATCGGTGATTCTGGGTATTTGGAAAATATCTTCCACAACTGGTACAACTCAGATGTAACCCTAATCAGCATTCATTAGTTCAACAAATATGTACTGTTGCCTACGAAGTGCTGGGCAGTGCAAGTCACTATTTTGGGCATACTCTTCTCATTGGACCTTGCATAGGTGTGCAGTGGCTAGTACAACAATCACCATAGCTCCATTTAGTTGAGCTTCTATTGTGTGACAGGTACCACCATGTTCCATTGACTATAAGATTGAGAATTTTTAAAATACTTCCCCAAGTCTGGGATCAGAATGCACCTGATAATTGGTGTTGTATTACAGGGCCTTTGTGACCTACCTATGCACATGGTTGTTACATCAATCTAGAATGCCTATGCCTATCTCTTTCCAAATATATAAAATAAAAATTACAAAAGCTAAGAAGTCACGGCGTGGTTTATCTGACAACCTCTTTCCCCCTTAGGGATGCACAATGAGGGCATTTCTCATAATTGATGACATACTGGATTTGAAGAAGAGTTGCATGCATCTACCATTTCAGTGAACGCTTGAGGCATCTTTACAAATTAGGAATTCTCCCCATTTTTCTGATGAGGAAACTAAGGTGCAGAGATTTTAAATAGCAAGCCCATTGTTACATGGACTTTATGTATACAGGCCAGACTTCAAACACAGCCCTCTCTGACACCAAAGTCCATATACGTGCTTTCTATGACATCAAGCTGCTTCTTGTCTAATTACCAAGGCAAAGCAAGAACCTGAAGTTTGTGTTCCAGGTGAAACACAGAATGAAATAACAGTAATTTGCAGTCCATTACAAGTTGTGCTCAGAATCCTCAATCAGGAAACCCCAAGCACAAATAAATGAACCAAGAAAAGACTTCAGAAATGGAGAATTTAAAAGCACGCTGTGGAAACTGAAGGACCTGTTGGCTTGGCCACCACCCAAAGGAATCCAGTCAATAAGTAGGGTGTGCGAAGAAGTCAACACTGATATTCTAGCATCCTATTACTGCTTCTGGACGGATGACTGCTAAAGAGGTCATCGTTACAGACAGAAAGTCCGGGGCAAGGCTTGAATGGTGATTCAGGGATAGTAGGTGGAGAACTCTCCATATTCATTTACTCAATGTATACTCTGTGGAGGCATGAAGTCCTGGACTGGCAGATCCACTATCGTTTCCTTGGCGCCCTTGAGGTGCGCAGGGTTGTGGCACCTATCACTCCTCTCTGGTTCTGTATTACGATGTTCTACAAAGTCAAGACCAAAATCTGCTTCCTGACTCTCATCGCCAGCATCTGCCCACGAGGGGAAATGGGCAAACGAGGGAAAGCCCTGTGTTGGCCAACCGTCCTGATTTCTCATGGGAATCTCGGAGAGAAAAGCAAAGGCATCTCCCCACAGCTGCTGACCCTCCTGAAGCACTTCAAGTCCCCCAGATTGCACAAATATGTTTTTAAAGAGGTCACATCCTCTTCTGAAGCAGAGGGATTCATTTTTTCTGAATGTCAAACATGAGGTACAAATATTGCCACATGGCCACTAGGTGATGGAGGCCTAGCTAACGAATGATGTAATTTTCTTTCCATAAATTGACAGGCCCTCTGAAATCAGATGTGCAGTTATGAAATGGCAGTCCCCCTGCCAAAGACTCACCAGTGTGTAAGCACTGACAGGACTTTATTATCAGGTTAAGAGCACATTAGCATATCTATTAGATAAGAAGTCTGCTACTAATACTGGCATAGATAATATAACTGGGTCTCCTGACTTACTTGTGGGCAGCTCTCTTTTTCTCAGTTTGACCATCTGGGCCCTGGGAGTTGGGTGGAAATGTTATTTGCTGGACTGTTCAGATTTAATCATTAGCATTTTGCCCTTTAGATGTGGGAGGTAAGTACACAACTTGGAATTCATACAGGAGGATGAGGTTTCCCATCGCTCCAGATAGTCAAAGAGCAGTGAGTTGGAATGAGAGGGCTGACATTTTTCCTAGTCTGCGCCCCCACAAAAGATGCCAGGCAAGTGTACCATTCTCATCATTTTCTGTCATTTTCTTTATGCTTTCTCCAAACCTGCTCTGTTCAGTGAGATGAGAATACACAAAATAGCAGCAGAGAACGCAAGATTCATCAGCGTGAGTCTCAACATATCAATTTTCAAGTGTAGCAACTTTAAACACATGGTAGGCTTTTAGTTTCCATAGAAAATAATCTCTCATTGTTTTCAAAAGAAACTGAAAGCACCCCAAATTACCACACTTTTAACATCCTGACATGTTGATGGCCCGTGTTCTTTCCAGATCAAAGTCAGAGTGGCAGAAGACAGAGTGTTGAGCAGCTAACTTCAAACATAGTATTTCATATTTGGCAGGAATTACTATAGTGAAAAAAGACAAGGTGACTTTCTAATATATATATATGTATTTTAGTTTGGCAGAGATCTGAAGAGCTAAGAACTAATTTAGGATGACATAAATGCTCTTATCTTTCTCTCTCCTGCCTTCCCTTCCCAACTCCATGAAGTGTCTTTGGCAGAAGCTCAGCGTATGTTGTGTATTGTTTTAGCTCAGGGGTGACAGTCTGAGTCCCATGTCACGCCGAACCCTTGTGTTGACTCTCGCCTTAGAATTTCTAAGATTATCTGGAGTTAAACAACAGAGTCACACAGGAGAGGCATCTTTCTTCCTTGATGTGGGGTAGCCCCACAAGAACTTTGATGCCTTTTAAGGAAACTAGATCTATTCCAATGTTAAGCTAGGACAAGAAAGCAATGATGTCATTCCATGACACAGCACTATTACAATCTGTTGGAAAATCTCAACAGTGAAGGCATCAGAAACTGAGTAACTTCTAAAAACAGGTGATAATCTTCCAGAGGAACCTGGGATAATCAAAGATTGGGGACAAACGAGTACTAGGCAAAATGGCCAGGCAATTCCACTCTATCTATGGATTGGAGCACTGTTTCAAGCAGTGTAGTTAAAAGCTATGCTTTCAGGATGAAGTGTCCTAAAATTCCTAAAATTTTTCTTGGAAAAATTTATCCTGTAGAAAGTATTTAAAGAGAAAAGAGACTTGCTTTTTCTACTTTTTGGTTTGGGCCAGAAAGTAAGATGCAATTACTCATTATGAAATGGAGTTGCAGTATCAGAAAATGTCAGTCACCTGCTTCATTGACAGTGGACATATGGTTGGACTCTTAAAGACAGTTGGAAAGCAATTTTTTGTAATAGAGATGTGACACCCTGAAAGGTATTCTTAGGAAATAAGCTGTAACGTCATCAAACAAGGGTTGACAAACTATGGTCTGTGGACCAAATCCAGGCTGGCACCTGTTTTTGTATGGCACATAACCGAAACAATGGGTTTACATTCTAAATGGCTGAAATTTTTTTAAAAGAAAATAATATTTCATAACACATAAAAGTACTTAAAAGTCAAAAACCAGGGGGCATAATTAAAGTTTTATGGCTGCACAGCCACGCCTGTTTGTTTACACACTGTCTATGGCTGTTTTTAACACACAACAGCAGAGTTAAACAGTTGTCACTAAGTAGAACATGAACCAAAAATATTTAGTCTCCAACTTTTTGCAGAAAACGTTTGCTGACCTCTATAACATAAGACAACTGGAAAGCAGAAATATGAGGACCAATTATAATACTGAGGAGATTCAATATTCTATATTCTATAATAGCTTCTACCCACTGTGTTAGAAGATGATTCAGGAAGGAGGAACCAATTACTCTACCTTGCTAAAGAGGGCAGAACTAGATAAGGTGAGTTAATGCTACTAACGGGACCATTTATTTCAGTTTCATACAGTATGTGAGAAACTGGTTAACTGCACTCTTGAGGAGAAAGGAGTGAAGAGAAAGACCTTCGATGAGACATCAAGAGACCAAGGGCCTAGTGCTTGCCCTGCAACTACCTACCTAGCCAGGAGACTTTAGGCTCTCTGGGCCTCAGTGTCAGTGCTTGTCAAATGATCATAATATGCAGATTTTATGGGGATATGATTCAAATTGAATAGTCATAAGTGCTTCAAATGGGCTGGGTGCAGTGGCTCATGGCTGTAATTCTAGCACTTTGGGAGGCCGAGGTGGTTGACCACTTGAGACCAGGAGTTTGAGACCAGCCTGGCCAATATGGCAAAACCCCGTCTCCACTAAAAATACAAAAATTAGCTGGGCATGGTGGTACAGGTCTGTAATCTCAGCTACTTGGGAGGCTGAGGCATGAGAATCCCCTGAACCCGGGAGGCAGAGGTTGCGGTGAGCCGAGATCATGCCACTGCACTCTAGCCTGGGCACCTGGGCAACAGAGTGAGGCTCTGTCTCAAAAACAAACAAACAAACAAACAAAAAAAGTGCTTCAAATGGAAATGCTTCTAGTTCTAAACAGGTAGAAGGTTCTAACTAGTGATTGTTATGCATACTGTCAAGATAACACAACACATCTAGTATAAAATAGGTGAGATTGGTTATAAAATACTTTGGTTACATGACTCAGAAACTTAGGGACTTCTGGTGGTGCAGGCAATGAAAGTACTTGAGCTGCCTAAAGAAGAAAGACACCTTCCTGAGAGGAAAGTCTCTTGCATTTCACAGAAAAATTTTCCTAAACCAGTATTCCCTAGGAATTGTTTGTGCCAGGGCCTGAGTGATGCACAAAGTGGTCCCCTGGTGGTTTATGCGGCTTTTCAGAGTAATTTATTCCAGGATGTTTGTACACTGAGAGAATTTGGCACAGAGAGGGTCTGATGGAGGAGCATATCATAAAAGTTCTCTGACCCCAGCTGTGTGGGTAGGAACTGGGCATCTTTGCTGAATTGGTAAAGGCCTGGGTCTTCTAGTTTGCACAAGGACTGGCATTCTGCTTTTACACTCACCCACAGGCCTGGATCTATGGAAGAACTTGTCAGGGGGTTGAGCTATTCCAAATTGCTCATTTCTGGAAAGTCTTCTTTCTTCAGGTTTGAACATGCAAGGATGATAATTTCACTTATTTGTCACAGTGCCTGGCAGGCCTGAACCCACTGCCTGTCCATAAAGGTCCTGAGGCTGATGCATCAATTTCAGGACCTGTCATGTTCTAGTGGAATGCAGAGTCATGTGTGAACCAGCATGGATTCAGCCCTTAAAAGCGCCGGTCTCCTTAACAGGAGGGCCTCGGTTTTTACGTTGTTTTTCTGCCCTTCCCTGATGGCTTGTTTTCCAGCTGGGCACAATCATTGGTTCTTCCAAAAGGTAGTTTTCTCTGTGTTTGCAATGCACTGTTTATGCCCCTGCAGCTTGTTAAGTAATAATATACTGCTTTTCATCTTCAAAGTGATTTATACACATTAATTAATCCTCACCATACTTCTGAGTTTCTGCACGTAAATAATCATCCTGCTCCCATGATGTACTTAGGAAACCAAGACCCAGAAGGCAAACAAGTTTGCCAAGGCTAAGGAGAAAGGAGTCACTGGGGCCAAGATCAGCACTTCAGATCCTGACCCCTTACTATGCTGGCAGACCTGCAGTCACCTCTGGAGAGTGGCTGAGAGTAGCCCTATAGCTGCATGCTCACTGCCATCACTGCAAGGTAAATTGGCCTATTATATCACTCATTTTGTGTCATAAACTATTTTCTGATACTCCAGGGTCAAAGCATAATCTTACCTAAAGAATACATAATAGGAAATGGTGGATTATGAACTAACAAATGATGCTAAGATGCTCAGGTCCAGCTTCCAGCAGCCTGCAGACTGAAAATAAACGTATTTCCTAATCTATCATTTACAAGTTACATACCTGATTAAAACATTAAACTCTTATTGTACGGTTTCCCATGTATACGATTGCCCTTACAGAAACCTATTCTATTTTAACTATCAAGCCCCATAAATCAGGCAGTAGCTATCTACCTCTCTCCTGCGAGTAGAGTAGAAGGCGCACTGGGGACACGATTGGCAGAGGCAGGCAGTACCTCAATTTCTGTATCTGGGATCCTGGTGGTGCTCAGTGGCCCCGCAAAACATTAAGCCTGAGAAGTGAGCGCATGAACCCTTTCTGAAGTTTCTGACACAAAGCCAAATCATGAAAAGACCCCGAAGGCACATTCAATTTGCTTCCACGGAGCCCCCTGAACAGCCACCTGTGGAAGCACACAAAGCTACCTTTAGCAACACACAAGGGTCTACTCAAGTTATTCAGCGGGGCAACAGATATCCTTCCGCCTTTCTCAGGTCAATCCATTACTTCATCCTTCAGCAAGAGGTAAGTGAGAAGAAGACATGACTTGAAATTAGGGTTGGGTGGGTCTCAGGCCTCTGTTCCGGTATAGAGCTGTGGTTTAGAGTGCAAGCTAGACTTTTGCAAAGCCCCATATGAACATGGCACCTTTCCCTGGAGGGTCAGTTTTCTCACTTTGGGGAGGGCATTCCTGAGAAATGCAACTGGTAAGGAATATAAATGCTTATTTTTCCATATTAAGACAATCATAGCTATAGTGTGGAAGAAGGTGAAAAATTTATGTCAATTGTTGGTTCGTATTGGTCTGCCTTAGGCAGGGCCCCAGATCTGTGGGGGTGCACAGTCATGCCCCTTTGCCATCAGGCAAGCTTAGGAGAATGGGGCCAGTTCCTTCTTTGGCAGATACCATGCTTGCTGCCTGGGGATGAAGGAAAGTGTGGGAGCCCCCAATGCTGAGCGAGAAGGGAGGGTTTATGCTGAGGGAAGGGGCAAGGCCAACACAGTCAGGGTAGCCTTTTCTTTTCTCTTAAATGGGAGGAGTTTCAGCATACGTGTTGGGAACTGTTTTGGAGTCAGCTTCATTGAGCTGGTGTTTTATGGGTTTGCTTTGCAACATGGCACAGCCAAACTGGGCAGGTCTCTCATAGCTGCCCTGAAACCAAGCCAGAACCATCAAGTGTTTCAAATAAACTTTAACAAACATCACCATGGCCTCTTCCTAAGCCAGGAGATCTGCCTTTGGCAGGCTCAATTGACAGAGCAGCAGCATTGGGGCTCTTTGTTGGGGCCAGGAACTGTGAGCAGGCTTTGTGTGCAGCCCAAGAAGCTCTTATGCACGTGGCACCCTGCCTCTGGGCGCTCAGCATCTGCCACTTTCCGTGGTGACGCGGCTACACCCTATGGCTGTAAACCAATACCTTTGGTGTGCAGAGAAAGATACTCCAGCAACTTCACCTATGTGTCATGCACTGAGTCACCAGAAGCCCACTTGACAGGAGAGGTGACCCTGATTCAGATTCAGCTGCCCATGGTGAGGAGAGAGTTGAGGCTGAGAAGACAGACTGTGGAAGGGATATGGGCAAGGCCAAGTGTGTCTGGGTAATTCAATTCTGTATAAAGACCTGGATGGATGCTCCAGCCTGTCTCCTGTTTCTGTTCCACAGCTCTGAAAATAAGCTAACTACTTTGGCTTTCTCTTGAATCAAGATGTTCTCAGGCATGCCAACCACTATTCTTCAATTCGGTTTTTGGCTGAAGTTAACCAATGTTGCATACATTTCAAAGCACAGACCTGGGTTAAAATCCAAGGATGGAGAAAACTAGAAGGCCACTCCGAGAGTGAGGGATAGGTTTGCGGGAATGACAAGTCTCCGCTCATCTCCAAGAAAGGATATAGTAAGGATGTTTAATTTCCCTTCTGATGAATGTCATTTAGAAACATGAAGGAGAAACTCATCAGATTTAAGTAGATTTCAGGAGGGAAAAAATCACCTCCATCCATCACTCATTATCACATCTTTCAGGAGCCAAGAAGCAAACTGTACAGACATCAGAGGGCCTCTAGATTCACAAGTCCATGGCCTCTCCCCCACGTTGTCACCCCCAGCGTTGCTGAATAAGGCCGCCCTGACTTACCTATGAAATATGCCAGCAAAATAGCCAAGAGGAGGGCAGCGGCGATGGCAGAGAGGGCGGCACATTTCCAGCTGCAGTATTTGGAGGGCTTCTTCAGCTTGAACGCCTTCCTGGAGAAAGTATTCCTGGGCAGCAGGCGGGGCGGGGGCGTGTAAACCGTTCCTGAGGTCAAAGGGTATCCTGGGGAAGAGCTGCTAAACAACGGAGTGCTCCCCGAGGAGGTCTTGAAGAGGAAGTGCCTGCCAGGAAAAGGGAAAGAGTCAGAGTGGCCGTGGGTAGCCAAGGAGTAACCTTTAGCTGTTTTTCTTCTACCCTGCTCTATCTAGTCCTAGCATAATCCTAGTTAACTAAGCTTATGCTGGAGTGAAGAAGGGGCGAACATTACATTCAATGATGACATAAATTAATTCCACAAATGTGCATAATTTGCTCCTTTCACATATGCATCTAGTTGTTATCTTCCACAACAACCTGCAAAACATTCAAAACAAATATGGAAACTGAATGACTGTCACCTCCTCAGAGATGATGAGGTTGAGGATGCTAAGCGTTTTCACATATTAGATACCCACTATTTAAAAAAAAAGCTTTTATTTTGGGTTCATGGGTACATGTGCAGGTTTGTTATATAGGTATACTTGTGTCACTGGCATTTGATGTACAGTTTATTTTGTCACCCAGGTAAAGAAAATGTGGCATATATACACCATGGAATATTATGCAGCCATGAAAATAGTGAGATCATGTCCTTTGCAGGAACATGGATAGAGCTAGATATCTACTGTTGAAAGGTACTTAAATGTATTGTCACAACTATTGACAAACTAAATGTTTTAATATCTCCGTTTTATTTTATTATTTTTTAAAATTTTTAATTTTTTCTTTCTGTAATCCAGATATATTCTTTTTTAAAATTTCAATAGTTTTGGGGGTACAGGTGTTTTCTGATTACATGGACAAGTTCTTTAGTGGTGATTTCTGAGATTTTGGTGCACCTGTCATCAGAGCAGTGTCCACTATACCTGATATGTAGCCTTTTATCCCTCGCCCCTCCACCATTCCTTCCAAGTCCCCAAAGTTTATTATATTATTCTTATGCCTTTGCATCCTCATAGCTTAGCTCCCACTTATAAGTGAGAACATATGATGTTTGGTTTTCCGTTCCTGAGTTACTTCACTTAGAACAATGGCCTCCAGTTCCATCCAAGTTGCTGCAAAAGCCATTATTTCATTCCATTTTTATGGCAGAATATCTCCATTTTAGATAGGAGATATTAGGCTTGAAGAAACTAAGCAACTGTCTGAGGACTGAGACCCAGAGCTCTGTCTTTCGATAAAACCTGTGTGCTTACATGTTACCCTACACTGTCTCTGACCCTTGTTCTATTTTCACCTCCCCTGAAATCCTGATTCCTGTTCTGAGATGCCTTCTCCAGGTCATGTGATCATGATTAGTTCTTTGGAATCGTCTTTGCCTATCGATTGAATAGGTGTCTGTGTTAGCCAGAGCTGTGGTGTGACAACCACACCACAGAACCCTATGGTAGAACAGGCAGTGTAGAAGAGGATATAGCTCCTCCTCAGGGTCAGGAGTCTGTCACTCCACGGGGACTTTAAGGAAGAACCATTAATTCTCTGACGATTCTTTCTTATACACGCCACTTCTAAGACTTCAAATGTGACTTGCTAGACCTTGTTTAAAACGATGACTTGTCTTCCAGGAAATATGTAGCGGGGTTTCAGGCAGGAGTTAAGTAAATGCTAGAGTCTGAGCAGCTGGAGGCCATGGTCTATGTCTTATTTTGTACCTTGTTTGTCCTATGTTCCCAGTACCCACATCAAGCCCAACATGCAGAGGGGGATTTTAGTGAATAAATGAGTGAATGAATGAATGAGTCCTCTCATTACCTTGTAGTTTTACTCAGCTGCAATTCTAAGGTTTCAAAATGTTACTACAGTTATTTCCTATCTCTTCACCTCTTCGGTAGGGGCTACTTAGTTTATTGACCACTTACAATGTGTCAGTTACGATGCTACATGTTTCACTTGCAACTAAACCTCACATTAACCCCAGGTGGTGGGTACTATTATTACCTCAATTTTACAGATGAGAAAACTGATGCTCGGAGTTGGTAAGCAGGGTCATTAGGGCTCAAGCTCTAGTCTGCCTGACTTAAAAAAATTTTTTTATTTACATCCAGTTAGACCCTTTGGACGCTCTAATCAGACCTACTACACCACACTGCCTTGCCTCTGAGGGCTAGGAGGCTTTCCCAGTGGGCTTCTAAGGCAGAATTGCTGTCATTACAAATATTTGTATCTTGGCTGCTTCCAGATAAAACCTTGAAAGTATTTTAATCCTTCACAGAGATCAAACAAACCCAATATGACTGATAATCATGTCAGAAAATGAGTATCTGATTAGTGAATTATTTAACATAGCTAACGTTAAAATAAAGCTTAGAAGTTTGATTCCGTAACTAAGACTTTGGACTCCTTGTCCAACAGCTCTCTTTTAATGCTCCATTTTAAAATGGTGTTTTGGAAGAAGAGGCAGTAAGCATGGTGTTCATGACAGGACTGTATCACAAGACAGACCTTGGTAGTCCTGGTCGTGCCATTTCTGACAAGTACCTGACACTGCTTTTGAGAACCTCCGGGGGGCGGAGCAAGATGGCCGAATAGGAGCAGCTTCAGTCTCCAACTCCCAGCGCGAGCGACACAGAAGACCGGCGATTTCTGCATTTTCAACTGAGGTACTGGGGTCATCTCACTCGGGAGTGCCGGACAATCGGTGCTGGTCAGCTGCTGCAGCCCGACCAGCGAGAGCTGAAGCAGGGCGAGGCATCGCCTCACCTGGGAAGCGCGAGGGGGAAGGGAGTCCCTTTTCCTAGCCAGGGGAACTGAGACACACAACACCTGGAAAATCGGGTAACTCCCACCCCAATACTGCGCTGTAACACCGGCACACCGGAGATTGTATCCCACACCTGGCTGGGAGGGTCCCACGCCCACGGAGCCTCTCTCCTTGCTAACACAGCAGTCTGCGGCAATCTAACCGCAAGGCAGCAGCGAGGCTGGGGGAGGGGCGCCCGCCATCGCTGAGGCTTAAGTAGGTAACTAAAGCCGCTGGGAAGCTGGAACTGGGTGGAGCTCACAGCAGCTCAAGGAAACCTGCCTGTCTCTGTAGACTGCGCCTCTGGGGACAGGGCTCAGCTAAAGGAGTGGTAGCCCGTGAAACGCGAAAGACTCTGTCTGACAGCTTTGAAGAGAGCAGGGGATCTCCCAACACGGAGGTTGGGATCTGAGAAGGGGCAGTCTGCCTGCTCAGGTGAGTCACTGACCCCTGAGTAGCCTAACTGGGAGACATCCCCCACTAGGGGCAGTCTGACACCCCACACCTCACAGGGTGGAGTACACCCCTGAGAGGAAGCTTCCAAAGCAAGAATCAGACAGGTGCACTCGCTGTTCAGCAATATTCTATCTTCTGCAACCTCTGCTGCTGATACCCAGGCAAACAGGGTCTGGAGTGGACCTCAAGCAATCTCCAACAGACCTATAGCTGAGGGTCCTGACAGTCAGAAGGAAACCTATCAAACAGGAAGGACACCTAAATCAAAACCCCATCAGTACGTCACCATCATCAAAGACCAGTGACAGATAAAAACACAAAGATGGGGAAAAAGCAGGGCAGAAAAGCTGGAAATTCAAAAAATAAGAGCGCATCTCCTCCTGCAAAGGAGCACAGCCCATCGCCAGCAACGGATCAAAGCTGGTCAGAGAATGATTTTGATGAGATGAGAGAAGAAGGCTTCAGTCCATCAAACCTCTCAGAGCTAAAGGAGGAATTACGTACCCAGCGCAAAGAAACTAAAAATCTTGAAAAAAAAGTGGAAGAATTGACAGCTAGACTAATTAATGCAGAGAAGGTCATAAACGAAATGACAGAGATGAAAACCATGTCACGAGAAATACGTGACAAATGCACAAGCTTCAGTAACCGACTCGATCAACTGGAAGAAAGAGTATCAGCGATTGAGGATCAAATGAATGAAATGAAGCGAGAAGAGAAACCAAAAGAAAAAAGAAGAAAAAGAAATGAACAAAGCCTGCAAGAAGTATGGGATTATGTCAAAAGACCAAATCTACGTCTGATTGGGGTGCCTGAAAGTGAGGGGGAAAATGGAACCAAATTGGAAAACACTCTACAGGATATCATCCAGGAGAACTTCCCCAACCTAGCAGGGCAGGCCAACATTCAAATTCAGGAAATACAGAGAACGCCACAAAGATACTCCTCCAGAAGAGCAACTCCAAGACACATAATTGCCAGATTCACCAAAGTTGAAATGAAGGAAAAAATCTTAAGGGCAGCCAGAGAGAAAGGTCGGGTTACCCACAAAGGGAAGCCCATCAGACTGACAGCAGATCTCTCGGCAGAAACTCTACAAGCCAGAAGAGAGTGGGGGCCAATATTCAACGTTCTTAAAGAAAAGAATTTTAAACCCAGAATTTCATATCCAGCCAAACTAAGTTTCATAAGTGAAGGAGAAATAAAATTCTTTACAGATAAGCAAATGCTTAGAGATTTTGTCACCACCAGGCCTGCCTTACAAGAGACCCTGAAGGAAGCCCTAAACATGGAAAGGAACAAC
>NC_045437.1:122549731-122588277 GCF_002776525.5 Piliocolobus tephrosceles
CTATCATGGGGAGGGGGGAGGGGGGAGGGATTGCATTGGGGAGTTATACCTGATATAAATGATGAATTGATGGGTGCTGACGAGTTGATGGGTGCAGCACACCAACATGGCACATGTATACATATGTAACCTGCACGTTATGCACATGTACCCTAGAACTTAAAGTATAATAAAAAAAAAAAAAAAAAAAAAAAAAAAAAAGAGAACCTCCATCTCCTCATTTGTAAAACAGAGGTAATAAGAGTACAGGTACCTCATAACTGCTTACTGTGAGGATTGCAACACTGTGTAGGAAAAGCATCACTAATCCTATAATATCATGCAGGATTACGTAGCAAAAGCACTTAACCCAGGTGTGTCTCATAGTCAGTGTCAGCCCATGTCAGTAGCTTTTATTATTAATTCTTCAGAGCTACATAAGGAGCCTGAAATGTAGATTTTAATTTAAAGCTTGGCAAATGTTGAACAAACACCTGAAGAGTTCTCTAAGTCACTAAATAATAGTCTTATAACTGCTGCCTTATAACAACACTAGAACATATCCACAGCAGAAAGCCAGGGTGACAGAGAAACCTTGCAATTTGATTTAGGACTCCTTCAAATTTATTTCTTACACAATTCTCCCAAAGTGAGTGTTGAAAATAGGAAATCAAATGAAAACAAAGGAACGTAAAGGCATTGTAAGGAGTCACTAATGAGTGAGAACATACAAGTTCCAGTTCTCACATCCTCAGTGATCTTGCCAATTTCTAGGGCTTCAGCCACCACTGATGGGTCTGGAGTCTCCAAAGCTCCATTTCTATCTAGCTCATGACTCCTTAGCTCCTGACCCACATCCTGTTTTGCATTGGGCAGCTTGTCTTCTACATTTCACAGCTATCTTGAACAAGTCACAACCAAACTCAGACTATATTTCTTTACACGCCCAAGTCCACCCCTCCTGGACTTCCTTTACTCCCAGTTACCCAAGGAACTTCCTCCTTTTCTCTTGTCTTTCCCCATCCAATAGCTTAACGAATTCCATCAATTTCATTTCTGAAAACCTCACCCACCAACCCCATCCTTTAGCCTTCCTGCCTTTTCCTTCCCAAGTCACAGTGCCAGTGTGCTCTGGCTTACAAATCCATGGTTATCCTTCCATGCCTGAAAGGGGAGACCTAAGTTTCAACATGGAACCAGCCTCTCTACAACCACTACCCATTTTTGGACCCTTGTTCCTAATCAGTGTTCTCAGCTCCTATGCACTCATGCTTCAGCCATACAAAAAGACACACTTTGTTTTAACAAGCCCGTTCAATTGAATCAAATGGCTTTTTCTGTTCTGTCCCACCTAATCCATCCTAGCTAACTCCTACCCAACTTCCAACCACCTACCTGGGGAATCTATTCTAACATGGCCCCCATCACTTTGTGCACTCACAAATCTATCTGTCTGTCTGTCTGTCTATCTATCTATCTTAGATTCTATTTATAAATAGAATCTTATTTCTCCCATGATACAGTTATATCCTGGTGTTATTAATCTCTCTCTCTATATATTATTTTAAATGTGTCTATCCCCAACCAGAATGTGAACTCCTGGACACTTGAACTGGTATATATTCCTTACTCCTGTTATCTCTAGAGTGGAAACATTGGTGCCTGGGTATCAGTCATATTTGTGGACAGAATAAATAACTTGAAAATAGAAATGTTTTAGCAACATGAGAGCAACACGGTGAAGATTAAGAAATTTAAATTGGCTTTAATGTTATTTTTAATACTCATTTATAAGAAACATAGAAGGCTATGATTATATCTTGCATATGGCACCGCTTCGTGAAATCCTAAAAATGTTCCCTTGACAATTTAGTCCATTTTCTACACTTTCTTCTAAAAATAAAGTCAGCTTAGGTCACATGTCATCAAACAAAGCACCCTTTCTCCCTGACAAAGGCTCCTAATAACACTGAGAATAAAATCAGGTGTCTTTCTCATGACCTACAACTCTGCATGATCTGCCCTCTGGCTACCTCTCCCACGGAAGCTTCCACCGCTGTCATCCTCCCTTACTCCATCCATCATATTGTCCTTTTACTGTTCCCATCATATCACATCTTCTTGCCTCAGGGTCTTTGCACTTACTGTTCCTTCTGCCTGGAAATATCTGCACAAGTTGTTCCTTCAATCTCTGTTCTCATAGCACTTTCTCGGAGAGATCTTCCTGGACCCCTTCAATTTCTTTTACTATCTGCCCTGTCATAACTGCCTTATTTTTCTTCATTAAATGCAATGTATATTTGCATATTACATATTTTCTGTCCCCCTCGTTAGAACTGAATTTCAATAAAGTTTAAAATAATTATTTTTTTTCATGCTGTATCCTATCACCTAAAATAGAGCCTGGCTTACAGTGGGGGAACTCAACAAATCTTTGTTAAATAAATAACTTACAACCTTTTCCAAGACTGAAATAATGAATGCTAAAAGAATAGTGCTGTGAACATTTTTAATTTTAAAATAGGCTCCTCCTGCCGTGTTGATGCCTGTTTGCCAAACAGATTTACAAGTTTGCATATGTACATGCAGGCAAGAGTCTATATTTACACATGCAAGGCCAGATCCCTCCACAGAAAAAACAACCTGCATACTTTTCAGCACTGCATAAGCCCCTTGCAGGATGTATCTCTCAGGCCGCTCATTGGCACTGTGGTGTCTGTGATGATCGCAGCTAAAAGAAACCCATTTAGTTATCATCTCCCTTCCTTCTAGTTTCTGGGGTTTAAAATGATTAAACAAAAAAAACAATGATAAGTAGAATCCTATTTTTCCCATGATACAGTTACACCCTGGTGTCACTAATCTTTAGAAGATTAAATTCAGCAAACAAAAAGAGAAAGTTTCAATAGAAGTGATCTTCAGACTGTGTCCCAAAAATACCTGAAATTTGTACTGTTTTTAACACAGTACTCAAGTGAACACCTGGTCCCAGGAATTTGTACTGTTTTTAACGCAGCTCTCAGTGTTAAAAACAGTACAAAATCCTGGGCCCTATCCAGGTATGAGGATAGGGTCTGGGAATATATTGATTAAGAAGCTCCCTAGTGGCCGGGCATGATGGCTCATGCCTGTAATCCCAGCACTTTGGGAGGCCTAGGCAGGCGAATCATTTGAGGTCAGGGATTTGAGACCAACCTGGCCAACATGGTGAAATCCCATCTCTGTAAAAAATACAAAAAAAAGTAGCCAGGTGTGGTGGGGGGCACATGTAATCCCAGCTACTTGGGAGGCTGAGGCAGGGGAATTACTTGAACCCAGGAGGTGGAGGTTGCAGTGAGCTGAGACTGTGCCATTGCACTCCAGACTGGACAACAAGAAGGAAACTCCATCTCAAAAAAAAAGGAAGCAAAGAAGCTTCCTGGCTGATTCTAGTGTACATTAACATTTAAGAAATTCTACCCGAATCGTTTTTATGCCCTTCCAAATGCATCTTACTTGCAGAGGACACACCAGATTGTTAGTAGATATATATTTTTTAATGTAAGCATTGAATGTGGGCATCTTTAGGTGAAGTTTCATGAAGTCTGCAACTTCCTTTCAAAAGATTCAGCAAAAAGATCTCTATCTCTCAAGCTCTATAAAAATAGATAAGGCAAATGTGGCAAAATGATAGCAATTGTTGAAACCAGGTGGTTATTCTCACATGGTACTAGTCCAAGTTTTCTGTATGTTTGAACATTTTCATAACAAAAAATTGAAAAAAAAAATGCAAGTTTTGATTCACCCAAGGATTTCAGTCACATGCTGCTAGAAAATCAAATAAAATGAAGCAAGACCCACAAGGTAATGGTCTGGCCAGATGGTCACAGGGAGGACCAAGAGGGCTTAGGGGACTTCTCCTGATTTTTCCCTGAACCGGCTATTAAGACAGCTTCTCCCCCTCAGGGGCCTGCTCATTGTGTTCAGATGAATCATTTGTGATGCCCCAACTAAACTTCTTCCCAGCGGTCGGTCATGGAAGTAGCTCAGCTTGGGACTCCAGGCGTCAGCAAAAATGTGTAGTTTCCAAATGCACTTGACATTTTTCAAGCACAACTCAATTGCTCTCAGAATTGGCCACTTGTGCCTTGGAAAGGAAAGGCAAATTAGGGGCCCCCAAAGTGCTGTCCTTGGAGTTTGCTAACACTCCAAGAGATAGAGAAAACCAGTCTTTGATGTCTTACAAAAAATAAAAGAGGAGGAGCTCACACACTTCTTTCCCTTCCCAGTCATGTCATGGTGGGAGATGAGGGCTTTGGTCATAGCACCCAGCATTCTGTCAGGCACAGGTTAGGGGTTTGGCATGGAATAGTGAGGCAAACGCTCTGCGTTCTCAGCTCTGTATCCTGCATTCCTGTGACTTCTTAAGAATACAGGGATCATCACTTCACCCTAAACTATCAATCTTTTTGGTAAATGTCATCACTTTTCCTCATGTGAAAACACAACCATTTAATAAAAACTGAGAAGCACACCTAAAAGCTGAACAGCCATTCTCTCATATGCTTCACATGACAGCAAAGATATGGATTTCAGGCAGAAGCTTGGTTAACCAGGCTTCTGCTTCAGATTGGCTTAGAAAATTAAGGGCATGCATTGTCTCTGATTAAACAACCATGAAAGATTTTAAAAAGAAACCTAACAAACAAAAAAACCTCATGCATAAGATCCATGCAAGAAGAGCCCCCACCAATTCAAAAGGCTGTGAATTTTTATTTTATTCTTATGATACAGAAGGAGCTTGACGAATCTAGAGTGGTAGCTTTGAGAAGGGAGGCTGGCTAAGCTACCTGAGGCTCCAACAAAAGATTTCTTTTCTTTTTCTTGTTTGTCCCTTTTCTCTGAGTCAATCACAAGTAAACTTAGTCATTAACCTTAAATCACACCAACGAAACAAACAAACACATACATAAAATTCCTGTACACCAAGTAGCATTTTGCAGCTTGCAACCAAGGGGATCCCCCTATTTTCTGTTGTTTTGGCTTTATTCCCAGGGGAAAATCCTAGCAGGGCTGTGAAACAGAAATGTACTACACAAATAATTGTGCTGCCTCAACTCCAAAGGTCAACGCTTTTTTTCCGTTTCTCTCTTCCTCTCTCTCTCACCCCCATCCCACCATCTCATCACAGTGTACCACGCAGCTAACCAGGACAACTAATGACTAACAGAGCAGACCGACATGTTGTTCTTTGCTCATGAAGTCTGCGGCAGCAAATGTTTTTGAAATACAGCAAAAGTCTTAAATGATCTCAACGTAGCACTGTGTGCAAAAGAGCAACTCTGGTTATCAGGGAAACCAGGTGTCGACTGTTGTTCTACCGAGAAAATTGACCTCCCCAGTAAATAAACTCACGGGTATTCAGAGGAGCGGATGAAAACATTGATACACAGCCCATTAATCCCTAAAGTATTCTGACTATCATACATGCAGTGTCTGAAATTTGATAAAAAGCCAGGGGAAGGATAGAGGCACAAACACCCCAGGAACGGAGGCGTGGTGCTCATTGAGGGAGATCAGGTGTGCACTAGAAAACTCCAGATTTCATTACATTTCACTGGTTCTGGCCATGCCCTTTGAAGCATCAGGTTTATTGTCTCTAAAAGAGTAAGTTTAATAAAGAGGCAGCCTATAAAGGGTACTGTAGCATGTAAAGTTACTGTAATTAGGTTTTCAGGAGTTATAATAAAACATTTAGCTGGAGAGAGGTTAAATAACCACCACCCTTTCTGGCACCTTTAATATACTCTCCAATATGAAAAGGAATGGTGCCGGTTGAGGCAAAATTCAAGGGGCAGGGTCCTGAGACAGACAGAGACAGAGACATGGAACGTGGAGAGAAAGCAAAAACAGAAGGAGAGAAGCATAGAGGATGAGGTGAAAGAAGAGATAATGAGAAAAATTATGGATTCTGTGCCACTGAGTCCTACTTGAGTAGCAAAACTAGGTGATTGCTTAAGCGTTCTGTCTTTATTTTCCTGTTTGCAAATATAAAATGTACACATTACAAAAAAAAAGCATATGATTTTTTTTTCCCCAAGACGAAGTCTTGCTTTGTCGCCCAGGCTGGAGTGCAGTGGCTTGATCTCAACTCACTGCAAACTCCACCTGCCAGTTCAAGTGATTCTCCTGCCTCAGCCTCCCAAGTAGCTGGGATTAAAGCATGTGCCACCATGCCTGGCTAATTTTTGTATTTTTGGTAGAGATGGGGTTTCACCATGTTGGCCAGGCTGGTCTCAAACTCCTGACCTCATGATCCACCATTCTCAGTCTCCCAAAGTGCTAGGATTACAGGCATGAGCCACCGCACTGGGTCAAGTATATAAATTTTAAAAAATAGAAAGTAAACATCTCCTATACTTTAGAGATAGATTGGTAAACATTTGATGTTTGTAGTCAGAAGACTTCTTTTTCTACATAGAAATATTTCTTTGTTGTCATCATCATGATTATTATTCATTTAATTATTTAAGAAATCCAATAGGATGGTACCTAGAAGGCAGTTTTAAGTCTGCAAATTCTAGACTGAGACAACCAGGGTTTGCATCCTGGCTCCTATATTTATCACTGTGTGATCTTGGACAAGTTACTTAACCTTGCTAGGAGGCTGAGAATGATAGTCGCTACTTCATGGGCTTGTTAGGGGGATTGGGTGACTTTATTTGTGAAATGCTTAGCATTGAGATTGACATCCTGCGAATGGTCAATAAATGCAGATATTAATGGCTTGAGGGCAGGAGCCATGTATAGTATATTTTAGCCTTTACTAAATCTCCTTGACCTAGCATAGCGCCCAGCTGATTTAAAGTATGTGTTGAATGAATGAGTTGTTCTAATTAGCCTGGTGATTGGAGAATTGCAGGCACCCCCATCCACTGTCCCCTAGGAAGAGAAGGGACTAGGGATGTGACTAACGTGCCTCTTCTCTTCTAGTTGAGAATTTATGCTTAGGTGGAGAAGTGAATTGTTTCCTTTAAAATAGGACTTAACATTTTTAAAACCATTACTTCTCAAGTTTGAAAAACAAGAAGCCAATAATCCAATTAGTGTAGTCAAAAGTCCCTTTTATATCATAGTTCCCTAAGCTTTGACTCAAGCCAGTCTGATTCATGAAAAAATAGGCTTTCAAGGTTTCTCATCCCTGAACCTTGCGGCTCATAGGGGACTGCCACTACATTTGCATATGCCATGAACAACAGGAAAATCCTCTGTTTTGCCCACTTCAAAATTTTGCAGCCGTACCAAAAATATTCACAGCTGGAATAATTAGCAACTCAATTTATTGCCTTCCGTTTTCTAAATAGAAGCTTCAACTCTTGATATTTAAATAGTGTCACACTGTGATATAACATAGCATTTTTTCATGGTAAAACTTTTTTTTTTTCCTCCATGAAATGATATACTGCTCAATGTGACAGGCAAGGTCTCTTGAGGTCACTAAAGAAACCTGGTGTTTTGTGAGCAAATCCATTTCAGAGTCTTTGGATAAGATGAAGAGTCTTTTTTTTTTTTTTTTCTTTTTCCCCCTCTGGAGTTGTTAACTTGGTGACTTTTTTCAAGTTAATTGGTAAGAGTCTTGATACAGTAGGGGAAAAAAAACAAAGACGTCTGACTTTGACTTCAGATTTGACCTTGAATTCGCTATGCACGATCATATGGGAGTGTCCAGACGGCCATTCCAAATGGACTTATATTTGTGTTCACCAGCAGTTAGAGGTAGATGAAGAAAAAATGCACACCCTCAGACACAGCCAGGGAGCAGGAGGATTTCTCCCATCGCATTTAGGGTCTGGACCATTCAGACAGTCAGACAATGCTCAGGCTGGAATGACCCTCGGGGTATGTCCCTATATCATATTCTGCTTCATGTGATTACGTTTGTTTTTGTCTTGTTTCTTAAGTCAAATTACAAAGCCAGGCTGTCTCTCTTTTGCTTTCTGGTATCTTTCCCTGTTCATAGCAGGTGCTCAAAAAGTCTGCTGCAGGAATTCACTAATTTTGGTAGAGGGGAAAATGAAGGGGCTTGGAGCCAGGTGCACCTGGACTCAAATCTCAACTCCACCAGGAGCTGCATGATGTGGGGAAAGCTAGGTATTCTCCCTGGGCCTCGGATGCCTCCTCTTAAAAAAATAGAGACAACAGCAATATTTACATCCCAGAACTATTGGAAGGGTTGAAAGAGAACATGAATACAATCTGAGAGCGCAGAAGCGGGCCCACAGGAAGTGTTTAATACTTGTATGTACTGCATTGCCTCCACCTCTGCAATGAACACAATATCTCGAATATGAAATCACTGCCCAGCCAGTATTTATTGAGCATGGAATATGTATCACATGGTGCTAGATGCTTGGATGCATTGATGAATAAGTCCTTATCCTCATAGGAAATTTCCAATCTGAGAGACAGAACAAAGAAACAGAACTCACATCCAGGTAAACAATAAATACGTGAAATGCTTTCAAAATGTCAGAAGTACCATGGGATTGAGGAGAAGTCTGAGGATAAGAAGTAATTGACCATATGAAGGATGGTAAAAAAGAACATCCCAGGCAGCAGGAGCAGCATGTGCAAAGTCCCTGGGGTGAGAAAGACCGAATTTTTGAGGATGTGAAAGAAGGGCAATGTGATCCGGGCCAGTGGCAGGAAGAAAAGGCAGCCAGTATTCACAGCTTGAAGGCATGGGATCTGGATTTTTGTTTTTTGTTTTTGTTTTTTGTCTGAAACAGAGCTTCACTCTTGTTGCCTAGGCTGGAGTGCAGTGGTGCGATCTCGGCTCACTGCAACCTCCGCTTTCTGGGTTCAAGCAATTATCCTGCCTCAGCCTCCCCCGTATGCCCGGCTAATTTTTGTATTTTTAGTAGGGACGAGGTTTCGCCATGTTGGCCAGGCTGGTCTTGAACTCCTGACCTCAGGTGCTCCATCTTCCCAAAGTGCAGGGATTAAAGGCGTGAGCCACCATGCCCGGCCAAGGGGATCTAGATTTAGACCAAGTACAAAGGGTTCTAACCACGCCATCTCTTTGAGTTAACAAAGAACATTTAGGAACATTCTATCTGAAAATTACTAGGATAGGAGACACTCCTGAGGAATTCAGCACAGGCCTTTGTGATGAAAGAGCTCAGCTGTCTTCTTTGACTTCTGCCTTGAGGGTTTTGCTTTTTGTTCAGAATATTCTAGCCAGCCCTCAATATTACACCTATTACCCTGTCTACATTTGGATATAGGTAGGCATCTCGAGTTTAGCATGACCAAAACACAACTTTTGATTTCCACTCCAAACTTCTCTTCTTCTCCAGGCTTCACTGATATCAGTTACAGATGTCATCACTTCTCTAGTTGTGCAGGAGCCGCCCCCAGGAATGGGAATATATTGCATGCAGGAAGTGTATTTGAATGTGCTCTTGGGAAGACCATGTGTGAAGCAGTGAAGGAAGCAGACCTCCCTGGGTGGGGATGGAGGGGAGCTGAATTGTGATGCTGTTGCAGAGGGGCCTATGGCGATTCCTTGGAAAGCTCTGGAACAGGGACGGCTCTGCTGAGCTGTTCCAATTTGGGCAAAGGAGGCTGGGCCTTCATATCCTTACTCAGATCAACCAGATTTGGACTGTTCCCAGAGGAGGTCCTTGGAAGAGGTGGCTCTCCTCTGCTGAAGGTCAGTCTCAGGGAGGGACTTGGCTGAGCTCTGTTGGCTGCCAACATTATCAGCAACTGCAAGGACACCTGCTCTAGTCCTGAAGGGTGACATCTGGGTGGGCACCATGCCATCTATGTCACTAGGCTTCGCCATGGTTCCTGTCCTTCTCTCACATCCAGTCCCTCATGTGTTGATTTCCTCCAACACATCCCCGTCCTTTTCTTACCACTCACACCTCTGCATCACCTTGCACCTGGCCTGCTGCACACAGCAATCTTTAAAGAGGTCTCCCTCTTTCCACTTTGCCCGTGACAGCCCTTCTCGCCATAGGAGTCAGTCATTTCCTACAAACATAAATCAAAACATATTTCAAATCTTCCCATTTCCTTACACTTAGAAGTTATCCTGCTCCACATCATGGCCTACAAGGCGTCTTGTGATGGTCAAGGTCATCTCTTCCTAACCTCTCCAGGCTCTGCTCCCAAGGCACCTGCCATCCTCTTTCTGTTCCTTAAGGAGGCCAAGCTCCTCCCCACATCCAGGTAGTCACACTGTATTGCATGGCTCCTCTTTCTCAGGTCTTTCAAGTCTATCCTCAAAGTTCACTTCCTCAGAAAGGCTTTCTTGATCAGCCTTTCCCATCCTAGCATCTTGTATCCTACCTTGTCCAATGTTATAGCTGGGAACAGTCCACATCCAGAGATGGGGGTGGAATACAAAGGCCCATTTACCTCACCCTGCATTGAGATATCTCATTTAACATGCATCACCTTGGGCAGCTATCTCCTTCCTTCCTTGTTTGTCACCTTGGGCAGCTATCTCCTTCCTTCCTTGTTTGTCACATGCTTTTCCCAATGGCATGCACATTCCAGGAGGGCCAGGATTTCATCATCTTCCTCACCATTGTATCTCCAGCCCCTGGAAGAATGCCCAGCCCATGCTTGGTGCTCCAACAATGTTTACTTAATGAATAAAGGCATGAACCAACATTGATGTTGAAAAGATCTTTAAAGATCATCTTATACTGCCTGTAGGAGATGATGAATGTAAAAAGTTTCTGTCTGCTCTCAGATGCAACACTTTTATTTATTTTCCCTGTAGTGTCCTTGTCAAGGAATCCCTTGTCACTCTGGTTTTCAAGTTTCGATAAACAACATCATGTTCTTATTATTCCTACACATGGTTATTTTTAAAAAATCCGTTGTGAAGTCTTTGTCTTTCTATTCGAAGGAGCACTTTGGTGTGTTTTGTGGGAGTCTCTTCATTTTATTGATCTTTTAGATTGGAATTATCCTCAAGTTTTCTGTCATTCTTGAGGGATTCAGCTATAATCATGATGATTTCCACTGCAGATACCTAATGATTTTGGAAAATCGTGGGATAACGCATTTTTGATTAATTTCTAGAGTTTCTATAGGGATGCTGTGTATTTTGCAGCCCTATTCCCTCCTTTTTTCCCACAGGAACCCAGTGGACGTATATCTTCAGGCATTACTTACACAAATTGCCTGGCTAGTTCCCAGTTTGTAACTGGGTCTTCAGAGATAATCTTCCTATAAGTCTGGAAGAATTTTTGGTAAATGTACATGCTCCTTATCTGTCACTTCTCTGCCCACCCACACAGCAGTTTATCTTCCTAGGTTTGGTATCTCTGCAAACATGAAGATTTCATGGTGCATTCTTCTCTTCCAAATCACTTTTAATAGAATATGATAGAATGGTTTTCATCTTGAAAAAATCCTATGTTGACCCTCCTCCACCTAGAGAAGAATCCATTTAGCATTCTCTTTTTCCTCTACCTGTGTAACAAAGCAGTCCTGCCCGGTGCACCTTTTTTTTATTTCCTTATCTTTGGTGCTTCAAGACGTCCGTGTGAAGAGTTGCATTTACTGTGACGTTGAATGGGGATCATGTCTTTCAGATGTCAACATATTACACACTCAGATCCATTTAGCACTATTAATCAAATCACATGTACTGGGTATTTTGCGTTGTGATTTTTAGGCTAACCCTTTCAAGGAATGTTTTGAGGATAGCCTTTTTTTTTTTTTTTTTTTTCCTGGCACCTTTGTAGGAGAAGACTGGAGCAAGAGACTGGTTCTGTAGCTTGACTATCTTGTTGTGTCTCGCTTGAGTAGACGTTTTATACAGAGGGTGACACGCTGATCCTCCAGCTATTTTCTCTAATTAATTAATTAATTAATTTTTTAAATGAACTTTTTGTTTTAATACTTTAAGTTCTAGGGTACATGTGCACAACATGCAGGTTTATTACATATGTATGCATGTGCCATGTTGGTGTGCTGCACCCATTAAATCATCATTTATGTTAGAAGGTAAAATTCACATGATACAAAATTAACCATTTCTAAGTGCATAATTCAGTGGCATTTAGAGCATTCACAGTGTTTAAATTCTGCCTCTATTTAAGTTCCAAAACATTTTCATCGCCCCCCAAAAAACCTCAAATTCCCCCCAAAATCTATTAAACAGTAACTCACCATTCCTTCACTCTCTCACTCGCAGCTCCTGGCAACCACTAATTTGGTTTCTGTCTCTATGGATTTGCCTATTCTGGATATGTCATATAAATGGACTCATACAGTATGTGACCTTTTGTGTCTGACTTCTTTTCACTTAGCATAATGTTTTCAAGTTCATTCCCATTGTAGCATGTATCAGTACTTCATTCCTTTTATAGTGGAATACTGTTTCCTTTCCTTTTGTGTGTGTGTGTGTACGCTTTTTCTTTATTCATTCATCCATTGATGAACATTCGGGTTGTTTCCACCTTTTGACTACTGTAAATAGTACTGCTACAAACCCTGGTGTGGAAATGTCTGTTTGAGCACCTGCTTTCAAATCTTTGGGGGTTCTCCCTAGAAGAGGAATTGCTGGATCATAGGGGTGCCTCGGTACACTTTGTGTTGCTATTAAGGAGTCCCTGAGACTGGGTAGTTTACAAAGAAAAGGTGTTTATTTGGCTCCTGATTGTGCAGGCCGTAATAGAAGCCGTGCATCAGCATATGCTTCTGGTAAGGACCTCAGGAAGCTTCCAATCATGGCAGAGGGGAAGGGGAGCTGGAGTCACATGGCAAGAGAGGGACAAAGAGAGCAGGAGGTGCCAGGCTTTTCTAAAATAATCAGATCTTGCAGGAACTAATAGAGCGAGAACTCACTCATTACCGGGAGGAAGGCACCAAGTTGATCATGAGAGATCCACCCCCATGACCCAAATACCTCCCACCAGGCCCCACCTCCAACATTGGGGATCACATTCCAACATGAGACATGGAGAGGACAAACATCCTAACTATATAATATGGTAATAAAATGGTTAATTTTTGAGAAACTTCTAGCTGTTTTCTAAATGTGGAAAATGATAACATTGAACTCTTCAGGAAGCTCAAATTCTGGTTGACAGTAAACATTTTGCCAGTCTCTTTGCATCCTATCCATATCCTGAGCTTGTTTGTGAAAACTGTTAATGAATTACAAAACAAGAAGTATCACCAAGGAGCCAGGTGGCAGCAGTAGTAGAAAGAGTCAAAATATTTCATACCTTAGTAAATGTCTTAGCATCTCCAAGTCAGCAGGCTCTCATTTCAGGAAAGAGCTTTCAGGGACAGCCTAGTGGGGTTTACATTCTAGGAAAGCTATCTATCCATGACATTTTTTTTCCCTGTTTTATTGGATGTATTATATAAAGTATTTAGAAGAACTCATATATCAGCTTAAGTTCTTCAATTTTTTATATATTCACTTGTCTTATTTTAATATGTGACAGATAATACTTTTCTTTTTTCCCTTTTAACTTTTGTTTTAGGTTGAGGGGTACATGTGCAGGTTTGTTATGTAGGTAAACTCATGTCGTGGGGTTTGGTGTACAGGTTATTTTGTCACCCAGCTTCTAAGCATTGTACCTAGTAGGTATTTTTATTTCTGATCCTCTCTCTTCTCCCACCCTCCACCCTCAAGCAGGACCCAGTGTCTGTTGTTTCCCTTTATTCTGTCCACATGTTCTCTTCTCATCATTTAGCTCCCACTTATAAGTAAAAACATGTGGTATTTGGTTTTCTGTTCCTGTGTTAGTTTGCTAAGGATAATGGTCTCTAGCTCCATCCATGTTCCCACAAAAGACATGACCTCATTTTTTAATGGCTGCGTAGTATTTCCATGGTGTATATGTACCACATCTTCTTTATCTAGTCTACTGTTGATGGGCATTTGGTTGATTCCATATCTTTGCTATTGTGAATAGTGCTGCAATGAACATACACATGCATCATCTTTACAGTAGAATAATTTATATTCATTTGGGTATATACCCAACAATATCCATGAAATTTTTAAACAAAAGTTTTTATTGTTAGCCTACACTCTAAGCACTGTATTATAAACAGTACTTTTGTACCAAGCCCAAATATTGCCTGACTTGATAATTGAGTTTGGGTATAAATTGATTTTAAAAATTTATGCTGAGAGAAAAATTATGTTTTATTTTAGAAGGCAAGATCACAAAGTCCTTCCTAGTAAGGGCTTGAAAAAATTCTGGCTTTTCTACTTCTGTCATAAGATCAGAGAGGATCTGCATCTGAAATACAACATCTTAAAATGTGCTTTTTGGATCAACAAGTATATTTGTATATTGCTAGTGTTAGATAAAGAGAGGGTTCCATGATATTTGGGAAATGGAATAAACAGAATTCAGAAGATGACTGTAGATCTTCACAAACCTAATATTTAAATATAATAAATATCCCAGTACTCTACATGATTTATTATTCCAGTTATTTTTGTGAATTTTATACCAAACCTTCTTCTCAGCCTTAAAACTGGTATTCCACGGCATCCCTCATTTGAGAAATGAAGTTCTAATTCACTTCTCTCTGTTTCTAGATCAGTATCCTAAGGCCCAGAAAGAAGTGAAAAAACAACTAACCAACCAACCAACCAAAAAACCCAATAGTGGTTATTTTTGTAGGTGCTCAAGATGCATTTGCTGGGTAGATGAAGCAAAGAAGCAAGGAAAGAAAGAAGAGAAAGAGGAAGGTATAAATGGTGTAAAAATTAAAGGGGACAGACAAAGTATCATATGGGATTTCTTCAAGGCCGAGGAAGGAAAATAAAATGATTTATCTGAATTCTTGTATCGCTACCGACAATTCTTAAGTCATCAAAACAATTTTAAATGTAGGGGCTGGCAGAGGTGAAAGAAAACAAAAGAAAAATAAAGCTGCCACTTCTTTTTGCTTATTATAGATTTGCTCCTCTCACATCAAATGTGTATAGTAATTTCAAGCATTTAAGTTTGGGGCACTGTTGCTTCCCCCCCACCCCCAAATAAACAGTGGTCATCTCTATTACTATCTATTTTCCCACTTGAATTTACATCAGACTCTTTGAGGCATGAGCAAATAGAAGAAGACCTATCGGCGTATTTACTCACATTTCTTTGTATGTGTAATAGCCATAGGTATGATATTTTCTTTTTATTTAAAACTCTTCATTAAATGACATAAGAACTCTTCAGGGATATTAATTAAGCTTTATGGCAACCCCTGTGACATGTCTGCCTGCCTACATATATCTGTTGGATACTCAGAAAGGAATGTTGTGCAGAAGTGTGCCATTTAAGTGTGTTTGTAGGCCAGCCACATACCCACTGACAATGCACAGAACAGATCCATACATTTCAGTCATCAAAAAAAATGTCATTAAGAAAGGCAACCATCATTTAGTATCAACACATAAATATTGCCATGGTACTTAATATACTCCAAGGCAGACCCTGCAGCATCCCTATCACAAAACAAGTCCCAGGGCAGCAGGCTCTGAAAGCTGGGTTTCCTTGAAAGGTTCCTAGTTTCTTAAATGCTGGGTTTCCTAGGGCCCCAGGCAAGGCTTTTTAAAAATGCAAGTGTCAAGGAAAACTGTCATGCAGGTTTGCCTTAAGTACCCAAAAAGCTTGTCACTGCCATCTTGGAAGTATTGATGAAGATACAGTTGGACAAGCCGAGGCATGGTAAATTGAAATTTGCCTGACAGGGAGGTGGCATGTTAGACTAAAAGGCAGGTGCCCGCCTTCAGGCATTTGCTTTGCAAGTGACAGAATTAAACAAAACCTAAAGGCAAGTCTGGTAGTGGGGAGGCTGCCTTTCCAGACATCTTGAAGGCTTGGACTTGAACTGAGCTCCTTTCTGGCTCTCAGGTTTTGCTTGACAAGAAGTTAAGTGGTTACGTGAAAAACAAAGCAACGTCTGCATTTCTGTGGAGGGAAGTGAGGAAGGAGGGGAAGAGAAGTGATAGGGAGGAGGAACAAGGAAGAAGAGGGAAGGTCAGGGTCACGGTCAGGTCGGGATAGCCCTGCTGATTAGAGGAGGCTGGATAGGGCGATAGTTAATAAGGAAACTGTCGGTAGCAGGTGGGGTCAGAGCCTGGTTGCTTCACCTTAAACCTGTGCAGCCTAAGGCAAATGACCTGTTATTATTACATCTTAGTTTTCTCATATGAAAATAGTGAAAATGATGGAAAGTATTTCTTAGGAATATTGTGTGGATTAAATGAGCGGCTCAGCACACACCTGACATTGAGTGGATCCTCAATAAATGTTGGCTATTACTGTTATGCAGATAATTATCCATGAATCCCATAGACTGCCTACTTTAAGTATATATCTCTTTCCTTTCAGTTCCCTTTCCTTCCTTCTTTCTTCCCTCCTTCCTGCAACCCTCCCTCCCTTCTTTCCTTCCTTCCTCCCTTCTTTCCTTCCTTCCCTTCCTTCCTTTCCTCCCTTCCCTTCTCCTTCCTTCCTTCCTTTCCTCCCTTCCCTTCTCCTTCCTTCCTTCTTTCCTCCCTTCCCTTCTCCTTCCTTCCTTCCTTTCCTCCTTCCTTCCTTCCTTCCCTCACTCCCTCCTTCACTCCTTCCATCTCTCTCTCATTCTCTTACTCCCTCCCTCCCTTTCTCCCTTCCTTCCCTCCATCAGATGCATTGGTTAACTTCAATGTGCTTTTAGTTTCTTCCCTTTCTGGTGTATTCTCCCTTTCCACCTCCTCATGACAAATCTAACCATAACATGCCTTTGTGTACAACTCTTTTGGGCTCCCCATCTCACACTGAATAGACCTTAGGGTGCTTGACTGCACCCAGAAGGTGACCTTGTCTTGGGTCATGAGACCTCTCTGCCCTGCCTCCTGAGTCTCACTCTGGTTGGTCTGGAATGCTGGCACAGTCTTGCTCTTCCAGCCTTTTCCTATTCTCTCACCTTTGCCTGGAATGCCCTTTTGCTGGGGCAGCTGTAACTATTCCACCCAGATGGAACTCAGACCCCGTTCCTGCCAGTCAGGCTTCCCTGACCAGGTAGGTTGGATGCACTCCATGCTCCATGCTTCTGTAGAGTCCCCTGAGCTCATGTCCAGCTTACAACATCCTATATCTATATAAATGATCTGCTCTGTGGCCTTTCTCCCTCTAGACTGTAATTCCCAGAGGTCAGGGGCCATGTCTGTTCGATCTTTCATTATCGATGCCGTGGTGCTCAGCTGCTAGTCGGAACCCTACAAATGTTGGCTGAATTAAGCTGAAGTCCTGTGAACACAGCTGGTAATGGGATTACCAACAGGAGGTGGGAAATACAAAAATCCTTATTTAGCATAAAATCAGAGTTTCAGATAAAGTAACTATATAAGTTTGGCCTGAGGGCCTCCTATTGACAGAGCCCTCACATACTTATTTCACAAAAAAGGCTGTCTTCCTTGCCAGATATTCAAGCCCTTGATCATAATGCTTTTCTGTAATAGTTAAACAATAATACCACTTACTAGGCATTTCTCTTGGGATTCAGGAACTTGACTAGGTCTTTTTAGACATTCTTATAATATCCACGTTAGGGAGATAGAGGCAAGGTGGATGAGGAGAAGAGGTAAACTCAAACATTGCCAAATTATAATGAGAAAGGAAAGGCAACAAAGGTTAGGAGTTTTGAATCACATAGGCCATGCTGTAGCACAGTCTGGGAATGAAGAGAAAGGGCCCTACAGCTAGAACCAAGGGGAGTGAGAGAGTCGGATTTTTCCCTACAGTTATGTCTGTTTCTCATACTACATCTGGCATTAAGAAGTGGTATTGGCATTTCTAGGGTATTTACGTATTATTTATTACATTATTCCTTGAAAAAAAAAATCCTCTGATTTCTATGTCTGAAATCTAACACCATAAACTTCTGGGCTCTTATTTTAAACCCACAAAAGATACTCAGGCTATCAAATAAGGAGAAGTAAAGAGAGATGGTAACATTTTGAATGGAGACAGAAACAATCTGGCACAATCTATCAAAATTCAAAATGCACATTACACATATCCTTTGATCTAGCAATTTCACTTCCAGGAATTTAACTTCTGAATATAATTATATACGTATGCAAAGAAAGATATATACACAAGACGTTTCATTACAAATTTGTTTGTAATAGCAAAATTCTGAAAGTGACCTAAATGTCCATCAAGAAGAGACTGGTTAAATAAATTAGAGCATTATAGAATATTACACAGACTTTAAAAAGGAATGAGGTAAGTATACATAAAATTACCTGAAAATGCTTCCACAGTATCTCATTAAGTGATAAAAAGGAAGTTGCCAAATGATATGTATATGATTCCATTTATATTAAACTTAAAATATACATGCTCAGACTTCCACAAGCATTTTTGAAAGCCTAAAATAATCAACCTTCAAGTGAAATTTCCTTGAAAATGGACATTGAAAAGCAGGGAATATTCCTTTCTACTTTCTGTCTATGTGTTGAATATTTTACCAAGAGAATGTGCATATTCTGTAATAAAATAACTGAGAAGACAAAAGCTGTTGCAATATGTGCTCTAATTCTTTGCCTTAAATTTATGACCTTTCCTTTGCAGAAGGAAATGGAGATAAATATTCTGTGCAGGATAAGTAGGCACCAACATTCCCTAATCATGCAGGGAATAGTGAACTGTGCTGGGGAAAGCTCTAGCTAGAGGCCTGACTTCCAGCCCCACTCAGGCATTTGGAGTGGAAGGTGCTGGTGTGTCATGGAACTTTCTAAGCCTCACTCTCCATGTCTGTAAAAATAGACATTGGACTATACTAGGTGATCTTAACCTGGTTTCCAGTTTGAAAACTCTGCCTGTGTGCAGCCAAATGGTGACCCCTTCACTTAAATGATCAGGGCCCAGGGTTTTGTTTTGTTTCGTTGATGGAGTCTCACTCTGTGACCCAGTCTGGTGCAATCTTGCCTCACTGCAACCTTCGCCTCCCGGGTTCAAGCAATTCTCTTGCCTCAGCCTCCCGAGTAGCTGGGATTATAGGCATGTGCCACCACGCCTGGCTAATTTTAGTATTTTTAATAGAGACGAGATTTCACAATGTTGGTCAGGCTGGTCTTGAACTCCTGACTTCAAGTGATCCGCCTGCCTCGGCCTCCCAAATTGCTGGGATTACAGATGTGAGGCACTGCGTCCAGCAGGGCTCAGTTGTCTTGGCCAACCCAATTCACGTTGACCTTGACTCCTTCTTCTAATATTTTCTAATGTAGTGGTCAGAATCAAGGGCCAACCTCCCTGAAGAGGGCATCTGTTTTTTTCCACATCTGCATCACCAGGTCCTTTTTCCCCCTTTCTTTCTCTCTCTCTCTGCCTCCCTTTATCTCTATCTCCATCTGTCTCTATCTCTATCTCTATCTCTATCTCTATCTCTATCTCTATCTCTGTCTCCTCTATCTGTGTCTCTCCCTTTCTGCCTGAATTAGCCCTTGTGGGCTCTGTGTAAACTCTGTGAAGAATGCTACACTTTGCCCTTTTCCCCAAACTGAATGGTATTATGAATTTGAAGATGCACACTATAGACAGAACATGAGGATGTCCCTGTTGTAACACTGCTTTTATGTTTCCAAAGACAAAGCAAACAGTAGTGAAACTGAAAAAACAAAGTATACGTAGACAGGTACTAAATATGCCCCTTCTACCTTGTTCCCAGCCCACCCCAATGCCACCACACACACGATTATATTGAAATTCTCGGTGGGTTTAAACGCATGTGTGCCACCCTTACCCCCTGCTGCACTGATGCTGACAACCTCTAATAATATCAGATTAATTCACTGGAGCACAAACAGCAATGGGCACCATTATTAACATTAGGACATGTTGCATTTTAGGACAAAAATTTTTGTCTAATTAAACACAGAACTATTCTGATGTTACCTATACTCATTATGGAGCTATCTGACCCCTGCAATCTGTCCCGTCTACACACACCACAACAAACAGAATATACTGCATTGCTGAGAACATTAGGAGCTTGAAGCATAGAGTTAAATGTTTCCCATGCATGGTTTTATTAAAAAGCAAAACCAAAAATTCTTCAGTCATTCAACTTTACAAGGCAAAACTGCTTCTCCAGCCATTTCCAAGAGATAGGAAATGCATCGAGATGTTTTGAGTTAACTTTCTCATCATGAGCCCTCATAAAGAGCACTGGTTAGTAAGACAATAAATGAGCATGTTTTAATTAGAAAATGTGGAATCCAAGCACTTTTGCAGGAAAGAAGATGATAGCTCAAAAGAGATGCCAGGAGACTCATAAAAGTTAAAATGCATTAAGTGGCCACAGTGAACTCAGAAGTAAAGTCATGGGACGTTTGAGAAGTCAACCAGAGAGGGTGATAAGTCAGAAGGGGGTGGGAGTTAGTCAGTGAAACTTAGTTTTCAACTTCTTATTGGAATCAAATGTAAACCTCCTTCTGTGCTCTGACAAGTGAGATAACTCAGTATCCTGAAATTGCCCCACCCTGGCCAGGACTGTGCCTGCCTGGAAGAGAAAATCATTACAATCAGGCAATATGAGCTGGGCTGTGACCAAACTAACATTGAATGTGACCTGAGTTGGTCTGTGGCTTTTGCCTGCCAGGCCTCCATTTCAGGGTCTCCTAATAGCACAATATTTGGTTATGGGTCACACTCCTTCCTCTCCACTAAGAGGCCCCATATGGGCACGTGATCCAGACCTGGCCAATTAATGTGGTCTATTCGCCAAGACTCCAGGCTTGAGGCTTGGGTCAGTTGCGGGCATGTGACTCTAGTTGGATTCCATGAGACTCAATCAAGGGAGTGTTGTTGAAATATCAAGAAGAAGAGCTTCACTTTCTGTTAGGTTTCTAAGCTATGAGAATATAGCATATAGTTACCATAAAAATTCCACAAAAGGAGGCCTGCATAACAGCAATGGTACAAAGTAAAGAAGTGCAAGGCTGAGAGACTCCCAATGCCTAAGTGTAAGTACTACTTGAATCCTGTTCTGTCCAGATCTTCTCTCTGTCCCAAACCCTTCACCTTCTCAAGTTTCATTTTCCTGATATGTTGAAAGGGTACAATAACATCTATACTAGTCTGTTCTCATGCTCCTAATAAAGACATTCCTGAGACTGGGTAATTTATAAAGAGAAAGAGGTTTAGTGGACTTACAGTTCCACATGGCTGAGGAGGTCTCACAATCATGGCAGAACGCAAGGAGGAGCAAGTAACATCTTACATGGATGACAGCTGGCAAAGGGCGAGCTTGTGTAGGGAAACTCCCCCTTATAAAACCACCAGATCTCATGAGATTTATTCACAACCATGAGAACAGCATAGGAAAGACCCGCCCCCATGATTCAATTACCTACCACCACCAGGTCCCTACCACAACACATGGGAATTGTTGCAGCTACAATTCAAGATAAGATTTGGGTGTCAACACAGCCAAACCCTATCAACATCTCTCCCCAAGGGCTTTAATTCAGATAACATGATGTAAAGTGCCTAGTATCCTACTGGGCACAAAGTAGGCATTTCAGAGATGATTATGTTTAAAAACAAAGACCAAAAGGAGTGGTCCGTGGTTTCCCACAAGTGAAAAGATTGTCCATAGAGCTACAATGTCTCCTTATATGGATTCTGAGAGTTAGAAGCTGGAAAAGATGACTGAATACAAGAACATCCAGAAAATGCACATATGCATAGCACCACCCCTTGCACAGGGGGCTTGTAAATTTATTCCTTCATTTTCCTGAATTGGTGAGAGTGGGGATGGGGGAGAGTAGAGTTCCTTAGAGTCCCACCAAATGCTTCAGTGGGCCTAATATCTCCCTATGTCTTCTCATCACATGTCTCCAAGTACAGTGGAGAGGATCTTGGTTGATAAGAAATTAGAAAATCACTAAGATTAAGTTTTCCATGTAAAATTCTTATCTAAGAACATACCAATGTTAAGTAAAGCAACATTTCCCACCTTCCCTTTAGGGCAGGATTTTAACTCTTTGTTCAAATAATTAAAAAATAAAATAAGAATTTAAATGTCATATTATTGGTGTGCAATACCTTTACAGGAATACTAATTGTTGAGAAATGGACTCATGAATGCTGGTACTCATTTGAAGCTCTAGCAAATTGAAATCTGATTTCAGTACCTTTTAACAAATAGAAAAGAATTAGTATTCAGTCTCTTTTGAACCATAAGGCATATACAGCTTAAGTAAGAATGACAGAAATTGGAGGTATTTCCTGACTCCTAAACAGTTATTTTGAGCAAGAAATGATTCAATAAGGGATTTGAAAAATACACGATTTTGAGGGTGATCCTTTGTATAGAGCTTTGCCATGACCTCTAAAAAGGAGTATTTGCAAAGAATACTCACAGAATGGCCCCAAATTGTCTGGTGGGTTTTGGAAGAAAAAACATAATGTAGGAAAAGTTTCTTAAACATTCGCATAAAATCCAAAGGATGCAGCTGCAGCTGAGCAGAATGGCTGAGTATCTTGTGATGGTTTGCAAGTCTGGGGACACAAGATCCAAACTCACAAAAGCAAATGAGGCCAGGACTAATAAACCAAAGGAACCTTCAGAAAAGTTGCAGGACCTACTTCCCCTGCCTGGGAGGACTGCGAGTGCTTTATCTGGCTTCTGTGAAAAGAAAAGGATCATCAGAAAGCCGGAATTAGAAAGGACTTGCGCTTCATCAAGTTTCTCCCTGTCTGAGCCAGATAAAATATCCTCTGGGAAGACTTCAGGAAGTGCCTCAAGGGAATGACTGTTGGTATTAGTTGAATGGGTGAAAGAACACAGACAGAGATGGAAATATTTGACATTTTTCAACTGTGAACTTAACCCCAGAGTCTTCAACATTTACACGGACTCAGGGCAAAGTCTTGCTCTTACAACACATGACCACGGGGTGGCCTCAATTTGTAATTGGGTCCCCATGGTACACGCTGCTGAGGGATGGATTTTTATTTTATTTTATTTTTAAGTTCTTTCTACCTAGAGATTTCGCTGTGGTCCCCTGCAATAAGAAGTTCAATTCTTCAATAAGTTTTTAATTTTGTAGAGGCAGGCAAATTTAGAAAGGACAGCTTCTCCTTAGGTACCTCCACTTTTCAGGATGCTTCCAAGTTTGCAAACCACACCAAGAATAGGCTGGAGTGGTCTTGAATGAGATGTAATGTTTGTTTCTTTCTTAATGCACCTTGTAATTTGCACATGTCCCACAACACTTTATTTATTTTCTTATTAATGGGTTTGAGTGTGTTTAACACCACAAGCCATAAATTGCAGAGCAGTGGATTAGACTAGGCTCGCTTTATTTTCCTGCCAATTATTAGAAAGTGATGTGGGGAATGAGGTACCCCTCCTAACCGGCTTTTTCTCTGCCACCTCCCTTGCCTCCATCCAACAACCAACTCCCTTGTTTCCATCTGCCAAGAAAAAAAAAGACACAGCCTGGTCTCTCATTGGTGAGCTTGCCTATTGAGCAACTCAGTTATTGAGATTAATAAGCTGCCAGTTTCCAAGGAAGACTAAGAAAACTGCAAAATTAAAGTGCACTGCAACATGAAATGCTGCTGGTGGCCAGGCGAGATCGTGGTGTCAAAAAGGCAAGGTAAAGCTATAAAATAGGGTTGAGCTTGAAAGGCTAACCTAAAGGTCTCATTAATTTCCATGTTGCCTGTGATGAGAATTTAGAGGGGGCATAATGTTTCGCAACACAGAGAAATCAAGCTACCTATTGATTTGAAAGTGCTTCAATGCATTTGGTTCACCCAGAATGAATCCTACCTTTAAACCTCACTTGAAAACATTAAAAAACAAACAAAAAAGCAAACAGGTTGCCTAGGTTTAATATTCTAAAGATCAAGCTTGTCAGTGATTCTGTCAGAAAATTAATCCTTAGGTAGAAAAATCAATCTGAGAACAAGTTTGGAACAGTCTTTGCACTCAGCATGGTGAAGATGTTTCTACAATCTTGTTTCTTCTCTGTGAAAGCCTTGTTTACTGAAGGTCTTGAATCTCGATTCCCAAATACGCACTACCAATAAGGCATCCAGATTAGTCTAAGATTGCTTCTTCTTGAAGACAAAAGGTATGTTTTTAAAAATTCTGACACGAAAATGAGATTCCTTAGATACCACTCAGCAAGCCCAACATGCTCAGTTCTTTTTCTGAGCACTTGTCATACTTCCTGCTAATGGGAACAAGGATGATATTCAAGGGATGCCCCAAGGGTCAGCCGTGGCACCCATGGCTACTGGGCTTTCTCCCACCAATCTGGCAGAGCTCTGCTTAGAGTGAAAAAGATCCTACGAATTGCAGAGCTAAATAAGTAGCTGTGCTTCTTAATTCTTCTTTGTCAATCTACACTCACATTTTATAATATGCAGGGCATAAAACCTCTCCCTGTAAATCATATGCTATGCTCCCACCACCATGGAGTGGTGAGGCCTCAGATTTACTGTCAGGGTTGCCACCAATTCCTCAGTGCTGCAGAGAAAGGTCTCTTGCATCTGGCCTGGCTTATGAGTTTGACAATGACTAAGTCTATGTCCAGTAACAAACTGGAGTTCATCCCATAGATCATTTCTCGCCTTATGCCACTTAGAATGCATTGACTTCATTTCATGGCCTAAGCAAATTAATTTGTTGTTTGCCATCAGGTTAGGCAGAGTTTCCCCCCACCGCCTTCCTAGTTCCACAGGCATTACCATATGGTCATTAAGAATATGGGATTTAAAGTCAGGTCAGCCCAGATTCAAATTTCAGCTTTGTCACTTACTAACGGATGACATGTAAGTAACTTAATTCCCCCAGCCTTGGTTTCCCTGTATTTTAAATGTGAGTAGTAACATACACCTAACAGAAGAGCTTAAGGGATTAAATGGGATCCTGTAGGTAAAGCTTAGTGCCAAGCAAAAAGTATTTGACAAAGAAAAGTTAGTATTCACAGGCCTATATGATCGTGTGAAATAAATTTAACAAATTTCTGGAGAGAATTTTTTTTTTTAAAGACTGAGTCTCACGCTGTCACCCAGGATGGAGTGTAGTGGTGGGATCATAGCTCACTGCAGCCTCCACATCCTAGGCTCAAGAGATTCTTCCATCGGAACCTCCCAGATTACTGGGATTATAGGCATGAGCCACTGCATCTGGCCTGGAGAGACATTTTTTAAAGAGAAAAATCAATCACTGAGGGCTTTGGATATACTGCATATGCCATTATTTGTAAATGGATGATTTTCTGTGTTATACATATTATTTTAGAATCAAAATAAAACTGGCCAATAACTGCACTCAATTCTCTTGCCTCATAAGTGTAACATGTCCAAAACCGAACTTTTGTTTTCTGCCACAAAAACCTGTTCCTTCTTCAGCACATGACATTGCTATTCACCCAGACATCTAAGTCAAAAACTTGATGAAGAATCCTAACCTTCATCTTCAAATCCCAGCAATCATTAATTTCTACTGATTCTACCTTTAAACTATACCTCACATCTCTGAATACTCAGCACCACTCCATAATCAAAGGCATTCCACTTTTTATCTTAACAATTATTTTATTTTCCAAACTGGACCTTTAGTACTGCATACCTTCCACCTTAACTGCCTCCCACAATCCATTTATCATGGGGCAGCTACCATTATTAAAAGCAAAAAGCAGAGTATATCTTATTATTTTGCTCTCCTGCTTAAAAAGCTTCAGTGACTTTTAATTGTTCTCAAGGTAGAGTCCAAAAGCTTTAACATGGTCCGAAGCCTTGATCCTTCTTGCCTACCTTTCTAGTTTGCTTTCTCTTGCTTTCTCTTTCTGGCACCTTTGTGTTTTTTCCCCTAGTGGCTCATTGTTTTTGTGACCTAGAGCACTCTTTAAGCCTGATTAACCCCTACTCATCTTCAGGGCTCAGTTTAAATGTCCATTTCTCATGGGTCTGACTCCCCAGACGTCTGTGGCACTTACTGGATTTGTCATGGTGTGAGGGGCATTTGTTCATGTTCTGTCTGCTTCTAGTGTAGAATCTCCATAAGGACGGATTTTGTTTTTCTCCTTTGCTGAATCCTCTGTGCCTGACACATGGTAGGTTCTCATAGCTGTTTCTAGAATAATTAATGAATGACCATTTAAAAAGGCAAATTGCAAACTGTTTTGCAGCTTGAGGTTCTTGATGATTAAAATTAGGGCTTCTAGTATGTCAGGGCAAAAGATGAACTCAGAGAGAAGATTTTGTCCTGCTTAGGGATTCTCTTTTGTGATCTGCTGCTCAGATGGATCCAAAGAGAGACGCTTGCTTCAGCAAAACACACAAAGGAAGGAAAGTTAGGTTCTGTCACTGAGCTACTTTCTACTGTTTTAGACAAGAGAAGCTGACTTTAGAAACTCCCAAAGAAGCAGCCGACCAGCAAGATTCCTCACCTTGTCACTTTCAGTAGAGGAAGTAGATAGGTGATATTGAACAAGAATTGCAAGTAGACTTTGTTTCAAGACCTTCTGTGAATAGGCTGGGAGGAAGGTGGAGGATAGAGTGATTCTGTAACACACTACTTAAGAAAAGACAGTACAGACTGCTTGCAATTAGTTCTGCTTTATGTTTGATTTTTCTTGGATTATATTATGGTTTATACATGAATAGACTGCTTTTGGTAGTAGAAATTTATATGCATTGTTCTTTTATTTAACATTGATACAGAACTTCCCTTATATGCTTTTGTGTCTTTTGTTAAATTCTAAACAGTCCTATTTTCTGGTTATGCCTCCTTAATCAGCCCCTCCAATTTACTCATCATGGAAGAAAAAAAAAAAAAAAGAAGGATAGTTCAGAGAAGATCTAACATGCTTCATTAAGACCGATGGGGACATCAAAAGAGCAATGCGGAGAGGAAAGGGTCCACTCCCCATTGGTCTAAGGAGACACACTGGACTTGGCTTTGTATTATGGGGGCGGCAGAATGCCTGCTCATTACCTCTCGGAGTTATGAAATTATTCCATCACATCCAGAAATCTGTATTAATGAGAGTAAGGGTGGTCAAGCTGTTTGTAAATTTACACCACATTTTCAAAAATGGTGACTAAATTATAACCAACCTTCAGAATGTCTTGTTTTTGATGGTTCTCTCTCCTGGAGAGAGACCAATTCTTATTTGGTATGAAAGACAGAAATGGAAATACTAGCATGGCATCATGCTCCTAAAAAGAAGAAATCCCATATCTATACTCTCTCATGGCTAAGAAAATGATACAAGTAAACTCACAATATTTTAGCATTTGAATCAATTAATTCATTTAATTCTCTGTTGCCAAGACTATATGGAAAAACAGTAGTGAATGAGAACAAATAATAATATGCTATCATATCTGACTTTACCTATGTAATAGATAAATTCCTACTCATCCCTCAAAACCCAGCTCAAGCAGCCCTTCAGCTACAAAAATTTTCCTGATCTTTCTCAGATGGTTAATCACTTCTTCCACTATAACATCTCTGTAACTTTTAGACTTCCATTACTGTTTATGTTGAACTATCTTTTGCTTATGTACCTGCATCCTCCTTTAGGTTTGGTGACCTTTAATGGGACAACACATGTTTTAATCAGTATCTTGCCAGTACCTAACATAGCTCTTGGCATACACAAGGGACTCAATAAATATTTGCTAATAAGAGACTGAACTAATAACAATGTGGTTTGACTGGGTCCCTACCCAAATCTCATCTTGAATTGTAGTTCCCATAATTCCCATGTGTTGTGGGAGGGACCCAGTGGGAGGTAATTTAAGCATGGGGCAGTTACCCTCATACTGTTCTCGTGATAGTGAGTGAGTGCGCATGAGATCTAATGGTTTTATAAGGGGTTTTCCCCCTTTTTGCTCAGCAGTTGATGCTGCCATGTTGAAGAAGAGAGTGTTTGCTTCCCTTTCTGCCATGATTGTAAGTTTCTGGGGGCCTCCTCAGTCATGCTGAACTGAGAGTCAATTAAATCTATTTCCTTTATAAATTACCGGGTCTCGGGTATGTCTTTATTAGCAGCATGAGAACAAACTAATACAAATAATATTTAAAAGAGAATCATACATTTCATCACTTCTATGAACTATGACTAGAATTTTCATACATGAGACCAGATGCATATTCTATGTACTCAGTTCCACGAGTGGAGTTTCAAATATTTACCAAGTTTTGCACCTTGTGCTGGATTTCTGCCAACAACTCCATCCCAAGGAGCTCTAATCCTTGGCTCTTGAACATATGGATCGAAGAATACTCAGATGTTGTCTCACTTTTTTTTTTCCTTCTGATGGACGTCAAGGTTTTGGCAATCCTATCTTCCCACCAAATTTTTTCTTTAATGTGCTTCTTCTGAAATTATCATTGAGAAGTCCTAATCCTTGGAGAAATGCCAAATATTCAAAGGATCTGAAGGAGGACTCTAGACCAGTAAGTAAATTCTGGAAGAACTTACTTTAGGAAAGCAGGACAGTGATCTGCTTGGTTTCGTTGGTCCTCTCTAACAGATATTTGTCAAGAGGACACTTTATTACAAAAAGTTATTCAAAATAAATCTCCTGGAAAACCAACTGATTGAATCAGGAGTTGGGAGATGGGAGATATGTCTATGTGTTGTGTGTGTTCTTATCACAAAGGGCAGACTAATTGCCAAGAGCAGACACTCCAGTGGATTTGGTCCTGTAAATGTTAACAAGTAGGGCAATAAACCTAGATTTGTGGTTGTTTACCCATCAGACATTTCACCACGTTATTTTGGGTGTAGGAACTTCCATTGTTTCATCCAACATGGCTCATAGTTTACTATCTTCCTGAAGTTTTATACTTCTTGCAGCTTACTTTGTCCCTCTATCCCTAGATTCTGCATCTTTAAATGGCCATAATAAAAGTCCCTTCCTACTTCATAGGATTGCTTTCAGGCTTGAGTGAGATAATGCATGTAAAGCATTAATGTTCAGCATATATAATGGTCATAGTGTTCCTCTTCTTTTTCTACAGTAGTTATCACATCTCCTCTTCCCTTTCTTTCCTTCCTCTATTCTTCATCTAGTCCATTATAAGTAGCACTTATATCCACAAACTGTTTTTCAAATAATAGTCTGTTAATGTAAAAATAGGCTGACTAATTAACAAACTCTATGGCAGTTTGTAAGAGTGGAGAGGAAAAAGACAGAAAATACTATCTAGTCTTTAAGACCATCATCAACTTTAACAATATCCTGAGTTAAGCCTGGCCACCCAGTCAGCTTCCAGCAAAGCTGTTTATTAGTGGTTTACTATAGCAGGGCAGAAGTTTAAATATCTCTATTATATACAGTTTTTATTGACTTTACATATTTTAACCTTTAAAGATTAAGATTGTAGGCATGGTTAAAAATAATCTATAATTCTGCTGGCTGGCAAGATGGCCGAATAGGAACAGCTCTGGTCTGCAGCTCCCAGTGAAATCAATGCAGAAGGCAGTTGATTTCTGCATTTCTAACTGAAATACCAGGCTCATCTCACTGGGACTTATTAGACAGTGGGTGCAGCCCATGGAGGGCAAGCTGAAGCAGGGCGGGGTGTTGCTTCACCCAGGAAGCACAAGGGGTCGGAGAACTCCCTCCTCTAGCCAAGAGAAACCATGAGGGACTGTGCTATGAGGAACAGTGCATTCCGGCCCAGATACCCAGATACTATACTTTTTGCACAGTCTTCACAACCCACAGACCAGGAGATTCCCTTGGGTGCCTACACCACCAGGGCGCTGGGTTTCAAGCACAAAACTGGGTGGCTGTTTGGGCAGACACTGAGTTAGCTGCAGGAGTTTTTTTATTCATACCTCAGTGGTGCCTGGAATGCTAGCAAGACAGAACCATTCACTCCCCTGGAAAGGGGTCTGAAGCCAGGGAGCCAAGTGGTTTAACTTAGCAGATCCCACTCCCACTGAGCTCAGCAAGCTAAGATCCATTGGCTTGAAATTCTGGCTGTCAGCACAGCAGTCTGAAGTCGACCTCGGATGCTTGAGCTTGGTGGAGGGAGGGGCGTCCGCCATTACTGAGGCTTGAGTAAGTGGTTTTCCCCTCACAGTGTAAAGAAAGCCACTGGGAAGTTCGGACTGGGCAGAGCCCACCACAGCTCAGCAAAGCTGCTGTAGCCAGACTACCTCTCTAGATTCCTCCTCTCTGGGCAGGGCATCTCTGAAAGAAAGGCAACAGCCCCAGTCAGGGGCTTATAGATAAGCCCCTGGGACAGAGGACCTGGGGGAAGGGGCGACTGTGGACACAGCTTCAGCAGACTTAAACATTCCCCCCTGCTGGCTCTGAAGGGAGCAGCGGATCTCCCGGCATAGCTTTTGAGTTCTGCTAAAGGACAGACTGCCTCCTCAAGTGGGTCCCTAACCCCCGTGCCTCCTGGCTGGAAGACACCTCCCAGCATGGGTCAATAGACACCTCATACGGGAGGGCTCCAGCTGACATCTGGGGGATGCCCCTCTGGGTGAAGCTTCCAGAGGAAGGAAGAGGCAGCAGTCTTTGCTGTCTGCAGCCTCCGCTGGTGATACCCAGGCAAACAGGGTCTGGAGTGGACCTCTAGGAAACTTCAGCAGACCTGCAGCTGAGGGGCCTGACTGTTAGAAGGAAAACTAACAAACAAAAAGGAATAGCATCACCATCAACAAAAAGGACGTCCACTCAAAAATCCCATCTGAAGGTCACCAACATCAAAGACCAAAGGTAGATAAATCCACAAAGATGAGGAAATAAACAGCACAAAAAAGGCTGAAAGTTCCAAAAACCAGAACACCTCTTCTCCTCCAAAGGATCACAAGTCCTCACCAGCAAGGGAACAAAACTGGATGGAGAATGAATTTGAAGAATTGACAAAAGTAGTTTCAGAAGGTGGGGAATAACAAACTCCTCCAAGCTAAAGGAGCATGTTCTAACCCAATGCAAGGAAGCTAATAACCTTGAAAAAAAGGCTAGAGGAATTGCTAGCTAGAATAACCAGCTTAGAGAAGAACATAAATGACCCGATGGAGCTGAAAAACACAGCACAAGAACTTCGTGAAGCATACACAAGTATCAATAGCCAAATAGATTAAGTGGAAGAAAGGATATCAGGGACTGAAGATCAACTTAATGAAATAAGGAGTGAAGACAAGATCAGAGAAAAAAGAATGAAAAGGAATTAACTAAGCCTCCAAGAAATACGGGACTATGTGAAAGGACCAAACCTACATTTGATTGGTGTACCTGAAAGTGTCGGAGAGAATGGAACCAAGTTGGAAAACACTGTTTAGGATATTATCCAGGAGAACTTCCCCAACCTAGCAAGACAGGCCAACATTCAAATTCAGGAAATACAGAGAACACCACAAAGAGCAACCCCAAGACACATAATTGTCAGATTCACCAATGTTGAAATGAAGGAAAAAATGTTAAGGGCAGCCAGAGAGAAAGGTCAAATTACCCACAAAGGGAAGGTCATCAGACTAACAGTGGATCTCTCTGCAGACACGCTACAAGCCAGAAGAGAGTGGGGGTCAATATTCAACATTCTTAAAGAAAAGAATTTTCAACCCAGAATTTCATATCCAGCCAAACTAAGCTTCATAAGTGAAGGAGAAATAAAATCCTTTACAGACAAGCAAATGCTGAGAAATTTTGTCACCACCATGCCTGCCTCACAAGAGCCCATGAAGGAAGCACTAAATATGGAAAGGAACAACTGGTACCAACCACTGCAAAAACATACCAAATTGTAAAGACCATCAACACTATGAAGAAACTGCATCAACTAACGGGTAAAATAACCAGCTAGCATCATAATGACAGGATCGAATTCACACATAACAATATTAACCCTAAATGTAAAGAGGCTAAATGCCCCAATTAAAAGACACGACTGGCAAATTGGAGAAAGAGTGAAGACCCATCTGTGTGCTGTATTCAGGAGACCCATCTCATGTGCAAAGACACACATAGGCTGAAAATAAAGGGATGAATATCTACCAAGCAAATGGAAAAAAAAAAAAAAAAAAAAAAAAAAGCAAAAGTTGCAATTCTACTCTATGATAAAACAGACTTTAAACCAACAAAGATAAAAAAAAGACACAGAAGGGCATTACATAATGGTAAAGGGATCAATGCAACAAGAAGAGCTACCTATCCTAAATACATATGCACCCAACACAGGAGCGCCCAGATTCATAAAGCAAGTTCTTAGAGACCTGCAAAGAAACTTGGACTCCCACACATTAACAGTGGGTCACTTTAACACTCCACTGTCAATATGAGACAGAACAATGAGACAGAAAATTAAGAAGGATATTCAGGACTTGAACTCAGCTCTGGACCAAGTGGACCTAATAGACATCTACAGAACTCTCTACCCAAAATCAACAGAATATACATTCTTCTCAGTACCACATTGCACTTATTCTAAAACTGACCACATAATCGGAAGTAAAACACTCCTCAGCAAATGCAGAAGAATGAAAATCATAACAAACAGTGTCTCAGACCACAGTGCAATCAAGTTAGAATTCAGGATTAAGAAACTTACTCAAATCCGTACAACTACATGCAAACTGAACAATCTGCTTCTGAATGACTACTGGGTAAATAATGAAATTAAAGCAGAAATAAATAAGTTCTTTGAAACCAATGAGAACAAAGATACAATGTACCAGAATCTCTGGGACACAGCTAAAGCAGTGTTTACAGGGAAATTTGTAGCACTAAGTGCCCACAGGAGAAAGCAGGAAAAATCTAAAATGGACACCCTAGCATCACAATTAAAAGAACTAGAGAAGCAACAGCAAACAAATTCAAATTCAAAAGCTAACAGAAGAGAAGAAATAAATAAGATCAAAGCAGAACTGAAGGAGATAGAGACATAAAAAACCCTTCAAAAAATCAATGAATCCAGGAGCTGTGTTTTGAGAAGATTAACAAAATAGATAGGCTGCTGGCCAGACTAATAAAGAAGAAAAGAAAGAAGAATCAAATAGGCATAATAAAAAAATCATAAAGGGGATATCACCACTGATCCCACAGAAATACGAACTGTCATCAGAGAATACTATAAACACCTCTAAGCAAATAAACTAGAAAATCTAGAAGACATGGATAAATTCCTGGACACATACACCCTCCCAAGACTGAACCAGGAAGAAGTCCAATCCCTGAATAGACCAATAACAAGTTCTGAAATTGAGGCAGTAATTAATAGCCTACCAACCAAAAAAAGTCCAGGACCAGATGGATTCACAGCTGAATTCCACCAAAGGTACAAAGAGGAGCTAATACCGTTCCTTCTGAAACTATTCCAAGTAATAGAGAAAGAGCGACTCCTCCCTAACTCATTTTATGAGGCCAGCATCATCCTGATATCAAAACCTGGCAAAGACACAACAAAAAAAGAAAATTTCAGGCCAATATCCCTGATGAACCTCGCTGCAAAAATCCTCAATAAAATACTGGCAAACCAAATCCAGCAGCACATCAAAAAGTTTCTCCACCACAATCAAGTTGGTTTTATCCCTGGGATGCGAGGCTGGTTCAACATACACAAATCAATAAATGTAATCCATCACATAAATAGAACTAATAACAAAAACCACATGACTATCTCAATAGATGCAGAAAAGGCCTTCGCTAAAATTTAACACCCCTTCATGCTAAAAACTCTCAATAAACTAGGTATTGATGAAACATATCTCAAAACAATAAGAGCTATTTATGACAAACCCCCAACTAATATCATACTGAATGGGTAAAAGCTGGAAGCATTCCCTTTGAAAACTGGCACAAGACAAGGATGCCCTCTCTCACCACTCCTATTATACATAGTATTGGAAGTTCTGGCCAGGGCAATCAGGCAAGAGAAAGAAATAAAGGGTATTCAAATAGGAAGAGAGGAAATCAAATTGTTTCTGTTTGCTGATGACATGATTGTATATTTAGAAAACCCCATAATCTCAGCCCAAAATTTCCTTAAGGTGATAAGCAACTTCAAGCAAAGTCTCAGGATACAAAGTCAACGTGTAAAAATTACAAGCATGTTTATACACCAATAATAGACAAACAGAAAGCCAAATCATGAGTGAACTCCCATTCACAATTGCTACAAAGGAAATAAAATACCTAGGAATATGACTTACAAAGGAAGTGAAAGACCTCTTCAAGAAGGACTACAAACCACTCCCCAAGGAAGTAAGAGAGGACACAATCCAATGGAAAAGCATTCCATGCTCATGGATAGAAAGAATCTATATAGTGAAAATGGCCATACTGCTCAAAGTAATTTATAGATTCAATGCTATCCCCATCAAATCACCACTGACTTTTTTCAAAGAATTAGAAAAAACTACTTTAAATTTAATATGGAAACAAAAAAGAACCCATATAGCCAAGACAATCCTAAGCAAAAAAAACAAAACTGGAGTCATCATGCTACATGTCTTCAAACTATACTACAAGGCTACAGTAACCAAAACAGCATGATACTGGTACCAAAACAGATATATAGACCAATGGAACAGAACAGAGGCCTCAGAAATAATGTCACACATCTACAACCATCTAATCTTTGACAAACCTGACAGAAACAAACAATGGGGAAAGGATTCCCTGTTTAATAAATGGTGTTGGAAAAACTGGCTAGCTGTATTCAGAAAACTGACATTGGACCCCTTCCTTACACCTTATACAAAAATTAACTCAAGATGGTTTAAAGACTTAAACACAAAACCTAAAACCATAAAAACCCTAGAAGAAAACCTAGGAAATACCATTCAGGACATAGGCATGGGCAAAGACTTCCTGACAAAAATATAAAAAACAATGGCAAAGAAAGCCAAAATTGACAAATGGGATCTAATTAAACTAAAGAGCTTCCCCACAGCAAAAGAAACTATCATCAGAGTGAACAGGAAACCTACCAAATGGGAGAAAATTTTTGCCATCTATCCATCTGACAAAGGGCTAATATCCAGAATCTACAAGAAACTTAAACAAATTTACAAGAAAAAAACAAACAACCCCATCAAAAAGTGGGTGAAGGATATGAACAGACACTTCTCAAAAGAAGACATTTATGTGGCCAATAACTCTATGAAAAAAAGCTCGTTATCACTGGTCATTAGAGAAATGCAAATCAAAACCACAATGAGATACCATCTCATGCCAGTTAGAATGGCGATCATTGAAAGTTAGGAAGCAACATATGCTAGAGAGGATGTGGAGAAATAGGAACACTTTTACACTGTTGGTGGGAGTGTAAATTAGTTCTACCATTGTGGAAGACAGTGTGGTGATTCCTCAAGGATCTAGAACCAGAAATACCATTTGACCCAGCAATTCCATTACTGGGTATATACCCCAAAGGACTATAAATCATTCTACTATAAAGACACATACACACATATGTTTTATTGCAGCACTACTCACAATAGCAAAGACTTGAAACCAACCCAAATGCCCTCAGTGAGAGACTGGATAAAAAAAATGTGGTCCATATACACCATGGAATACTATGCAGCCACAAAAAAGAGAGTTCATGTCCTTTGCAGGGACATGGATGAAGCCAGAAATCATCATTCTCAGCAAACTAACACAGGAACACAAAACCAAACAGCACATGTTCTTATTCGTAAGTGGGAGCTGAACAATAAGAACACATGGACACAGGAGGGGAATATCACACGCTGGGGCCTGTGAGGGGGTAGGGGGCTAGGGGAGGGAGAGCATTAGGAGAAATACCTAATGTAGATGACGGGTTGATGGGTGCAGCAAATCACCATGGCACGTGTATACCTATGTAACAAACCTGCACGTTCTGCACATGTATCCCAGAACTTATCAAATATAATAAATTTTTAAAAAAGCATAATACTCGATAGGTAATTTTTCATTCCTCAATTTGGAATGTTTTTAATATTTGAACCAAACATGCACTCCAAAACTGCATCTAACAAAATCATAATTATATTCTTAATATCATTAAATACCCAATCCATGTCTAAATTACCACAGCTGTCTCAACGACAGATTTTTCACGTTAGTTTGGATTAACAAAGTGATGTTGTTGTTATGTTTACTTTGTTATGTAACCATTCTTTGTGTGAGAGCCTGTGTGTGTGTGTGTGTCTGTGTGTGTGCATGCGCATGTTAGGTAATTTTTTGCAGAGGAAAATAATAATATGCAGCACTCTTTGTATTTTGCTTAGTGCTTCATTTTGTGTCATTTTATTTATTTCTGTACCAATTCTTTTAAACTAATGTTGAGATCAAGGATATTTATTAGCTTAGGTTCATTCTTTTAGTTTCTTTTAATAAAGCAAAAATTCTTTTAAAAAAATCCTATAATAGTCAGAAAATAAAATTAAAAGTTTGGAGTGATTATAGTGACAAAGATGCATAATATATTAATTTTCAGGATCTTATAAAAAAACAAAAAATTATAGATAAGAAACAACTCCAAATGCTAGGATTTTCAAAATTGCTTCCAGCTGTGTGCAGAGAATTCACTGGCCATTATCAGAAAGATTACAGATTATTTCTGTCTTTCCTCAAACCTAAGTTATTAAAGTTTAAAATCTATTTGGGAACTTTTTGAAGGGTCAGTATGAATTAGCCCTCCTCTCTGTTCAGTCTCCATGGTTCTTCCAGGCAAGGAAACAATAGCATTTAAAACATACCAACCAAGAATGTGCCTGGGGATAGAGCAGCAAGGCTGTTTCAGAGTCTGGCCAACCCACGCACAGCCTTCGCTGTCAACGACATCCCAACCCCTCCATACCCTGACCGACAGGTCTTCTTTCAGGTCACTAAGGTGTATATGGTTTTGGAGAACAGAACCGAAGGTGAAAAAAGGACAGAAGCAAAGGAAAACAAAACAAAACCAGACCTGGAGATCATTTTCAAACTCTTCCCTCCTCATATAAGTGCTGCCCCTTTTTTCTTGTTTGTTTTTATACATTATTGTTTGCCCCACAGGCATCAAGCTGTTAGTGTGTACAGGAGGGATTAAAGTGAGACTGCATGTTGGATGAAATATAAATTTAAATTATACTTCTGTCAGTTTGGAATCAGGGATTGTTTCTCAAGGTCTCCCCAAACACTTAATTTCAAATGAGTCTTCATTTATTACTTCAAGAAAGGCCAAATGCATAATTTATCAGCAGCTTTCAGTCAATATACCCTTATAAGCATGTTTCCCATGAGCCTTCGAGTAAAAATATGTTATGCTAATTCTATTAGTTGGGTACACAAGAGCTATCTAAGAAAGTAAACAAGCTTTAAAAGGAGACACATGTGAACAAAGAAATACCTGTCAACCTACTGCCCAGGGTCAAATTACCAAGGGAACAAGGAGGTGGTAAAGTTGTCTCATTATTTATGCCCAGAGTGTCTCTCCGACTGGAACTCTGAGACACCCAGTGGCTCTGTGTGGTGACTCAGGGGTAAGATGACACTGAGTGTGACTGTGAGCTGGAGAGGGGACTTACCGGGTCTCCAGTGGCACGTTGCTGTTTAGCACCCAGCTGTCCTGAAGCTGAACGGACTCTGGTGTGGTGGCCAGGTCATTGGGCGCTGGGGCTGGGGCGTGGATCTGACTCCGCCGATTGGTCAGTGAGTTCCTGTTGAGGGAGTTGGCAGATGAGTGGTGATGGGACAGCGTGTGGTTGTGAGGGGGTGGGAGAGGGGGCCTCAGAGTCGACTGGCTGTGGTGGTTTGGAGGGCCTGAAAAAAAAAGGAGAAATGACTGTCAGTGTCTGCAGATTCCAGTCTCAGGCACTGTGCAAACCTCTGGAGGAGAGTTTGAAACCAAAGTCTCCAAGCTGACAATTGCTGAAAGCCGCAAGCTAGAGCGACAGATAAGACTGCAGCAGGCATCCCAGAGTTAGTTACAAATAAATAATTGGCTTTGATTTGCATTTATCCACACACATCAAATGAAGAATAATGAGAAACTAGTTTAGCAAAACCAGGTGGATAAGGGCTGACCAGAGGAATTATTTGAAACATATTAATACTGTAATGAAAGTAACATGACAGTCAAGGCTGATCACTGCCGTAGCAAGTCCCTATTCCCTTTTCAGATAAACTAGTACATTGTACATATTCTTTTCAAAAATTTTATCTTTTGAAGATATTAAGAATATGGCACACTCTACGTCAGGGAGTAGCACCTTTAAATACCTGTAGGGACCAGGCAGGAGGGTGGAGTGGGCTAGCTATGGACTGAGCTGAGGTGGAGAGGCTAGGGAGCAGCCCTCACTCAGCACCAGGTCAACCTGGTCACATGGGAATGAGGGACAGAGCTCAAGGTAGCTGTAATTTCTAGTTTCTCTAGAAAAGCTGGAAATCTGGACTTGTAGATAAAATTTCCTAGTTTTTAGAAATGCTGACAACTCAAAATAAGATTTATATATACGTATGTGTGTGTACACACATATTTGTATGTATATATATGTGTATATGTATAATATACACATATACATATAAACATATCTCTATCTATCTATCTATCTATCTATCTATCTATCTATCTATCTATCT
>NC_045437.1:122588287-122644400 GCF_002776525.5 Piliocolobus tephrosceles
TCTATCTATCTATCTATCTATCTATCTATCTATCTATCTATCTATCTATCTATCTATCTATTTAAATGAGAGTGAACAAAACACACCTGCGAGCCTGCTCAGCTCAGCAGGTTGCTAACTTCTCTCCTCTGAGAGATGAACCCTGAGGACTCAGTCTCTGGAGAAGGTCATGGCAGATGTTTTCAAGCCATGACCCTGACTCCAAAGTGCATCTTGCGTTTTTTTAAATAACAAAATCCTCTACCCTTGCAGGAAAAACAAAGGAGAGCTTTCCCTTGGAAAATATCCCCTTGTAGATATCGCTGTCTCTGACAACTCCACACAAGGTTTTCCTAGCAACCGATTCTCAATCTACAAAATGAAATATTTTAAGCATAATGAAAATGAAAGTAGTTCGCTATGCGATGAAGCCTATAATTTCGTTTTAATGGATGCTGAAACATGACTTTTAATTTGTGTCCTTTGAGAAAGTTTATTTTTTGAAGCTTCCAGTCAGGGCTGGCAGCTCACCAGGTGACTGCTGAGCCTTGTCATTTTTGGCCCCTGCCAACTTTAAAAATCCTCAGCCCCTGCTGTCCTGGCTTTAAGAAGTTGGCTCAAGTCATTTAAACAAGCAATTTGACACAAATTTCAACTACTTGTCTCCTTATGTGGCCGGGCTACATCTCCAAAAGGTGTAATCTACATTCTGGGGTTCCTGTGCCGGCTGCAGAAACATTCTGAAGAAAAGACAACATATCAAGAAGATACTAGGTTTGGAGAGCATCCTGACCAACAAAAACAAGAAGGAAACATACGGAGGAAACAGGTTCCTTGAAGTTTGCATCTTTAGGCTGAAATTACTTGAGTGTTTTTTTTTTTTTTTTCTTTATGATGTTTAGAAAAGGACAGTGACAACAAAAAACCAGTGGGAAATACCACTGTACAGTTGTATAGATTTTAAATCGTGTCCTCCAAGTGAACCTGTAATTCCTATTTTACATTATGCATCAGTGACATTTTAAATATATCTTTGGGGGAGTTTCATAGCTGTAGCAGGCTATTATATTTCCTGGCATTGTTGTCTGTCTAGTAATGTATTATTACATAGTTATTTAGCATTTGTCTGTCTCATATTAGTGGAAAGAGGTGGGAAAGGGGGGGTGAAATGATGTAATAATGATCCTTCAGGGATGCTATCCAAGCCCTTCGCACACACAGTTAATGAATTCTCATGCCTTTCTTCCCCCCTCACTCAACTCCCATCCAAGTGGTGTCATTATTCGCCACTAGTTAGGTAATTACGAGACTTGCTTCAGGAAGATGGAGTGGGTCAGTGCACAAGTGAGAACCTGCCCTCCCCAGCCCTAAGTCCTAACTTTCCATCTCCCTCTGTCCTTGCCCCCCACACTCCCCTCTCCAGACCACACACTCTTCTAAAGCACAAAGAGGCCATGTGAAGGATTTAATTCCCTAAATGAGATACCAGACCCTCCTGCTTCCTGTTGATTCACTCTGAGCTAAGTTCTCCTTGTCTACTCCAGCTTGTGTGGCCCTCGTGAGGTCCATCTGTGTTGTGCGTGGGCAGAATTCCTGCGGTTGCTTGTGTGCTTCTCTTCCCAGGGGGAGGAGAAGCTCCGACCTGGGTGCTATGCGTTGTGTTCCAAATAAAATGAATTGGGAGTTTTCCAGTTAACTAGAAGAGACGTCAAGTTCTCTTTTCATTTATCCTAATGAGAAGGCATAGAGCTTCCGGGGGGAAATGGAGAAGGAAGAGTAAGGGAAGATGGAAGAATACTTAATTCTCCACTCACCCAGCCCTCCTATAAAGCAACATGATATTTCATTGCAAATAAATCAAATTATTGACAGCAACAAAAACAAAAATTATCCAGCATTCTCAGTATTGGAAGACATTCTCCTCCTAACTGTTGCTCCTTTTCACCACGGCATTGATTATATTTGCTCATTTATCTATCTATCCTGAAGTCATATTTTCCAACGAAGTGCAGGAGGCAGAAGGAAAAGACAATTACAATACAGAGTGGTAAATGTGACCCCTGGGATATATACAGAGGAATGTGGGAACATCTAGAAGGGGCATTTAGTTAGAGGTTAGGAGACAAAATCTACAGAACTGGGTTCAAGAATTGAGTCTGCCACTTTCTAGTTGTGTGAACCTGGGCATGCTACCTCATTTCTTTCATTCTCAGCTTACTCATCTGCCAACTGGTGAAAACAGCAGTAACTACCCGCTAAGGTTGCTGTGAAAGTTAGAGAGGAAGGATGAATGTAAAGTGCTAAGCATGCTGCCTGATGGCTGGCAAGTCCTTGAAAACCAAGTGCAGAGAACAGGGATGGGTTCTTTCAGGGATGAAAGGATGGATAAGACATAACCGCAGCTCTCAGGGAGCCCAGATTTGAGTAGGAAAATTAAATCCAAATTTCATCTATCTAGAGCAGATGTCACAGACTGACAGCCCTCAAACAGAATATTATCAAAAATTCAAAGTTGAGATTTTGCATAGTGTTCCAGATTTCTGACTTCTCTTGAAAGCAAAACCAAACCCAAAATATGGAGTCTGTATCCTCTCAAAACAACTGGATAGAGCTGAATGCCGTGAAGGGTGGGGTAGTTTATCTGATTTGCCATCAACCCTAGTGATCCCTGTTCTCTTAACCCAGCTGGCTGTATGCATTTATATTTACTGACGCCTAATAGTATGTTTTTGACTCCTAGTTTCACTCAGGTGCCCTGGTATTCGGTATAAGTAACGTACCTCTAGTATGAAACACCTCTGTTACAGCAAATGATCACAAGCAACTTTTTATATTTATCACTTTTCACTACAGTCATCCAACACACTTGCTGGGTGGGAAGGTTTTTCTGTTTCAAAAATGCAAACAATGGCTGACAACATGCCTCCTTGCTTTCCGAAAAGTAAAAATACACGAAAAGCTCTTCTGTAAAGCAACTGATACCTTCAACCTACTCTGATGGGAGATGAATAACTCAGCTTGATGAAGGAAGCCTCATGTCCACTGTAAGTTCCATACATTTATTGGGTTTAATTAATGTGCATATTATTAAGAGCTCTTCTATTACATAAATATGAAATCACATAGTAATGCAATTTAAAGATAAGAAACTATGTAATGTAAATTCTCACACATTATCAACCTAATCAGTATGCTATTAGTAGACAAAAGGCAACTGTCATTAAAATATTACTGCTGACCTAATACTGCACTTGATGTACCTTCAGTCCAGAACCTGGAATTTATTTTTAGGTACTGCATGGCTTTTAGTCCTAGGAAGAAGAAACTGTCTTGTTGGCTCTTTGCTAAAAACCAGGGGAGGTATAGGTAAGGCTCCTGGAAAAGACAAGTGAATTTATAGAGAAGGTGTTTCCTGTGTGTTTAAATATCAAGGGCTTGAATGAGCACTGCTGTTTGTCCTGCTAAAGAATTGTCTGTGCTTCTGTGCTTTTAGATTTTCTGTGGGACAGTTGCTGCCAGTTGATTTTGAGAGGGGTGACAGTCACATAGTCTGTCCTTCCTAAATGCCTACTGGTTGGCAGTGAAACTTGATAAAACTGAAGCAGTGCCTCTTTGTTGAGTAACAATACCAATTCCAATAAAGTCAGACGTGGGAAGTGAAAAACCTTGGCATATCAACTTTTGTGTTGACTCCATGAGAGTTGCTCATATATCATGGGGAAACAATCAATGTCCACATCTTAAACAACATATAAAGGAAGAATTTCCAGGGCTCTAAGGAAGCAATTGTTAATAATCGACTATTGTTGTTGCACTCTGCCTAAATAAACAGCTGGAGGACGTGTCTACCCTAGCCAAGGGTCGACAAATAGATGGGGTGGGAAAGCAGAGACAAATTAAACCAGACTTGTCTTGCGCCATAGTCTTCACCAATTTTTCCGGGTGATTAGAAATGATGATAAAATATGTGAAAGAAAAAAATGAAAGTAAGGGCCTGCCTAGCTGCTAATAAATCACTCATTCCTGGGAACGGCATGTCGATGGTTGGTCTTTAACATTTTCAACTCCCTCAGACCCTCAGATGACAAATTAACCACAAACTCTTTGCCTTCTTCTCCTGAACCACCTCTTGGGGCAAGTTACATCTTGATAGCAATTTAAAGATTCTAAAAGAGGAGATGGTGTTGGCAGAAACTTGGGAATCTCTGGTGATGATAACTGGCACCAGGACATCCTGTTCAAATTTGACCTTTGATTGGCCAGAGGGAATTGGGGGTGAGGAATTTCAAGAATAACAGTGTCTGGTTAGACTTAAGGAGGACAGAGTCTATTGCAGATGTTCAGGCTAGTGATTGGCTTTGAATCTCTGCTTGGCCATTGACCAGATGTGTGGCCACTGGAAAGTGATATATTTTTCTTTCTGAGTCTGTTTCTTCACTTGTAAAATGGATACAGTAATTTTACTTCTCATACATGATTGTTAGGAGAATCGAATGGAAATATATTTTTAAGGAGCCTAGCACAATTCTTGGTACCTAGCAAGCTATTAATACATATTATTATGATTATTATTATTTGATATAATTAATCATTCTGATAATAGTAATGGCAGCTATAGCAACTATGACTCTGAGGAAAATGATGAGTACCTCCTAGGACATGGTGGGCCCTACTTTTCCAAGTTCTTTGAAATGGCAGCTCTTGGAGGGGGATATTCAATGAACATGTGGCTGCAAAATCATCAACCTCTGACCTCTCCATCTTCAAATTCGGCCAGCAGGAGGGCAGAGTGACTAAGTGATATGGCCAGGAGCTATTAACAGACAGCCTCAAGAGTGTCTCTGTAAGAGCCCACACAAATAAAACTTGGGATTCAGAAATGCTCCATTTCCATAAACAAAACAGTTGATGCTGATGGTAACAAAATGATAATATTGACCATGGCTGCCGTGAGTTAAGTTCTCCTTGTGTGTCGGGTACTGTGCTAAATGTTGTACATAAATCATTTCAATATATTCCCACTTACTCCTAGGGTACAGGTCATTTATCATGCCCATTTCACAGATCCAGTAAGTCAGGTTCAGAGGGGTTAAGTAATGCACCAAATGTCACATAGCTCAGCAAATGGTAGAGCTGGTACATGATCCCAGGGTCTCTTCCCCTCCCAGCCATATGTAAAGGAACCCAAAGCCAGAACACAGGCACACAGGGAGGAAAGAGGTCCCTGACCTTGCTCATATATGCCTAGCAAATACAGAGGAAAACAGACTTGACTCATTTCTTTGCACATTTGCTTAAATGGCAGAATCCAATCTTGTGAGAAACTGGAGAGAATCGCCCACCTGAAAGCTCTGCACCACCTCATGGATGCTGCTTGAATCAGGAGAAATAGGCCAGAACAGCCAAACTGCAGTGCAATCTCTTTTCTATGCCTTCCCAAAGGCCATCCCCAAACTTCCTCCACTGTGCCTCATCCCTGGCTCCCCTAACCAGCAGCATGAGGGGCGGCATGAGGAATGAGCAGCAATTAGGCCTGTCAGGGGTAGAACCAAGGGCACACTCCATCCCAGCTTGTCCTGTCTTGCTCTGACCAGAGGTACTTTGCCAACAGCCCGGGGGTGGAGGGAATAGGTCCAAATCCAGCCTCCTCCCATATTTAAAGAGATTTCCTTATTTGTCTCTAAGTATTGGGCACTTTAGACATTGAGCTTGCTTCCTCCTTCTGTCTCATCACCTACAGAATGACTTACCTGCTAAAGAATGGATTTGCATTTTTTGTTACTGACACACATACGGTATTGCTGGCTTCACAGGGCAGGTGACTTGTCCATAGTCTTTCTTGGACAAGTCTGGTCACTACTATCACAAGCTGCAGCTGCAGCTTTTCCACATTTCAGAGTGGAGGAGAGACAAGAAGGGGGATGGAGTGAGTCAAGTTCTAGCCTCCTCCTCATCTCCCTAGCGGCTGGCTCCAGCTCCAGCCAGTGCCTCTGGCCTAGGTTACACGGTCCTGTATCAGGGGGCTGTCCTTGAAGGAAGCATCCAACTCAGCCTGGACAGAGGGCAGAGAAAGAAAGGGCTGTGCTTGCCTGTAAGGAATGATTTATAGCTCTCTTTCTTACACAAAATATATGACCTCAGAGAAAAACATTCCAAATGTATTCGCATTGACACACAGATCAACACTGCATAGTGGAACATGGGAATTACAGTCACAAGGAGCAATCATTTGCAGGCTCAGAATCCAAAGTTTTCCTCAGCTCTGCTACCTTTGTAAAGGACTAGGGTCTGCAGGGACATCTTAGATCACCTAAGTCCAATAGCTCCCATTTAATAAGCACCAACTGTGTGATAAGCACTCTACATATTTCATCTTATTTAAAACTTATAATAACCTTTAAAGCACTTTAAAGTAGATATTGCTCTCCACTTTAAAGATGAGGAGACCAAGGTGCAGGGAGGTTAAGTAATATAATTCTCTCTCCTTAAATTTTGTATTTAACTGTAATGTATCTGTGCCCCCCGGGTGCTTGCTTTGCACACTGCTTACATTTCTTTTGTAATGCTGAACACATGGTTTTATATTATTTTTGGACTATCCTATGCTCTCCACTAGATCATAAGCTCCTCCATTAAAAATAGTCTGTCTCACTCGTCTGTATATCCCAGCCTAAGGCTACAGTGCCTGATATAAAACTAGTGGTGATGAATGAATGAATGAATGAATGAATGAATGAATGAATGGACAAATCATGTCCCTGGGGGTTATATTCAGAGTCTCAGAGGACAGGGATCACAGTAGATTTCTGCCTCTATCCCTTGTACATTCTAGTTGATTGCTGGAATCAATGATGCCCTCCCACTTAATTCCCTCATTCCTGTTACCTCTAGGGCTCCTTTAACAGGGAGATGGCTAGACACAGAGGGAAGGTGACTTTAAACTCCTCCATCTTTGATTGTTTTTCAGTTGTTTTTCCTGGCACTTGCTGCCTGATCACCTCTTCTGCTTTTTTAAAATAACAGTTTTACTGAGATATCATACAATCCAGTTTTTAAAAGTACACATTTCAGTGTTTCTTTAGTAGATTCAACAAGATAGGCAACCATCACCATTATCTAATTTTAAAACATTTTTATCACCCTCAAAGGATACACCATACCATTCAGCAGTCAGGGCCCAGTCCCTTCCTCCATCCCATAGCCTCTGGCAAATGTCAGTCTACTCTCTGTTCCTACGGATTTGCCAATCCTGGACATTTCATGGAAACGGCAATTCCCTCTGTTTATTATAACCACGACATCTGTCTGTTGCAGAGCTCCATCAGAGCCAGTCAAAGTTCAATCTCAAACGGGGCACACTGCCTAGCACTTATAAAGATCTTCCCCTGGCATCCTGAAGCATGTCCCCTGCAGGCCTTTTATTCTTTTTTTTTTTGGCTGAGACCCTGCTGCTGTTCATATTTTTCAGATGGAGGTTGTTAGGTGATGGCATTTGAGAGCCAGTTGCACATGTGAATGTCTGAGGGAAAGCCTGGAATTTGTTCTAGCGGTTCAGGCATGGCTGTAATCACCTAGCCAGGCACAGGTAGGGACATTTGTGGGAGGGGAAAGGAGAAAGGAGAAGGGGACTCTTGAACTGGGTACCAAGTCAGTAGCTGCCCTTGGGTTAAGAGCTTAATAGTTATTGTGAATTTGGGACCATCCTGCCCCAGTAGGGCACGTTCTCACACATGAGGGTCAGAAAGGGATTTTAATCGCAGGTGCCACATCATTTGACCATTGCCCCTATACTCATTCTTTGCCTCCCTGAATCATCAGGAAAGTATTACTTGAGATCAATGTCAACTCCATTAGCTACTTTCCAAGTGACAAAGACAAAATAAAAAAGATCACTTGAAATACTTGAGAAGAACCCTTCTAAAGAGAAGATTTTATTACAGTTACATCTGAGCAATGCCTATTTGAGCATTTCAATAAATCTACATTACCCTAGGTATTTTGGCATCCTCTGGGAGAGGAAAGCCTATCAGTAGAAAGTAATGATTTTGGGTTTTTCAATTGCCCTAAGGATCTTGACAATACTATTAAGACCCATGCACTCCCTGTCAAGAAGTTTAGGAGTGAAATTATTAATATGCCCAGACGTTATGTTGATTGTTGTGCTGTAGCAGAAAATGCTCTTTCTGTTATATGAGCAGCATTATCACTTTCCCAGGCAGAGAATTACATCAAAAATTTAAACTCCTCTCATTCCAGCTCATCACATAGCTTTTCAAGGTCTTATTGTAAAATAGGCTGGGCAAAATTTGGATATTTCCCTACCCATGAAAGATAATATGTTTTTCAAAGACCAGGCTATTTTTTTTTTAAAAAGCCAAACCTCACAGTGAAATTCTCTTCCACCAAGATGCCATTCTTTAGGTCTTTAACTAGATTTTCCTTGGGGTTTATTTCATTCTTTCTTTTTCTCTCTCTTTGAGATGTTTACAGTGCTTTTCCCCAAACACAGAAAGAGGATCAAAACAAAGATAAAATATAATTTTGATTTGAGATTGTGCCTCTGATGAACAGAATAATGGAAACAAACTCTGATCTACACCATTCATTAATACCAAAAGTGGCCGAAGCACACCAGTTAAATGGCAAGGATGGGATAAAGGTTCCTGGAGAATTTTCACTTCAAAGCTCAGCAGAATTATTTACTATCTGGATGACCTTTTCCCAAAATCTCTCCTGGTACATGCCTTATAGGGCAAGGGAACAAAAGTTTCTCCATACTATATAAACAGAAGCCAGCTGAATGTCAGACCTTGAACTGCATCTGGTGTCATGGCAAGTGACAGTTGATGTCATGAGATGTAAAGACACATCGCTGGAGATATTTTCAGAACCCCCTTTTTGCCTTTAGAATGTACACACATACACATGCATGCACCCAGACAAGTAATTACTCAAGACAATCAAATATCTGAAGAAACATCCACTGCCTAAGATTACATGGCTCAAGTGCTGTCAGAGAGAGCACTCTCTGGATTTTGCTCATAATTGTTTACTGGTTTCTTTCAAAATTGTCTTTACCTCTCAATTAAAATAAATCAGACCTCTCACAGTGCTCAAGACCCTTCTTATGATGCTGCATGAATGATGAGTAGAAGTGCTCTGCTGCTGAGCAGACCAAGAGGAGAAACCCCTCACCCTCACCTTCAAGATCCCCAGGATGCCACTAACTTTTAGAAAAAACCGGGACCACTGGGAGGCCAGTGTGTTCTCAGCCCTCAGTTTTGCAGTGGGAGGAAGAGGCATTGCCATTAGGATCACTGGGTCCCACTGTGCTCCACTGGAAAAAAGGTTTCTTTCTAGCAAGGGTTCAGGATGCCATTTCCAGGGCCTTTTCAGTCTTGAAAGCATTGATTTCTCCAGTTTTGCCTGGAGGACTTCTGAAGTTAGACAACCAAAGTTTTGAGGTATTTAACCTCTGTATCCTCATCTGTAAAAGGTGGTTAATAACAGTTCCTACTTGGTAAAGAGAGTTACATGAGATACTATGTTTAAAGTGCTCAGAAAATGCATTACAAATAGGAGGCCCTCAGGAAGTGTCAGCATTTATTTTCCCCAGAATAGGCTATTTATTTATTTGTTTTTGAGATGGGAGTCTCACTCTGTCACCCAAGCTGGAGTGCAGTGGCACCATCTTGGCTCACTGCAATCTCTGCCTCCCAGGTTCAAGCGATTCTCCTGCCTCAGCCTCCTGAGTAGCTGAGACTACAGGTATGTGCCAGCACATCTGGCTGATTTTTGTATTTTTAGTAGAAATGAGGTTTCCCCATGTTGGCCAGGCTGGTCTCAACTCCTGACCTCAGGTGATCCTTTTGCCTTGACCTCCCAAAGTGCTGGGATTATAGGTGTGAGCCACTGTGCCTGGCCTATTTTTTGAGGTGGTGGAGAGAGGAGTGACACAGACCCTGTGATTTAGATTTTTGTGTGTGTTGTTTTTAAGAGGCAGAGTCTTGCTCTGTCACTCGGGCTGGAGTGCAGTGGTATAATCATGGCTCACTGTAACCTCGAATTCCTGGGCTCAAGCAATCTTCCTGTCTAAGTCTTCCAAGTAGCTGGGACTACAGGTACACACCACCATGCCTGGCTAATTTTTTCTTTTTATTGGTAGAGATGGGATTTTGTTATGTTGCCCAGGCTGGTCTTGAACTCCTGACCCCAAGCAGTCCTCCCACCTTGGCCTCCCAGAGTACTGGGAATACAGATTTGAGTCACTACACACAGCCAAGATTATTATTTCAATGACTTGAAAAACTTTCTGTTGCCAGATACTTCTAAGGTAAATAGCACCTTTAAGAATAAGGGAGCTTTTTCCTACTGAGTTATAGTAACTCCAGGCCTTACAGGATATCAAAACAATCAGTGCACTTATTTTTCACATTTGCAGTTTAAATACACTGAAATAAAACTGTCCAATGGTGGACAATGTGAAGTGCCTTATAGTAGCTTTTTTCCTTTGATAAATTCTCGTTCTTTTATTAATTAGCACAAGGAAGACCTGTGTTTCCTTGAGTTCTGGTAGTCCTGGTAAGGATCAGCCCCCATTTTGCATGAAAAACCTTAAAATAAAATCAAGGTTTTCGAGTTTCTTTGGCTCATTTATGAGATATGCAGGTTGCTCTATCATTGCAATCCACTGTTGAACAATTCACTGACGTCCTGAGTTGTTCATCACATTTAGATGGTTTAAGTCATGAATTAGCAATTTGTTTCTCAGGGCTTCTTGGGTTACTGAAACATTCTAGTATTTATCATCTCAAATGGGATCATTCTTAATCCCATAATGTAGAGAGGGAGTCATCTCTCACGTGAAATAATCAGATTTGGCGGAGAAAATAATTTCCATTTCTAACACTGCCTATCTGACACTTTAATAGTGTAGTCTGGAAAGGCTTCTCGATAAGATGATATTTGATCAGAGACCTGAAGGAAATAGAGAGAGAGCCATTCCAGTGTCTGGGGGAACAATGTTTCAGGCAGAGGGAAAAGCAAGAACAAAGGCATTTTAAATCTGGGACTTGCGCGGTATATAGGAATTGCCCAGAATATCAGCCTAGGTTCGTCTCTTTCCTACAGATTTAAGTCTAGTCCTTGAACAAAATATTGCAAGAAATAAGAAAGGCCCTGATCTGGATCCTCACTGGCCTCTGCCTGATTTGGAACCGGCCGAGCAGGCTTCTGTTTGAGGCTCTTTGCATTTGCTGTACCCTTGGCCTGGAGATACAGATAATCGAGGAGCTCACACCTTCCATGTCTGCAGGTCTCAGCTCAAATGTCGTCTTTTAAGACCTGCCTTCCGAGACAGCATCAGTCATCTTATCCTCCTTCCATTGCTTTCTTTTTCTCTAAAGCACATATTGGCCCTCATTTTTAAAAAACTCATTTGTCTTTCTGCAGCAGAAAGTAAGTACCTTGAAGGCAAAGATGCTATTTTATTCTCTGTTGAATCCCTGAATCTTGGAGTACTTGGTAGACACAATAGATGGTTGTTGAATGAATGACTAAATTAATTAATTAATTATTGACAAATATGGCAAGAACAAAGAAATTGGAGAAATATTCCAAATTCCATCAGAAATGAAAGTATGTCCAAGTATACTGTGGTATCATTTGAGACAAATCTCAAAAGCTTGAACTTGATCAAAGTTCAAGAAGAAAAATTATCATGGGCTTCCTTGCCAAAACACAGCTCTATCTCATGCAAACTGTAGTAATGTTTTCTCTTCCTACAGCAATCCAAACACGACAACAAATGCCTTACAAGCAGAAATCCCCATGGAACTAATGGGAGCAGAGGCCTCCCACACACCCCAAGTGGGAATAGACACATTTCACTTCCAAACTCTGACTAACAGGATCTCCTGTGGCTCTTTCTGCCACCTGAAAATGTTCACTTTTCATCACAAATCTGCTGTGTTAAAGAATCTTTGCTAAAGGCTTCTGACTCAACAGGGTGGGGTGAATCCTGATTCATCTGCGTAGTTGGTGATACAGAAAGAAACTCAGTGTGGCACAGAAAGAGGATGACTTGCTAAGAGTTTGCAAATCAAAAACAAGACATTTGGAATTCTGCTTCTTTCAGGAAGGCTTTTTGGGTTGGATCAGATGAAATCCAATGGCTTCCTCAACCTACGCTGACAAGTATGATGTTTTCTGGTTGCTGCATTCTAGGGCTGACACTGGAGCTAACATCAACATATTATATACTGAAAGACTTTATTTGTTAATTTTTAGTCCACTAAATTGTTATAAGCTTCTTTGATTTATACATGGTGAAAGAGCTTGGATAGAGTTTCCATTCAATGGAATTTTTTTTTTTTTTTTGTATCGCAGGGGTCCCCAGCCCCTGGGCCACAGGCCAGTACAGGAACCGGGCAGCATAGTAGGAGGTGAGCAGAGGGTGAACAAGCATTACCGCCTGAGCTCCGCCTCGTGTCACATCAGTGGCAGCATTAGATTCTCATAGGAGTGTGAACCCTACTGTGAACTGCACACATGAACGTTCTAGGTTGCGTGCTCCTTATGAGGATCTAACTCATGCCTGATGATCTGAAGTGGAACAGTTTCATCCTGAAACTATCCCCCTCTTCCGTGGAAAATTTGTCTTCCATGAAACTGGTTCCCGGTGCCAAAAAGGTTGAGGACTGCTGTTGTATAGAACCTAGAAAAGCCATATGCAGGGAGTTACTTGAGAAAGTCTTTTACATTCTCTGAGAGAAATCCAAAGAAGTGACAGTTTTCTCCACAAGATTCCTTTTGCCTTCTGTCCAATTAAATTCCTTACACAAGAACAGTGACACATTAGCCAAGCTCACTTATGACAAACAATTCTTTTTTTTTGAGACAGAGTCTTGCTGTCTTGCTCTGTCACCCAGGCTGGAGTGCAGTGGCACAATCTCAGCTCACTGCAACCTCCGCCTCCCAGGTTCAAGCGATTCTCCTGTCTCAGTCTCCCGAGTAGCTGGGACTACAGGTGCATGCCACCACACCTGGCTAATTTTTGTATTTTTAGTAGAGACGGGGTTTCACCATGTTAGCCAGGATGGTCTTGGTCTCCTGACCTCATGTTCCACCTGCCTTGGCCTCAATTCTTAATCATTGATTTGTTCATTCTTTCCTTTATTCATGTCTTCATTTGTTCACATGTTCCTTCATTCAGCAATTAATGATTGGGCACCTATCCTGGGTCAGAGGGCTTTTGGAGGTATAGAGTTCCTGGCCTTGAGGAAGGTAAAGAAAGAGACATGTCCTATGCTGAACTGTTGGGTAAGACACAAATACTTAACTCTTTTGTTCCCTTGTGATTTTTAACCACCAAAATACTTTACTTTTCCATGTATGTTGTTTTCATGTTTCAGCTCATGTATAAAATTTTATAGAGGCCATTATGACACACTGCTTTGACAGTGTTTCACAGATGCATATTGTTAAACTCTACATCAACGCCTTTCCCCTCTCCTCACCCCAGCCTTATCTCCCAAGTCTAAGTCACTATTCTGTTGGGTCTACATATACATATGCACATCCCAGGTGTGGGATGTACAGGTTTTTTGCTAACACAACATTTAAAGGATGCATCACGGCACACAGAGCGATTCCCAAGAATGTTAATTATTACCTATGGAGAGGAATTGTAACATTTTGATTCATTTGTGTTTTCAACTGAATGTGGTATTTATCAACTGCCTTTTGTGTTTAATTCTAGATAATAGAGCATGGCAAATTGGAGTCTTCAATTAAGCACACGGAATACATGTGCTGTATTGCTTTCTCTGCAAGTTTCAGAGTCAGAATTCCTGCACTGGGTTCTGAGTTGCTGAGTGGAGACTATGATGGAGAGTAGTGGAGACACGTGACTTTCAGGGTACTCTTTGCACGTATGAAATGGAGCAAGACATCTAGATTTATGAAGGGAAAGTGAAAGAGGAGGGTAGGAAGATATGTCACCTCCTGGGCTTCCTCCAATCATCCAGTCCTCACCTCTCTGCATGTCTTTGAACACTCTGAGCACCATCATGCCAGTTCCATGGATGAAACAAATACTCATCGCTCAGCATTTTTCTAATGAAAACACATGCAGTCTGACCAGGAGGAGAAACCACAAACAGAATTGAGAAAAGCAGACAGGCAAACTTTGCTTTTTTTTTTTTTTTTTTTTTTTTCCCATTAACCAACAGAAAATGTAAGGGCTTTCATTAGGGAATTAAAAAAATGACTTATAGAAGACTTATAGAATTAACCAGAAGCAGCTCATGATAAAATACGTATCATGCTAGAAATATAGGTTTTACTTTTCATGAAAGCTAAACACATTGCCATGATGGGAACTCTCACACATTGCTGGTGGGGATGCAAAATGAGATAACCCCTCTGGAAAACAGTCTGCCAGTTTCCCATGATGTTACACTTACCATACGCCCTAATAATCCCAAGTCTAGGTATTTACCCTAGAGAAATGCAAACTTAATGTGCAACCCAAAATCTGCACATGAAAATTTGTAGCGGCTTTATTTCTCATCACTAAAAACTAAGAACAACCAGATGTCCTACAGCAAGTAAATGAATAAACAAAGTATAGTAATTCATATAGTACAAAGTATAATTCATGGAGTACTATGCAGTAAAGGCAGGCATGACTAGAGTTAATAACAAAGTATTGTGTTGTTGAAAATTGCTGAGCGAGTAGATTTTAAATGTTCTCACTACAAAGAACTGAAAAGTATGTGAGGTAATGAATATGTTAATTAGCTTGATTTAGCCATTCCACAATGTACATATATCAAAACGTCATGGTGTATACCATATATATATACAAGTTTTATTTGTCTGTTAAAGAAATTAATTAAAGGATGGACTATTGATACACACAAACACCTGGATATATCGCAAAGGTACCATGCTGAATGAAAGAAATTAGTTTCAAAAGGTATAATTTAATTTATATGACATCCTCAAAAAGACAAAACTATAGTGACAAGGACAGATTAGTGACTAGGAGAGACTGAGATGGGGTTGGGGTATGTAAGTAACTACGAAAGGAGAACGTGGGAAATTTTTGAGGCGAAAGGGTTGTCTTGGGTTCCTGCAGTTGTGACAGTTCCAGAAATCTATATTTGTGTTAAAATCTACAGAACTATACACAGTGAAGCCAATTTTACTGTATGTTAACTTTAAAAATATAATACAACAATGAAATTAAACATCACGCTGAATGCTAAGAATAGGACAGACTTGCTTTGATCGATGGAGGAAAGACTTGCTTAATGGCAGGACCCGTTTCAGGCAGAGACATCGAGGCTACTCTGAAACAAACAAGGGAGCATAGCAGCCTGAAAACTTGGCAAATCTGTTTCCAAAATATTTGTCTTGTCCTTAAAATAAAAAGCACACTGGAAAACACAAAAACGGAATCAACCTCTAAGTAAAAGTCCTATTGGCATATCGTTAATCGTTTGTGTATTTACATTCATTTAAATATTGTTTGCTAAAGCTCATGTGATCTATTGCAAGCTGTTTAAGAAACTATACTGTGTAAAAAGGAGAATGAATGGTTTCACTGCACAAAGCTGTCGGCTTCTCTACTGACACTCAGCACAATCCATAACCTTGTTGAGACATTAACAGGACTACATTACTCATCACAATAAGATTATTAGTTGATGGGAAACAAATTACAGAGCTTCCCAATCTGCTCTACTTCCTGACTGCATACAAGGTGATTTTTCATGAATGGAAATTGCTACTCAGGAAGAGAAACTTCTTTGTCTTAGGAAATTTCCAATAGTAGAAAGGGTCTATTCTGGGAACAAAAAGTGCAAAGTGGTAAAAGAAAGGAAAAGTTTAAAAATTATTTAGATAGAAGCCTAAGGGTGCTCACAGCTCGGCAACATATTGGGTAGAGATACAGAACATGAGCTGGGGAAATGGAAAAAAATCATACCTGTTTTGTTTAATGCGATGGCACAGCTCTGCATGTTGCCATGGATTTATTGGAAAAACACCTTTAGGAATGGAGGGGATGCCAAATACAGTGCTGGCAATTTATGGAGACGTCTAAAATGACTTGGTCTGTTCTAGTCCCTGTGTCATGAATGCCAGCAACTAGCAGAGGCTTTCTCATCTTTTAGTTCTCAGATCCTCCTGGAGTACCTTCCTGGACCACTCTCTTCCCCTGCAGGTAGAACCAACTTCTCTCCTTCACCACCTCCAGGAACCATGTACAGATGCTATTTTCCCACCCACCACTCTTGTTCATTACTCTCATTATCCTTTTGCACAAGGGACTGAGCCCCAAGTCCGAGGTCTGTTACATGACTGAAGGGGAGCTGCAGTAACGGTTCATTAGATCACAGTTTCCAATAGCAACAACTTAACCTGGGGAAACAGGTGTGGTGTAATTAGCATAGCTGTCTGTACAGCTTTGGCACCTGTGACCCACATCAGTCCTGTCCATCAGCTTCTAGGGGTTTCCTAAATGATGGGGCTTGGAACTCACAGAAAGGAGAGGGATGTACAGACAAATGGCACTGCCTAGGCTCACAATAGGGACTTCGGCTCACAAAAGCTTGTCCCAGGAAGTAGACTAGGACAACATGTGAGAAGTGTGAGAATCCTAACAAGAGTGTCATCAGCACTGACAGATAATTCATGACACTCCATTGCACTAACGGCTCTTTTCACTCCTCCGTTTCTCTCTCGGTTTGTAGAGCAGTACTTTGTCCTATTGCTGTCTAGCTTTCTGGGGAACACTCTTGCCCTGGCTCTGTCCTTGTCCCCTGAGGTGTTCTGACCTTTCCCGCTTGCACTCATGAGGGCACAACTAAAATGCCACCTACTGTTTTGTTTCCCACCCCTTTTCTTTGCTTCCAGTCTCAGAGAAAGTCAATAAAAGCCATCATTCTGCCTACCTGGACGACTCAAGGGCAGTGCAGCCTGCACACCCGTCCTGCCGAACGCGTACTAAGCTAAGCCTCCTCCGTCGCACTGGTCCCTGCTAGCTGCCCGTGATGCTGAGCACACACATGCCAGGCCCTGGAAGGCTGCCCTGAATGGGCTGGAGCCGAGTTTCCTTGTGGGAAGACAGGAAGGTTTGAGCGATATAGGCATGCCCTGAGTCAGACAGGCGGGGTGCTATCTTTGTCTTCCCTCCCAGGGATCACACTGCCAGTCTGGTTAATACCCAAAGGCTCTCGACATGTCTCATTGCTCTAGCCAAACTCCCTCGTCCCAATTTCTTCCTCTGAAGCAGCTTTCATCGTGTTACATCAGTGGCTAGGCTTGACATCAGTACTTGTTTTCCAGGGGAAAACAGACCCTTTCAAGTATTTGCTTTTAAAGGTGACAACAAATGGGGATGTCTACACTCCTACCAGGTAACATTTTGGCCATAAGATGAGGTATGGTCTGAAGCCAAAACAATTTTAAAGAAAATGCTGGGAGAGGAAATTGGAATCTTTCCCCTTTTAGGAGGAGGGATGTCTGGCTTTCTGAGTTAAATGCATTTGTTCCACCCTGTTATGATGCTGCTTTCTCTGATAGTTTAGGGATAAAACAATTAATGCGATATGGTGCTGGAAATTCAAAACATTTGAACGTTTATAATAGGATCTGATGTAATATTATGTGGGCAGGTTTTACTCTTCTACAAAGCAGCCTTTCTCAGCCTAACCAAAGAAAGTTGTCCAGGGTAATGTGTGTTCTGGGAGAATCAGTCCCAGTTTAACCTGATTTCTAAAATTGGTTTGATAATTCCAGATCAAGTACCACCTCCTGAAAGGTGTAATCCTAGACATCTTCACCGTATTCATATTTATACTTTTCTGTCATCTCCTTTAGCACATTGTGTGTGTCAAATTAGTTTTCACACTTATTCATTAACAATATTGATGATAATGATAATAATAACAACTGCTAACTTTTTGTTAGCACTTTTACCACCTGCCAGCTTTTGTTTTAAGAACTTTACATAGGTAATGGTATTTAATCATCACAGTGACCATATTGGGGTGGAAGGAGATACCCGTTATACAGATCAGGAGGCTGAGGTTTAGAGAGGGTAAGTACCTTGCCTTAGGTAGGAAGTGATTGTCAGCCCAGGCCATCCCATCCCTGGCTCCTCACTCTAGTTGGTCCTGGGTCATGAATGCGCCTTTTTTCACAATTTGTTCATAAACGAATTAGTCTAAATGCATGAACTTCCCAGACAAACCCATCTCACTGTCTGCAAGCACTTGATATTTTTATTTTAACCATGCTGTGTGGACATAATAATTTAAAATTGGAAGCTAAATTTGGCTGCATTTTTAAAGAGAGCATAATGAGCATAATTCAACATTTAATTGATGACTGAAAACCTATTAGGAGAAAACATATTGTACTATGCAGTCATATAGCTGCGTATTTCCTTTTGATTTATTTTGTCTCCATCCTTGAGGTCATGCTGTCAATCCTTGGGTTGTTTCTGGGACTGCTACTCACAACATCACACACCCCTTACCATTTTTGCTGTTCATCTCTGAAGTTCTTGTTTTTGTTTTTGTTTTTTTTTTAATAAACTTTTAAAAGTCAGGTGTTAACAAAGAACAAACACCTAGCTGAAGGTCTAACTAAGTATAGAGCAAATGCCTTCTAAAAGCCATTTTGAGAACTTACAGGGCAGTTTCTGAAACTAATTTCTTTACTTGAGGTTATCGTCCAGAAAGTCAAAGTTGTCAAGGGCCTGTCAAGAACACTGACTGTGTTCTGAATTGTTTCTGCACATGACCTTGTTTTCTCAGGTGGAATATAAAATTGGAAAGTGGAGATCACCTTATATTTGAAAAATGAAATCTTGCCACTGCTTAGGCTGGGTCTGCAAAGATATGAACCTTCTTTCCGGGAGTCTAGAGTTTAGCTCTTTTCAATACAATGTGTAGGCTGCTATGGTTGGTGGGGAAGACAGGAGACACTTGATTTGGTTTTGGGGTTGGCAAATGATGGCCACGGACCACATTCAGCCCCCGAGCTAAGAATGTTTTATATATTTTTGAAGGATTGTGAAAAAGAAGAATATGTGATAGAGACCATGTACAGCTCACAAAGTGAAGCCTGAAATATTTTCTATCTGGATCTTCACAGGAAAAAATAAATGCTGACTCTTGGCCTACTGGATGAGGGAAGGCTTCCTGGAGGAAAAGGTACATGCACTGCCTCATTATTAATTCAACAGGGTCTTCTTCAGTCTTACACACATATGTATGTATGCTTATTATATTTAATATGTATGTTTGAATGAATGACAGATGAAACAAACAGGCATAATTGGCAGGGCCAATTAGTGTTGACCACGGACAATGATTCGACCCTACTAATTATGCCTGTTTATTTCATCGTTCATTCATTCAAACATACATATACATATAATGAACATACATACACATGTGTGTAAGATGGAAAAAGACCCTGATGAATTAATAATGAAACTGCTACCGTGAGCAAATACAGACTGCAAATCAGTACATTCACTTTAGCTCGCTGAAGACACAACTGAGAAGAAAAGCCACAGGACAGGAAACAACCATCTTTCCTTTCGCAGGTCCCACGTTACATCCACTCACCTTTAGTCTGTATGGGACTGAGACCTTCATGATGGAATTGCACCAAGAGGCGTGGTGCTAAGCAGCCAACAAATGATGCCTCACAGAAGTTAACACTCTCTCCCCCTCCTCCATCTGCAGTCAGACTCCCGACTTACAACTGTTCACCTAGGCAGCTCAATATGGACCTCAGTGACATCAGCAAACATATCTTTTTTCTTCTCTGGTGTTTTATATCTCACCTACTATTTGGCTTTTATTGAAACAGAAATGTCACACTGTTATCTTTAGAACACTCGTGGAGTTTGAGCTAAGAACACTGTAGCTAGTACCCTACAAAAGAAAGTGAGGGGATGCAGATTCCATCTCTGAAACAGCAGAAGTAGACACAGTTTCAAAACAGCGATTAATCTGTAATAAGGGAAAAGGCATAAGGGCTCCAGATCTTCCTTCCAACTCCCATCAAAACCAAAGTTAAATAATCCAGCTATTTCTGAAGCAATTAGCAGTATATATTATTTCCCAACACTCATGAACGAAATCATTTTGAAAACCAGTGCTCTTGACACGTTTCACTATAAAATCAATTACTTTTAAAGGCAAGAAGCTCATTCTCCACCCGGGGAACATATGATACACCACCTGCCTGCTCCAAGAGATGCTTCTTGTTTTTTCTTAATGCGTTTATGGGGTTGGGGTGCTCTCTCTTCTAGTATTGTCTGCACATTTCAGCAATAAGGAATTTCAAACCTATCCCAATATTTTACGACTATTATATGGCCCAATTTACAGGCATTTGGAGTCTACACCATCAGGAGACTTTTTATCTTCTGTTAGGAATTAGGGTTTCCCAACCCGATATGATCTTAATTATCAGAAGTGCATTCTCACCCAAGTTCAATCTCTGACATCATAATAAAGTACAGTAGCTCCATTTCTGATGAGAAAAAGCTGATTCAGGGTGATACTGTATATATCTGTTTGCATAGCAGGAATCAGGCCTGAATTTGTTTTCCTAGAGATTTTTCATGGATAACGTTTTCATTTTCATCAAAGGCAAGCAATTTAAAAGTTCCTTTTGCTGTTGACAATCTCTATAGTTGGAAACTTGGGATGATTACAAATGGCAATGCTTTTCAGGGACAAAGGGTGTTATCTTATTTCCAGAGCTTATAGCATAAGGCATGGTCAGAATGGTGCTGCATTAGTTTGCAATCTTCTGTTTTTTTTGCAAGAATCAAAGGCAAATAACTCCTCTTGGCTAAAGTTGGCACTGACAAAGTTGTAAACCTTATGCAACTGTATGATGTGCATACATTGCTTAATAAGTGTCTGAAATTGGCCATTTTCTATCAGAGCAAAAACCATAACTCTTTTGGGGCTAGTTTAAATGTCATTTAATGCATTTTCAGTTTAATTCAATTAATGGCACCTTGAAAAGAAATCATGGTTTGTTTTAGAAAAAAATCTCTCTTCTCTAGAAAGGATTAATTCACTGTCAGAAATTGGCTAAGGATTAAAAAATTTCTACCAGCCTGGGCAATGTAGTGAGACTTTGTCTCTACAAAAATAAAAATAAAATGAAAAATTAGCTGACACAGTGGCATGCACCTGTAGTCCCAGCTACTCAGGAGGCTGAGGTGGGAGGATCACTTGAGCCCTGGAGGTCAAGGCTACAGTGGGCTACGGTTAAGCCATTGCACTCCAGCCTGGGCAACAGGGTGAGACCCTGTCTCTAACAAATAAATAAATAAATAAACAACTAAAATTCTAAGAAAAGCTCAACTAATTTAAATTAAACCATAAGTCAATTGTCAACAGACACTAAAAATGTCTTTTTAAAAAAGATTCTTCATTGATTCTTCATATAGTATTACTAACTTATTTGTTCCTACAGCAAAATGAAACATTTATGTCTAACCATCCCTAAGCACCTTGATAGAAAAAAATAAGTGTTAAGAAATCTATATTTGTGAGGATGTGTCTCAGGCCATGTCACGACTACCATTCAAATTACCTCTAAAAAAGCCCCCTCTATCTGAGATAGGCCAAACTCAATTGATCTTTTTGTGTCTCTGGTCTGCTCTGGAAGAAAGTAAAAACTGCGATTTCCCTAGAGTGCAGTAAAGAGATCTGAGCATGCCTCTTCTTTAAGCAATAACCATTAATATGGGTTCCGCTTGTACCAGACATCTGTAATGCTTTGGGCTGTATTTTCTGGCAAGATAACAGTGTTGTCTTGAGAATTGGTGCATGAAGAGGACAGAAGGCAGAGAGGCAGAGCTGAACTGCTCACTTGTGCTCCTATCTGAGGGACAACAACTCTTATCTTGCATGAAAACATAGCCCTGAGCCATAAAGAAAAATTTCATAAGTCTTCCTCTACCAATTTTGTCAGTCTCTATTTTTGCTTGTGGCTCATGGCTGACCTTGATTAGAATCCACTCTCCCATGTAGCAATTCAAGGGAATCTGAAATAAGATCACTGAGGAACATCTCTTAGACTCCTTCAGGTCCAGACTCCAGTTTCTTTGACAAGCCATTCTATGGGCAGTCTTTCCAGAAAATGACCCAGAAATAATACTCCATAAATTCAACAGCCACTTATTAAGCATCTATTGTATGCCTGAGCCTGATCGTGATATTAAGAACATGGTAATATCTAAAATATTGTCCTCATCCTTGAGGAGCTGGTCCTTTAGTACGAGAGACAGATGACTTTAACAGAACTTGATAAATGGAAAGAAAAGGGAATGTGCAGGGTATTCTGGAACTATCTTCTTCTGATGATAACATAATAGAAACTCATATGCTTTTGCATGGACTCAGAATTTTCTAATTTTCTAGGCAATTTCATTGGCAAGCAAGACAGGCTATAACATCCTCTAAGAGGCATTTCTCAAATGCTCTTTAAACAGTTGAGGAGTGATCCTGATTTTCAATCCTCCCTCCCTTCCTTCCTCCGTCCTTCCCTCCCTCCCTTCCTTTCCCTTTCCCTTTCCCTTTTCCTTCCCTCCCTCCCTCCCTTCCTTCCTTCCTTCCTTCCTTCCTTCCTTCCTTCCTTCCTTCCTTCCTTCCTTCCTTCCTTCCTTCCTTCCTTCCTTGCCAGGGTCTCCCTCTGTCACCCAGGCTTGAGTGCACTGGAGCAATCTCAGCTCACTGCAACTGCTGCCTCCCAGGTTCAAGTGATTCTCATGCCTCAGCCTGTTGAGTAGATTGAACTACAGGCACTCACCACCACGCCTAGCTAATTTTTAGTAGAGACGGGGTTTCGCCATGTTTGCCAGGCTGGTCTTGAACTCCTGACCTCAAGTGATCCACCTGCCTCGGCCTCCCAAAATGCTGGGATTACTGGTGTGAGCCACCATGCCTGGCACACATTCTTTTAACACATATTTTGGTGTCTCTTCTGTGCCCCACCTTCAGTAATAACCAAATAATTGAGCATATTGCCCCACCTTCAGTAATAACCAAATAATTAAATGTGCTGTTTTTCCCATTGGATGCAATTTTGAGAACACCAAAGCTCTAGCTATCTGCCTAACAATCTCGCTCTCTCCCACAGCTCTATCATGGTGCCTGGGACTACATTAGTAATATCTTTTATGGGCCTAGAGGAAATGAATGTCTTCAAATTTGCTAAAGTTTCATGTTATCAAATTAATCTCATTGTCATCCAGTGTCCTATTAAGACTTGGGGTTTTGAGGGCCTTGGGAATAGAATTGGTTGGAGTGAGAATGAAATGGAAACCACAGACATTTTGGGGGTTCCTAGAGATGGTAAGGAAATGCCAATAGGAGAGATAAGAAATGACAAAGATAATTCTTACATTTGTCTTACCATTGTTATTATGCCCCCATACCCTAGAGAAGAAGGAAGGAGAGGAGGAAGAGGAGGAGGAAGAGTTATGATTAGCTGATTTTCCTTTTTGCTGAATGAAATAAACTGTATCAACCCACCTCCTGGACACTATTGAGTTAACTGGGATAGTGCTAGTGATTCCCTAACAAAATAATTTCACAAAAGCATTTAGGCTTCCTAGAGTATGCCTTTATCATCATTGGCATATGTATTTCAGAACATCAGCCTCTCTATAGCAGGCTCCACCAGGCTAGGTCTGCTTTAGAGTTCGGGTGGGCAGGCACTCAGGACCTGGGCCAGCAATGGAGACTCAAGGGTGACGTCCTGCAAGCTAAGGCAGGGAAGTCTTGTTCCCAGGCAAGCCAAGGCAGGAGCTCTGTTTTTGTCCTGACACCAACCTCACTCCAGCTAATGAATCCCCTCACTCTGAGTTTTGCCCAAGCCAGAGCAGCCTTCCTAGGGGATTTAAATAAATAAACAAAAATACCCCCAAACTAGATTCCAATATTGCTTGCTTTCTTTGAATGCAAACCACTTGCTCAAGGAGGCACATTGCCCTCCCTGCCCATGTGCAGCACACACAAGGAAGCCTTCCATATGGATTGGCATAAAAATAAGGATTGATCTATGCACTTAAGGCCACCAAGGGAGTGACATAAACCCCGTTGGTGTCCCTGCATCCAGGAGACTACATTAGCACTGCTGCATTACCTGGAAGATGTGCAAAATCACATGTGGCTGACGTCTCCCCCAACTCAGCAACCAAGATGCTCACAGGCACTATTCACTCTACAATGTCAGTGGAATAATGTAACATTCAAGAAGAAGGCTCCTTGTCTAGCAAGGACACTTTGGAATTATAAAACATTGGGAAGAAGTAGAAAGTGGCATAGAGATTTTTGACTGTAGACCGACGAACCCAGCCTGATGGAAAGGGTGACTTTTAAATCATGACCCCCATCTGTGGGGGAAATCAAAACAAAAATCAAAATAAATTTTAAAACACCTCTGTTTTTCTCTCTCTCCCATAAGACTTGTATGTGCACACACACGCAAATGCAGACATACACACAAATACAATGGGCTGCCTACAAGAAGTCCAAATTAAAACCTCAAGTTGGCCAAAAAATTAAAAATTAAAAATATCAAACTCCAAGCTGTTAATACCAAATTTTGTTGTGTTTTAATTAAAGTTTTTAATTTGAGATAATTGTAGCATCACATGCAGTTGTAAGAAATAAGACAGAGAGATGCCAAGTATGCTTTGTCCAGTTTCCCCCAAAGGTAACATCTTATAAAATGATATCATAATATCACAACTAAGGAACTGACATTGACACAGTCAACATACAGAAAACTCCCAGCGCTAAGACGCTAAGGTCTTTTGTGTGTGTATGTGTGTGTGTGTGTGTGTGGTGGAGTCTCACTCTGTTGCCCAGACTGAAGTGCAGTGGTGGTGATCTCAGCTCACTGCAACCTCCGCCTCCTGGGTTCAAGCGATTCTCCTGCCTCAGCCTCCCAAGTAGCTGGGATTACAGGTGTGTGTCACTAAGCCTGGCTACTATTTTGGGATTTTTAGTAGAAACAGGGTTTCGTCATGTTGGCTAGGCTGGTCTTAAATTCCTGGCCTCAAGTAATCTGCCCGCCTTGGCTGCCCAAAGTGTGGAATTACAGGTGTGAGCCACCACACCTGGCAAAGAAGGTCCTTCTTGTTGCTGTTTTGTAGCTATGCCCATTTCTCTCACACCCTGCTTTTTAAAAACTAAGGTGAAGTTTACATATAGAAATCATTTCTTTTACAATGACAAATTGAGTATTTAATTATATATATATGCTTATATATAGGCATTATATATGTAAAACATTAGAGGAGAATTCAACAAAATTTATAAAGAGGAATATTTCTGTGTGGGAAGAATACAGGTGATTTTCATTTTCATCTCTAAATGGGTCTTTCTTTCCTATTTTTATTTTTAAAAATTATATTCAGGTTCATCCTACTCAATCCTGAACTTTATTTTTATTTTATTTTTCTTTTAACTTTTATTTTAGGTTTGAGGGTACATGTGAAGGTTTGTTACATAGATAAACACGTGTCTTGGGAGTTTGTTGTATGTATTATTTCATCACCCAGGTATTAAGCCCAGTACCCAATAGTTATCTTTTCTGCTTCTCTCCCTCCTCCCACCCTACTCCCTCAAGTGGACCCCAGTGTCTGTTGTTTCCTTCTTTGTGCTCATAAGTTCTTATCATTTAGCTCCAGCTTATAAGTGAGAACATGTGATATTTGGTTTTCTGTTCCTGCATTAGTTTGCCAAGGATAATGGCCTCCAGCTCCATCCATGTTCCTGCAAAAGACGTGATCTGGTACTTTTCATGGCAGCATAGTATTCCATGGTGTATATGTGCCACATTTTAAAAATCTAATCTGTCATTAATGGGCATTTAGGTTGATTCCATGTCTTTGCTATTGTGAATAGTGCTGCAATGAACATTTAGGTGCATGCATCTTTATGATAAAATGATTTATAGTCCTCTGGTTATATACGGAGTAATGGGATTGCTGGGTTGAATGGTATTTCTGCTTTTAACTCTTTGAGGAATCCCCATATTGCTTTCCATGATGGTTGAACTAATTTGCACTCCTACCAGTAGTGTCTTAAGCATATAATTTGAAACGTTTTGACAAATATATATACCCATGTAACTATCGGCTTTCTTAGGATAGAGAATATTTCCACCACTCCAGAAGGTTCCCTTGTGCCCCTTCCCAGGTAATCCTCAACCCCCTGGAGGTCACATCCATGATTTCTATCACCATATAAGTTAGTTTTACATGTTTTGAACTTATATAAATGGAATGATAAGCAAGTACTATTTTATGTCTGACTTCTTTCATTCAGCATAAAATTTTTGAGGTTGATCCATGCTGTTGAGTTGTCAGTAGCTTATTCCTTTGTATTGCTGAATAGTATTCCATTGTATGATGCTATTCAAGTCTGTTCATTCATTCACATGTGGATAGACGTTTGGTTTATTTCCAGCTTGGGGTTACTGAGAAGCAAATCTGCCATGAACATTCATGCATAAATCTACATTTGAACATATATTTTTACTTGGGGGGTTAATACTGACGAGTGGGATTCTTGGGTATATGTTTAACTGTATAAGAGAATGTCAAACAGGTTTCCAAAATGGTTGTACCAGTTTACACACCTACCACATGTAGAGTATGTGAGATACTCTACACCCCTGCCAGTATTTGGTGTTCTCAGTCTTTGTAATTTTAGCCATTCTGGGGCTTATGAAATGATACCTAAGTGTTTTTTCACTTTCTAGAAGTTCCTAGACTATTCCTGCATCAGTTTGCCAAGGATAATGGCCTCCAGCTCCATCCATGTTCCTGCAAAAGACATCATCTTGTACTTTTTTTTTTTTTTGAAGGCATGGTAGAAAGAGGATCTTGAGACACATTTTGTAATATTAAGTAAGCATGAAGTCAGACCTCAGATAAAGCCCCAGGTTTTGCCTCTAGGTGGAACCTTTAGATAAGATGTGCAAGCTCAAGCTCTCCAGGTGCTTCTAATGCAGGTGGTCCTCCCACTTCACTTTGACAAAGGGTGCTGAGAAATAAGTTTCATGTGTTTCTGATGTATCCATTTCAGTGGAGTCCCTTTGGTTTTGATGAATGCTTTCTTCATGCTGCTGCCACCTTGGGTTGAAAGAAGTGCTAACCTGTGTCATGAACTCCAGATATTTTACCATTTTAAAGCTATTGCCTGGAGAGATAAAAATTGGCTGACAGGTCAGACACAGCCAGTTAGACATTCTTGCCTACTCTGCATGCTCCTGTCGAGAAAAACAACATTTGGCCCATCAATGGGCATCCTATTGACTCGCCTGAATGGTTCCTGGCAAGCGCTCATGGACAGAAATGGATCAGAGCTGGTCCCCACGACACTGACAGAGGAGTCAGCAAGAGCACTTTGCCTGTCATCTGTGTTCAGCTAACTGGGCCTTAGAGCCAAAAACTGCACCTGATTCTGCTCACCTGTAAGGAATATGCATGAAGACAGATATGGGACTGATGTTTGGATGTGGGGACATGATACAACCAGATCCCTGAGCTAAAATGAAGCATCCTGTCCTCCACATGGTCTATTTAAGCAATAAGAAAACAGAAATAAGGAGACCCGGGACTTGGGCACTCTTTGTCAGCACTGACAACTGGTCACACGTATAAACACAAAGGCATGCTCACACCATGGGCACAACTGAAAAGCATTAAGATAGACTTTCATGTATGCTTTACGCTGGCATGTCTCTGCTTGACAGTCACACCTTATCTCTTTATTTCAATGCACATGCACCCTGAGAACATCTGACAGAAAGGTGATCCAGAAAAAAGAGTTCGTTCTGGGTGGGGCAGCATAGGACAGCGGGAGATCCTAGGCTTCCTGCCCAAGAGTTAATGCCCAACTCTCCCACTTTTGAGTGTGGGAGGGAGCTATGTGGGCAGAGTATTCAATAGATCCAGGGCCCTGATTTGCTTATCTGTAAAATGGAAGTTAAAACACTTATTTTACAGGGCTACTAGGAGAAATCAATGAGCTAATACGTGTGGCATTCATTTACCATACAGACCAGACATGACTAGGACCTCAAGTGTGGACTGAATTTGACAACTACCCCCTGGGGACATAATTCTGATTTGAAGTCACCCAAGCAGTCTTTCTACATCAGCAGCAGAGCTTCTGAGATTATATAGGTAATTTAAATTATTTATGCATCAATTAATCCTATTTCTATTCAGATGCAAACAAGGCTGTTGGCACAGAGGTGGCAGGTAGACCAGGTGGTGTGCTTGGATCATAAATTGAAGCCTGAAAACATTCTATAACCTCTTCCCATGGTTTTTTTTTTTTTTTTTTCTTTTTTGGAAACAGAGTCTTACTCTTGCCCAGGCTAGAATGCAGTGATGTGATCTCAGCTCACTGCAACCTCCACCTCTTGGGTTCAAGTGATCCTCTTGCCTCAGTATCCTGAGTAGCTGGGACTACACGCCACCATGCCCAGTTAATTTTTTGTATTTTTAGTAGAGATGGGGTTTTGCCATGTTGCCCAGGCTGGTCTCGAACTCCTGACCTCAGGTGATCCACCTGCCTTGGCCTCCCAAAGTGCTGGGATTACAGATGTGAGCCACTGCACCTGGCCCTCATGGATTTGATTAGAGTATAAGAGACAGAGGCCCTGGGGGGAAGCATCTAAACTGTCTTAAACCCAGCAACAGGTTTGAAAGTTCAGGTTTTCAGCCTGTAAGCCATTCTGTTGTCTCCTTGCCCTTTTTTTGTTCCAGGTACATGATGGGAATCCACATCCTGGTCTAAGAGGAGCAATAAACAAGGAAGACAAATGCTGATGGACCTGAAAGGGAAGGAAGTGAGTGCTTACACCGAGGTAAGGCTAAGGAGGAGGCTTCGCAGAGGCGGGCACAGCTGAGCTGGCCCTTGAAGGATGGGTTGTTGTTCACAGGACAGTTAAGGAGGAGAGAATGTCCTGGGCAGTGGAAAGACAGTGACTGAGGAGAAGCAGGAAGTGGCTGAGAGCCAGGTGCTGTGCTTGATTTCTGCTCACCTGTAAGCGATATGTATGAAGACAAATACAAGACTGATGTGTGCAAGCACAGAGAGAGGAAGGTGAAATGGGAGTGGAGTGGTAGACCAGACAGAGTGTGAGGACTTTCCCTGGGCTTGTTGCTTCCTTGAGGGCGGGGTGTGTGTTTCATCAGCATCTAGCGCAGAGTCAGACAGAAAACGAACATGGTTGGATTAGGTTCTAGGGAGATCGTGGTGATTCACGGTAGAGGGGCTGGAAAAGGGAGAGTATAGAGCTGCAGGGGCCAATTTGGAGGATGTTGCTCAAGACTCAGCTACTGATGATGAGGTCTGAACTACGACAGCAGGTGCAATTCAAGAGCCAGGGGCACAGTCAATGTACACTAAGGAGGGTACATGACGGAAATCAGAAATCTCATGGATGTAGGCCATGAGGAACAAGAAGAACCAAGGATGGCTGCAAGTTTCTAGCTGGGAATTTCAAAGGGAGGCATATGCTAGTAGAACCTAAAAGACCATTTTGCCAGTTTTCCTTTTCTCCTTCTGTACAAAGACAGTACTTACTTCATGATTCTTTTTTCTTGATATTTCAACGTTTCCCTCCAATATGGTTGACCCTATCCACTAGAGTTTCTGACTCATGAGACTTCACTGAAGTGTATAAGAAATCAGATAGGTGTGATTGTGCATCCTGGCTCTGCTACTTGCAAGCTTTGGTACCCAGAGAAAGTTCTATAATCCTCTCAGCCTTCATCTTTGTATTTGTAAAGTTGGGATAATACTAGTATTCCCATAGGGCTGTCTTCATGAAGATTTCATGAGGTCAAGTAATCTTTGTACAATGTCTGTTCATAAGTGCTTAATAAACATTAACCATGATTTTTATTGTTTTATTGTTATTATTAATATAATTTCTGTCATGCCTCCCACTGAGCACCCTCCCTGAGATACATTAAGAACTTCTGTCTTCCTGTCTGGCTTCCTGTCTATCACAGTATGTTTTTCTCGTTTCTCAAACAGTTATGTATCACCTGGGGGTCTTGTTAAGAGCCTGACTTTAATTCAGGGAGTATACATTTCTCAAAAGCTTGCAGGGACTGCCAGTGTGCTGGTTCATGGACAACACTTTGAGAAACAAGGACCTAGATTCTCCTCTCTGTGGATATTCTTCACATTGACCAGGAAACTCTTTCTTTTAGAACAAATATTTTCATTGTAATTACTACATAGTTTTCCCACCTATGCACTCAACTCCTGTGAATGAGGCCAACAGAAGATCAGCTAGTCTTTAGGGACTGTAGAATATTTGGAACCAAAGTAGGCATTAAAACACAAACTCTCTTTTTTGTCTATACACAGCGAGTGAAATCCTTGCACATCCAAATGTAATAAATATATTTTTCAATGTCTGTTCCATAATTTATCACACAACTTCTCTCTCTGCTTACTGGAGCTTATCATCAGGACAACACCAATCGGATAAGATGAAGACGCTGCCAGTAATTTTTAATATTATGGTGAAATCGTATATTTTCTTAGATGGTTGATTTGATATAAGGCCTAAGTCTCAGTCCATAAATCTTCGGGTGCTTGAGATTTGCAGTAATTTCATATTTAATCCATAGCCTATTGACACATCATCAGGACCCGAGAAATGATTGAGAAGACCTTGGGAGATAAGCATGGGTGAGAGAGGATAATAACCTAATTTCAAACATAATTATAGACAGAGGACCCTGGAATGGGCAAAATATGTGAGGTGTTCATTTTTATTGTTGCTGATTCTCACTTAACTCCTAACTCAGACCCTTGCTCCTCTGGGCTGTTTGCTTAGCCACTATGGATGCTGTCATGTTGTGAACGGCACTAAATACAGAGAAAACTGTTCCTGTTTTCTGGCAATCTTACCCAGTTAAGCCTGTAGTCAAGTTTCAAGATCTCCCCCAATTATTTATCTCCTTAGAGTTTAGAATTTGCTGAGAGCTGGGTATGAGAATGTAAGTGTCCTACACAGTCTGGGACTTGGCTTTATTTGCCGCTGTGCCCTCAGCATCTACAATAGTACCTGGCCCATGCAATTTGTGTGTGTGTGTGTGTGTGATGGAGTTTCACTCTTGTTGCCCAGGCTGCAGTACAGTGACATGACCTCGGCTCACTGCAACCTCCACCTCCCGGGTTCAAGCAATTCTCCTGCCTCAGCCTCCTGAGTAGCTGGGATTACAGGTGCCTGCCACTACGCCCAGCTAGATTTTGTATATATATACTTTTAGTAGAGACAGGGTTTCACCATGTTGGCCAGGCTGGTCAAGAACTCCTGACCTCAGATGATCCACCCTCCTTGGCCTCCCAGTGTGCTGGGATTACAGGCATGAGCCACCGCGCCTGGCCCATACAAATATTTTTTAAGTGATATAATTTTGGTGTTTAATCCTCATTCATTTATCGGAAGCCACCAGTAGGGTCACTTCTAAAACATAGCAGTTTTGCTTTTTTAGTCTAAGCATCTACTTGAATTGTGCCTCCCATAGCCTCTCTATTCCCATCTCCTTTCCTGCCAGATGGACTCATCCCAGAACAATCCTCAGGCACTCCGAAATGCAGATGCCCTGATGTGAGTCCTCTTAATTCTACCACACTTGCCTTTTCTCATCTGAAAAAAAGAATGTCTTGCTTTATTCCAGTTCTAGTGGCCACACACTCTTGTGGGAATTTAGGAAACACAAATAAAACTGGATGTCATGATGGTTGTGAGCCCGTCTTCCTCTAAGAGTGTTCTCCGGTTATTTCACCAAAGCACTCTGATAGGCACTCACACATTTTCAGTTTGCTTCTCATAAATTCTTCACCACTTGCTATTCTCTATGCTTTCTGTAAGGGAATTTCAGGAAGTGAGACCTAGACACACAGCTTCTTTCCAAACAAAGTGCATCCCCCTTAAGTTTCAGATCAACGTTGCTCTCAGAAAGCATTTTTCCTCTTAGGCCAAGAGGTTATCTCCTCGTCTCCCGCTCTGGGAACCCAAGGAAACCTGAGCTCTTCTCCTTTACTTAGAATGAAAGCCAAGGAATAATGTGTCCTTAAACTATAATTTGCTTGCATTCGGAGGCTTCCTACCCAATACCACAATAGTCCTCTATGTAAATCAGATTTATTTATTCATAGGCACTAGCATTCCATTACTTTCATCAAAACCAGTCAAGCTGCATTCAGCGGTTTCTGCATTCTTATAAACTAACTGGAAAAGCAATTAACATTCGCCAGCACTTTAGACAGTGGGGAGAGGGTGAGGGACCCCACCACACTCTCCACAGCACAACCTCTGTAGGCGGATGGCGGCGCAAAATGACTGCTCCTCTGTGTCGAGGGAGGTAAGAGAAGTGACACAGATTAAAACAAATTGTTGATCCATACCAGGGAGAAGCTAGGGAAACAATAGAAGTAAAAGCATAAATGTCAATTTGGGATGATAAAGGATACAATCTAAATGTAATATGAGAGGCCCCCAGACAAAAGCAAGAAATAGAGATTGCACATTAGTGAAGTATCAAAGTACTGGAGCATTATAATACACACACAGCGCACACACGGAGTCATATGCTCCCAGCATATGAAAATACAAGCAACACATTGTTGATTGCTCAGCAAACCCAATTATGAATTAACTCACTATTGCAGAAATTCTCCAAAATTATGCTCATTTCAAGCTGCTCGGAAGAACATTTTGTCCCCGTGGTAACTTTGCTTCCCATATTGGCTCCATTCTCCTGCTCCTTTTTCTTCTAAGTGCCTAGCGGCTACAAAAAAAAAAAAAAAAAAAAAAAAAAAAGGGAAAAAAATCCAACCCCGAACGAACTGCTCTGGTTGTCAGCCTAACAGGAGGTGCTGGCCAAATGCTTACTGGTCTCTCTAATAGAAAGATTAAGAGTGAGGTCAGCCTGCAAGGTCACCATCTCAGCTTCCAAAACACTGCCACACGGCTCCTGTCTCCCTCCCTGGCAGTGTGCTTGATAAGTCAAGATCTGAGAATTCATTCCTAATTACTCCAGTGTCAATTCCAGTCCTGCCTTTATTGTGACAAAAATCAAACAGCGGGCTCAGCTGTGGCTCTGTCTAACATAATAGCTGCAGCTTGCTAATTCGGCAGGTAAGAGCTTACAGGGAGATGTGCAGGTGGTAACGTGTCCCACCGTCCTCCCAGACGAGGCGAGCATCTCATTCCTGATGGGCTTCAAGTGTCAGGGTGGCTATTAATTCCCAGAATGGTCAGCCTGATGCAGTGGGCCCCAGGGAACCAGCCACATCCTGAAAATGTTCAGCGCTCGCTCAATACACATCTCAGAGCTCCTTTTTAAGGACCTATGGTAACTGTTTGTATTCACTCAACACAACCGCTATGCTTTCATAAAAAGATAAATATAAATAAACCCATCATGATCTCACAGATGCAAGGCTAAAAACTGCATGTAGAAATCAATGTTTTGAAAAGCAGGCAGTGTTTCTTTCTCACTATTGTTTAACCTTCACGGAGCACTAACTTTGTGCTAAGTACTGTACTAAATGTCATACGTCAGTAAGCAGTGTCGCTGTTATTGTTGTCCATTATAGCCAAAAATAGTAATAATAATAATAACCAGTAATAATAAGAACCAATAATGATAATAATAGAATAATATTGGGGTGGTTACACAGACTCTTTATTTTACACAATACTTTGTCACAAGGTTCCCTTATGGAGACTTCCCTCAGCATGTTGAACTATTACCTTTAAGGTCACTCAATCTAGTCAATGCACTTTGAATCTCCATCAAAGGCAAGGCAACATACTAGGGAGACAGACAAGCATGAGACCCCTTTCAGTGAAGGCTTCTTGACTCACTCCAACTCACCTATGAACTTGTGGGGCAAGAACTGTGTCAGTTACAGGGAGAAGTGCTTTACATGGATTTTTATCACTCATCCTCACCACAAAATCCCCATTTTCTGGGCAAGGACCCTAAGACTTAGACAGGTGAGGTGGGGTTTTCAAGGTCACAAGCAAGCGGGTGGCAGCACTTTGCTCCTCCTCCTCCAGGCTGTCATGAGACACCCTTGCTCCTACTCCCAAATAGGTGGAAATACATTCCTTAAACTTGGTAACTATTACTTAAAAAACTCCCTGCCTAGGGAAACCCCAGGATTCCCAAATCACAAATGAAGCCAGTGTGGCACATCTACTGGGTTTAGAGCACCCAATCCCTACAACCCCCTGAGACTCCAGCACCACATCCACACACGAGGCATTTGCAGCTAATTGCCTCTTTCTTTTTGCTCGGCTTCTGAGGGAATTTTCTCTTGGGCTACAACTGGGATTTGCGAATCACTCCGGAATCCACAGGCATCTTGTTTGGTGAGCAAGTCTCTTAGTGTACCTCAGTTTCCACATTGTAATCTAGGAGTGAGGGAAAGGGAGTGGGTAAAATGAAGGAAAGATGAGCTGCTGCAAGAATTCCTCCTTTCAAAAAATTGTCAGGTGCATCCGATGCCTGACAGTATCAAACAAAGGCCTTTCCCTGAAAGGCACTGGTACAGTGTCTCCCCTTCAGAGCAAGCTTTTCCTTCCTGCCCTAGCCCTGGGTGATGCTTACACACCTCCCAGTGCAGCTCTGAGTGAGAAACCCAAAGCAGCTCCCTGTTTAAGCAACAACACCAAAACCACGTGAGGGCAACAATGCTGAGATCAGCTGTGGCTGCTGCTGTTCTGTGGAGGGCAGAGCCTGGGCTGGTGGTTTTGCTCACCCCAAGAAGGAACTGAGCTGCCAAGGCAAGGGCAGTGGGCCACAGAGAATAAGTGAGGCCTCCCACGGATTTTCTTTTCTTTACTTTTTTTTTTTTTTTTGGTTCTGGGGCCTCCCTCCCTTCCTCTCAGGAAGATCCGAGCTCTGCTCACAGGCGTCTCAGCCTTTCAAGGTGAACTCTACTCCTGGAGATGTGCTCCTCGGCAAAGGCTGGGGGAGAAGGGAGGGAGGGGGGCCAGATCAAAGCTGGCTTTGAAGTGAGTATAATTTTTGGAATGTTGCTAAGAGTGTAACACACAGTTCAGCAGGAAATTGGCTCTGGAAACAGCTTTGTAGTTGCTCCCCGGGACTGATGATTTCCCTGACCTGGTGGCAAAGGTGCAGCGCCGAGCAGTGGGGGAGATGAAGATTGCTGCTTCTCACCGATCTGATTTAAATTTTTCACCAACTAAGTCCTTTGACTCTGACTCATTGAACAAAAATGTAGTACAATAATGTCTGAAGGTACCAACCCCCTAGAGACACTGGGGGCCTTTCAATGGATTCGGAACTGGTTCCAAGACTGGACATCCAGGACAGAAAGAATATTTTGCTTCCAGCGGCAGACTGGATAAAGCAAGCCGTGTACTTACAAAAAGAGTGATAATTCTTTGACTGCTGGCAAAGCCTCAGACCCTGTGCTAACGGACATAACACAAACTCATGCGATAGTCAATGAAAAGTGTTGAGCACAGTACCTGGTACCTGGCACATGCTCGATATCTGTTATTAGCTTCTTTCATCCTCATCACAAACCTATAAATTAGGTCCTTTTTAAAATCCTCATTTTACAGATAAGGAAACTTAGGCCCAAGGAGACCAAATAGCTTCTTTAAGGTCAGTCAGATAAGATAGCAGTGTGGATAATCAAATATACCTATTGCCCACATTTCTCACTCATATACCATGTCACTTGCATGGACACGATTACTTAACAGCAAGTCTATTTTGGAAGAGTAAATACCCTCCCAAATCAAGGAAATACAATCTTCTCATGAAATAAAATCCTGAGTATGTTTTCCTAGGGAAAAAGAAAGAGAGAACAGATCATCTTTCTTGTTAATACATAGGTTTTCTCTCTCAGGGATGCTATGAAGGCTGAAGGTGTTCTGTTCCTTTGGTTTATGCTTTTAATTTTTGTTGTTGTTTCCATTGTAAGGGGAGGGATTGGAGAATGGGGATTAGGTGGATAATTGATGAATCGATACAGGGGAACAAAAGATTTTGCTGGGAAAGTGAGACCCAAACACATGCTTCAAATATCAGCAGAGGAACAGAGGCCAATGCCAGCTGAAGGGAGCTGGTGGTTGGTGGGGGTGTAGGGAGAAAAGCAATTCAATATGGAGCAAATTTTAGCGAACAGGAGGGGAAAAGACACTTCCAAGAACGGATTCAGACACCTTTCATGGAGGCTCAGTTGGGATGAGATCTGACCATATGTTGTAGGGATTTAATTTCTTCCTGTTTTCCTGTCTTTCCATCTCCCTTCCCTACTCCTGTGGACCACAACCCTTTCTGACAATACTGTGTCTAGCTGTGCTGCATGTGTCATTTGGGGTCTACCTTTTCTTGCAGTAATGGACATTGGGATGTTAGCCTCTCGAGGTTGGGGAAAAATGTAAGTTTCTCTATCTCCATCCACTCTATACTATTATCTTCTCATCCCAATCAGGAGTGAAGGGAGGTGTGGTAGGTGGGATAATGGCTCCCTGAAGATGTCCACATCCTCATCCCCAGAACCTGTGAATAGGTTAAGTTGCATGATATTATGAGTTAAATTGTGTCTCCCCACCACAAAGATATGTTGATGTCCTAACCCCTAGGACCACACAACGTGATCTTATTTGGAAATAATGTTATTGCAGATGTAACTAGTGAAGATGAAGTCATAACTGAGCAAGTGGGCTCCTACTCCAAAATGACTGTTGTTCTTATGAGAGGACAGCCACGTGAAGATGCAGAGAGACACAGGGATAGCACCGTGTGACCACACAGGCAGAGAGAGCGGGGTGTTGCAGCCGCAAGCCAGGGAACACCAAAAATCTCTGGCAACACCAGAAGCTAGGGAGAGACAAGGAAGCCTCCTCCCCGAGAGGCTCAGGGAGCATGGCCCTGCTGACACCTTGACTTTGAACTTCTAGCCTCTAGACCTGTGAGACAATAAACATCTGTTGCTTGAAGCCATCCATTCTGTGGTAATTTGGGATTGCAAACCTGGGAAATGAATAGAGATGGCCAGGGAGAATGAAAGTTGCAGATGAGATTAAGTCTACCAGTCAGCTGATGTTGAGATGGGGAGATTATCTTGGATTATCTGGGTGGACCCAATGTAATCATAAGCGTTCTTATAAGGGAAAGAGGGAGGCAGAAGAGAGAGAACCAGATAGACAGGAGCATGAGAAAGACTCAGCCTAATGATGTTGGCTTTGAAAACAGAGGAGGGGACATGATCCAAGGAATGCAGGTGACTTCTGGAAGCTGAAAAAGGCAAGGAAATCCAGTCCTGCCAACCCCTTGATTTTAGCCCAAATCAAATCAAACCAGTTCGGATTTCTCATATCCAAAACTCTCAGATAATAAATGTATGTTTTTAAAGCCACGTCATTGTGGTAATTTGCCATAGCAGCCATAGAAAACTACTATAGGGAAGTAATGCTGAACTTGTACAAGTCAACTCAGAGAGGTAGAGATCCTCCAGGTTCAGTCAATATAGGAAGACAGGGGGAGACTTTATTATCCTCCCCTTCTTGTTTAAGGCACACAGGTAATTGTCCCTTCTATACACATAGAATAAAGAGTAGTCATAATAACAACAGCTGCTAACATTTACTGATTGCTCACCAGATGCAGGCACCATTCTTAGCAGCACTTAATATACATGATCTCTTCTAATCCTTGCAACAACCTGAAGTATTAAACTGTGCATATGTCCATTTTACAGATAAGAAGACAGAGGCAATACAGATTAAATAACTTCACTTAAGTTACACAGCTGGTCAATTGTGCAGTCTGGATTGGAATTGACAGAAATGGCAGTTGGGAAGGCCTCACAGTAGTTTCTGGAGTAAATAGGCCTCCTGGGGATGGGATGGCCGGACAAGCTGGAGGATAAAATGTAACCCCTCTGTCTTTTTTGTCTGTAAAAGCATCAGGAGAGGAAATGCACACTGCACGTTGCTGTCTATCTCGGTTTAAGGTTTCTATTGTTTCAATTTCTCCACCAGAAACTAGGAGTAGATCAATGCTGAAGATATTCAAAATCTTGAAGCTAGTCTCAATTCAGAAGTTGGCAGTAAAGAGATTGAGAAATGGGAACATGTTGCTTTTTTTCTCCCTGTTTCAAATGTAGTGCCAATATCCTGTCGAGAAAAGGATAAAAAGAGCGTCTGCATAAATAAATATGCTTTGTAACACCACTTAAACGTATTCTTCTTGCCCAATATGAAAATATGATTGGTGACAGTATGTGAAACTTGCTTCTTCTACCGCTTTATCAAAGTTTATAAAACCCACTGATCTTTGGCACAAAGTCAACACACTGAAATCCCATGCAAAGAGGATGAAGTCAGCCCATTAGAACGTAGTCAGAAACTCCAGGTTGTACTAGGAGAAGAGGCAGGTGGATGCAGAGTTAAAATGGTCCACCAACCAGCTGGCCAGGGAGCTTGGGTGAGCTCCCCCATGGTTCTCAACATTATGGCAATGCTGCTCTATGTCGCTGAGGTTGCTGCACAGTTTTTTTCTGGAATGCAGGGATGCTATGGAATGAATGCTCCCGGGCGTTTTAAGAGATAGCCCTCTCATCCATCACATCACGCCTGCCTGAACCTTTCTTGCTGCTTGGCTGGTCCTGTTCCATCTGGGAATACCTTCTCCTTTTCTTGCCTTTGCCCAGGGTGTACCAGTGGCTGGCACAGGAATAATGATGGACAAAATATGTACACTAAGTAAATTAGCCCCACTCTGTAGTTGCTCTTGGGAGAAGGAAAGGTACTTTGAATTTCTATATTCAAAATCAGTGTTCTAAAAGTTTCTTACGCTTTGACCATTCCCTTTGCTTCACACTCTAACACCTAACTTACCTCTAACTGTTCCTTGGTTACCTCCGAAGTCATTCCACAGACCTTTTTGGCATGCCCATGAGATGCCAGGATCTCAGAGCACAGCAATAACAGACTTATGCCCTTCCCTTCAGGAGCTCATTGTCTGCAAAAGCAATGTGCAAAAGGACTTTTCACTCACCCATTCCTTCCTCCCACTCCCTTTGTATAATTGATTCAGTTAACATGTGTCGATTGTGTGACTACTATGTGCTACCACTGTACTAGCTGCTGGAGACCAACAATGAACTAGGAAAGCCTGGTCTCTGCTCCCAAAGAACTCCATTCAAGAGAAAGCTAAGTCTCCATCAATACATGAATGGGTAAAGAAAATGTGGTATATATACACACAGCAGAATACTATTTATTCTTAAAAGAAAAAATCCTGTCACAGTGACAATATGAATGAACCTGGAGGACATTATGTTAAGTGAAATAAGACAGGCACAGAAAAACACATACCGCCCCTCTCAATTACACGTGGTATCTGAAAAAGTTGAACTCACAGAAGCAGAGAGCAGGGTGGTCGTTACTAGGGACTGGAAGGTGGAGATTGGGTAGATGTTGGTCATAGGATACAAAATTTCAATTGGAATGAGGAATAAGTTCAAGATATCTATTGTACAACATGGTGATTATAGTTAATAACAATGTATTATATACTTGAAAATTGCTATGAGTATATTTTAAGTGTTCTGACCACAAAAAAAGTGTGTAAAGGAAGAGCTATGTTAATTGATTTGATTTAGCTGTTCCATAACATATGGACATATCCATTATATACATGTAACAGAATATCATGCTGCATATCATAAATGTATATATATTTTGTTAATTAAAAAGGGAAGCCTATTAAAAAAGAGAAACTTAAAATAAATTATTAATAGTAGTAAGCCCCCATCCCCAGTTGTACGTATTTCTGTAGTCTGGTAGTGTCCCTGGAGGACAAGGACACTGCCTGGCACACAGCAAACACCAATAAATATTCGCCGCATGAATGACTATTGGAATTTACTTCTTTCTATACACCATGGTTAGTACTCCTGCCCCAGTGCTCCTGGAACTAACCCAAAGCACTCCAGGTGTAGTTCCAATACGTAACCTAGGGTAGGTGCCCGACAGATATTTGCTGATCTCATTTGAGTTTCTCACCTCACTAACCACTCTACAACATAGATTATCATTTTTGTGAAACAACTCCATTCTACAGTAACAATTAAAACCATAGGTAGTTACATTCATCCCAAGTAAAACATGATATGATTGTACCTTACCACAAAAGGAAATATAAAATTACTCTTAATTCTAGTGATTGTTGTTGTTGAAAAAAAATTCAAATCTTCTAATAAGAAGTTTACGTTTTTTGAGCTCTTAATAACAGGTTTTTGATGCATAATACGCTTTTTTCCTAGGGTTTGTTTAACCAAAAAATATGTATTCATAAATTGTATAGTCCTCAATTTAGCAGAGATCCAAAGAGAATCTGAGAGTAATGATAGGTTTTGGCTCTTATGAATTCAACTGTGCTGCCATGGATTTACTTATTTTAATGTAACTTAGGATAAATTATTCCTCTATAAATATAATTCCTTCAAGATTTTTATTCTGTGGAAGGACACTATTTAGTAAGAGTATTCAAGACAAAGAATGCAAAAAAGAATTCAGAAACATCTGCTCCATGGAAGAGTGATTTAATAGTAGTAAAACTGTGGTATAAAGGTTAGTTTTTTGGAGAAAATAAATAGGAACTGAGCTACAAGTTAGTGGATTTCAATGATGGGTCTTATTTTGTGTAAGAACAGTTCGGATCTTGGAGCCACAAAGAAATGCAGATGTTAGAAGTTTTTTATTTTTTATTTTTTCCCAAACCAAACCTATTTTGCATGACTTTATTCTTTTTGCTTATGACAGAGGGAAAGAGAATATTTAATACACATTTTGAAGAGGCAATTATATTAGGTTTTGGCATTTTGGCTACCCCAGGGACTCACATCTGTGTGATTGCCATTTTCTGTGATTATTGCCCTGAATGGCAAGGGCATTTAATCTTGCATGCCAATTCTGATTGATTTGTAGTAGCTGCCTGGAGGACCGCTGAGACATATTGACAGGCTCCATCTGTTCCCAGTGGGAAAGAGGGCTGTGATCGATTAGTGATGTCTGTCCTGGGTGCAAAAATGAGAAGTGGTGGCACATGTGTCTGTATCTGCCAAAATGGAGATAATTCCAAAACCATGAGAGAACATTTTCATTGTGTTGCATTGTAGATAGACAAGTTACACATCCAAAAGTACCAGATCAAAATCTCATTTTGTGGAAGTCCTAAGGGACAAGTCATAGGTCAGTATTATATAATTATATGCCCACTCTACCCTTCAAAAAAATATTGACACAGAGTCTTACATTTTGTCTAGATGTGTTTGTGCTGGAAAAAAGCCTTACTCACAATTTCAAAGGCAGGCATTAACTTCAGAAGGCACAATTTTTCCCTAATCACATGACTTTAATAATCTATCCTCTGTTCTATCCATGACATAAGTCTGTTCTATATTTATGTTTTTCTCTTCAAAATAAAACTACTTGTTCAAAATTTTATTTTTGATTTGCATGGTAACATCTAGGCATTTGGGTGATAATATAGTCCTCTAAACTTTGGGTTCAAATCCTAACTCTTCGTCTGTTTTTACTTAAAATTGGATTTCTAATCTTTGCAAATGCAGATTTGATGATTGATTGTTAAATAAAGATTAGACCTTAAGGCTGTAAAAAACCTCTTAACCTAAAATGTACTGACAAATAAGAATTAATGACCACACAATTATAAATGAAGGGCAATATCTGAGTACTGACAATGTAGATTTCATTGAGTAATTTTACAGTGGCAGTACAACAATACTTTTAGTAAAATTATCATTATTTTAGATTTGGGAGTACATGCGCAGGTTGCAGCAATACTTTCAATAATCCATCATTCCCTATAGAAGGGAGATTAAACACAAGTGATTACATTATGCAACAGAACAAAGGAAATGTAGTTAATACCTTGAAAGTAAGGCAAGAATCACACATTTGGTCCACTTCCCTTACAAAAGTCCAACTGTAAACTCAGACACAGGAGGAAGTAAAAAAAATAAATAAATAAAATAAAAACAAACTTCTGTGTGTCACCAAAGATTTAAAATATATGCTGTAAGTTTCTAGTTTGTTTCCTCTTCTTCCTTTAGAAAAGGGAATTTTCTTCCTTGAAAAAGAATAAAACTGGTTCAATTTTTACTAAAAAAAAAAAAAGAGAGAGAGAAAAGAAAACAAAAATATAAAACTCAGCAGAAATGTCACACTGAGGAATCATAATAAGCATTAAATATTATTTAAGTCATGCATAACCACTAAAATATATGACCCCTTTCCATAAATTGAAAGGCACTCTATTCAGCAGATTATGGGCCTCAAATGCTGAACTAAGGAAAGCTTCTATGATGCCCTTGTCGTGCAGACCTGAAGATTAACTCTGATCTGTGGTAGCTTCCTCTTCACACAAGCAATACACTCCGGCTGGAGAACTGCCAAGCTTGGGCTTTCTTTTCTTTCCTCAGGGCATATTTGTTGAGAACCTATATGCCGAGGACTGTGTTGGGAAAAGAGGGAAAGAGAGAGAGAGAGAGAAACAGAGAGGAAGGGAGAAAAAGAAATAAAGGAGAGATAAAAGAAAAGCAAGGAGAGGAAGAGAGGAGGAAAGGGGAGGGGAGGGGAGAGGAGGAGAGAGGAGAAGGCGGGGGTGGGGGGGGAGGGGAAGGAAGAGGAGGGGAAGGGAGGGGTGGGAAGGGGGAGGATCGGATCCTTTTTCCTGAAAGGATTTACAGCCTGCTGAGGTCCTGCCAATTGTATCCAGACAACATTTTTGGGCTCATCTGTTACTAACAGAATGTGTGGTTCTAACAAGAGAAAGTCTAGGACAGAGTGATTCCGAGAACCAATAATTGGCCAGAAGTATTAAACCTCAAATCAGAAGAAATGCTCTAGTCAAAAACTCACTTTGATTTTACAGACAGAGAGATCATCAAATTGAATGTCCTCATTTTACAAGTGAGGAAACTGAGGCATATGGGCAAGTGACTGGCTCTCTTATGGTTGTCTTTCTATAAACATGGTGTCTTTATGAACCGGAGAACTTTATCTCCCCTAAGAGGTTCAATGTCATCAGCTCTATCAGATTTAATTAAGTTAGGGCATCATCATTTTAACAAATTGGCTGCATGGTTATTAATGCAAAGTTGGTGGAACTTTTATCTCTGTGGCGGGGCTGCAAGAGAGAAAAGGGAATAACATAGCTTCCTAATTTTTAAAAAAATATATTTTATAATTTATTTATTGTAGAAATGGAATCTTACTATATTTCCCAGGCTGCTCTTGAACTCCTGGCCTCAAGCAATCCTCCTGCCCCAGGTTCTATAGGCATGAGATACCACACTCAGCCATAAATTCTTAGCTCTCTAAATATGCTTTAAGAATTTACAAGAATACATATATTTATTTTTAGGGTGATCTAAAAATTACTTAAGGCAGAAAGGCCATCTTGATCAATAGAGTTATTATTTTTTCCTTATTACTATCATTTGGATCTTTTATTCAGATAGTGTTATTAGTGACCACATTTAAAATGACAATGTTCACCTTTCAATATAATGCTTTGCAAACAAGGGTCTGTGAGTTTTTAAAGTTGACATGTAAATGTATGGAATATAGTATTTCAGACTTGTATTCTCTTAAGTTGCTATATTACTTTAATTTTAATTTTATTTATTTATTTATTTTTGAGACGGAGTTTCACTCTTGTTGCCCAGGCTGGAGTGCAATGGCGCGATCTTGAGTCACTGCAACCTCCGCCTCCCAGGTTCAAGTGATTCTCCTGCCTCAGCCTCCAGAGTAGCTGGGATTACAGGCATGCGCCACCACGCCTGACTAATTTTGTATTTTTAGTAGAGACAGGGTTTCTTCATGTTGGTCAGGCTGGTCTCGAACTCCCTGCCTCAGGTGATCCGCCTGCCTCAGCCTCCCAAAGAGTGGGGATTACAGGCGTGAGCCACCGTGCCCGGCCTGCTTCCTTTATTTTAGATTTTGTCTGCTGCATCGTCTAAGACGGAGGGTCTCTTTTAATTAGATTCTGTGGTCAGGTCTCAAAATATCTGCTCCTCCCCCCTCCCTCCTTTTTTTTTTTTTTTTTTTTTTTTTTTAGCTTTCCTGACTCTCTTTTTTAATCAAAGGGATGTAATGTAGCCAATTAGCAGAGAGCCTAAAAGAAGAGAAATAAGAAACAACAGGGGGCACCATTCACACTGAACACCCCCCAGTGCACAACTTTACATAAAAAACAACTCGAATGGTGCTCCCTGGAGTTGTGTACCCACCCAGAGTACACTCCTTGCCTTCATCAGATGGTCTATATGGAGTCAAGATCCTGACTCTTAAGCCTCATTACAGACAGGCTGAGGCCAGAGTGGGTAGGAGGTGCAGGTGATTGCTTCAAAATGCTGACCTTGAGTAGTTTTGTCAAAGAAGAAATTGAGGGGTTTGATGGTGGCCACTGAGTTCAGGGTTGGTGGGTAACGGTGCTTTTCTCAGAAAATCAGGGGCTGCACTTGGGCAAACAGGTGCACGGGCTAATTGTCAGCTCCCTGGTGCGGCTTGCTAGTCACTGGAGAGCAGGCTTGCACCTTAGGAGTTCTTTGAAATGTTCACTGATTTGATTGTTTAGCACCACCCACAAGAGGTTCTTAATTGCATTCCTAGAGCATTGGCTTTCTATGAAAATTACTTAAAACACAGCTTAAGTGTTAAATCTGAACTGTGTAATGTGCAATTGAGGGTTTTTATTTTATTTTATTTTTTTAAAAAAAATAACCTCACTCCTGGCTGCCTCCTTGTAGGAAGCTCTGACAGGTTCAGTGGGAAATCTTAGGGCTGGCGCACATTATAAGTTATCTCCTGCAGGGTTGGCAGGTGTGAGCTATGTCAAATAAATTTATTACAGTCTGTGCTAATAATGAAAATTATAGAAAAGCTAGATGAAAGTGCTCTACAGCCAGCTAATTTGAAGCTACCTTACTAGACAATAACAAGCTCCTAACAGTTTTTCCTTTTTTTAAAAAACACTAATTATGCTTAATGTTCCCTGTCGCATTAGCTTTCATGGTAATTATATTTCAAAACTTTTGCAATTAGGGTGCAGTTAATATTGTGGAATATTGCAATTATTTTTCATTGTGACACCTCTATTGAAAGCTGGTGGCATAATGATCACATTGTTCAACTAAATCAGAACTGTAGAAATATGGCAAATGAACCAATTACACATTATTATTTCTAATTACAGATAATGTCATTTTCTCCACTTTTGTCCAAAAGAATTTCTCAAACACAGATATCCCAAATTTTCCTATTTGTAAAGACTCCCTCATTTTCTCATCCACACGCTGGTATGTTCTTATATCAGTGCCTTGAGTACTAAATTTAAAAAGGTCTCATAGGGATTTCTTGGATTTTCTTCCTCTACCCCCAGCCCCCTCCTGTGGAGTTTTTAAGCCAGATGCTCTCATTGCAAAATCTCAGCCTTAGCCCAGCTACTGACAGTGTGCCACTGTTACGAGCTGGTATGGATTTAGCTTCTCATAATCATCTTCCATGATGGCTCATTTTTATTCATTCAACAGGTCTAAACTCCCATCCCAATGAAGATTCATTCGCAGTAACTCCATGTATCCCAAATACCTTCTAAATAGTGCCTATGTCCCCCCTTTAAAACGATGAGGTTGAAAGTTGATGTTTTAGACTACCTGTGTATTTCTAACTGTCGGGAAATGGAATAGATATTGACAGAGAGTTTCTAGGAAACAGTTATGTTCACATTTGGGGGTTTCTTTCTTTTTGCCTCTGATTTTTCCACATACAACCACCCTAGTAATAATAGTTGCAGCCGTGAGATCATTTATGGACTCAACATTTCTGATCACGTGTTTTATGAAATGCTGTCTGATTTTATCCTATAACCATGTCCTGAAATATACATGTCAGTTTTACAGATAACGAACCTGAAGCTTAAAGAGTTTCCAACATTTTATACCTACTCTGTGGCTATCAAACTGAGAGAAAGAAGCTCTTTTGACTCAACCACAAACCCTAAAGTCAAAGTGACCAACTGTCCCTTTTGCCCAAGACTGAAGGGTTTCTGAGATGAGGCATTTTCAGTGCTAGCACCAAGACAGTCCCCAGGGAACTGGCAGTGTTGGTCATCCTCCTTACAGGTTAAGTTAACTTGTCTATGAATTGGGAGTTAAAAAATGTTTTATACACTGGGCTCTCTTTAAGTTCTGAGTGTTCTGAATACAAGACAGAGACACAGAGGGAAATGGGAAAAAATCAATAAAAGGCTGGATTTAATCACTTTCTGATGCTGTTTTCTGACTAGCATGTAATCTCTGTGTGGGGCAGGGCTGGGCATCGTAACTCATATAAACATGCAAGCTCGCTCAGTATCCAGCGTGTAGTAGGGACTGCGTACTTACTATTATTGTGAAATAATATTACTAATATTAATAGCTTCATTTATAGAGCCCTGATTAAATTACTTTGCTAGTTAAGTGCATTTTCTCAATTAACACACACATCAACGTACTAAGGAGAGCAGTGTTGTACAATATTTATCCCTTCTATACCAACGAAGAAACCAAGACATAGAGTCTAGGTGATTGCTCACTGTTGTCCAGGCAGGATGTGGGGTGGCAGGTGGGGATGCAGCTCTCATGATCCTATAACCCATGCTCCTAACCACACAGTGTACTTTGGCTAATCCAACCCCTTGGTGGTGTTGACTCTCCAAGAGTTCTAAGACAAAGCATCTAATTTAGGGGAAACAATTTTCTATTTTCCTGCCTGGGGGGCAAAAATAGGCATATATTTTTCTGCTTGCCAATAATCACCAGACAGCAGACAAGCTTCCCAGGCACATAACAATGCTTGAAATTTCTCTGTCATGTGGTCTAGATTAAATTGACCGCTCAGATGAATTACTACAACAGCCTCCTAACTAGTCCCCCCTTTCAATTCTTGCCACTCTGCAATCCTCTATTCAGCCCGAGTGATATTTAAATATGTGTTTGAGCACAACACATCCCATTTTAAATCCACCAATAACTTCCACTGCAGTGAAAATCCAAACCCAAGACTCTTGCCAGGGCTTACATCAGCACTTAGCCAACATGGATGTGCTTTCCCAGGAACCAATTGACAATCAAAATTCAGAAGGTCTAAGGTTGGGATTCTCCATTTCTAAGAAACTCCTAGATGCGGCTGATGCTCTGATGCTGCTGGTGTGACATCCACCTACTTTTCTGTCTCCTCTCAAACTTCTCTCGTCTGCCTAGTTACACTGGAGCTGCACACATTTTCTCCTAGTTCCTCAACACAGCCAAGAACTTTCCTGCTTCCTGTCTTAGATCATTTTCCCTGCTGTTTCCTTGACTTGAAAATAGCCCTCCCACCCTCCACCCCCATCCCAGCCTCCCAAATCTTGTCACATGGGTGACCAATATTTCACTTTTCAGTTTCAGCTAAGAAGTCACCTCAAAAGCCTTTTTTTCCTCCATTCTACCTGAGTAGGTGGCTTCATGTGATTGTCTAGCTCAGCACCCTGTCTGTTTCTGGCATAGCTCTCACATTGGTAATCATTATATTTTTGTTACTCCAAAATTTTAAATTTCTCTTTAAAAGAGAAGCTTCATGAGCTTAGAGGCCACATCTTTCTTGGGTACTCTTGAGCCCATAATGCTTATAAGAGCACTGGCTTGGGGTAGGTGGGCTATGATTATTAGCTGAATGGATGTACTATCCAGTCAAATATCAGATTTACTCTTTTCTTGCATGATGGCATCTATTATATATATGTTTTCTAGTTTTTTAAAAATGTTATTGAATATTGACAAATTATAATTGTACATGTTCATGGGGGTACAAAGTGATGCTGTGATATACGTATACAATGTGAAATGATTGAGTCGAGCTGATTAATGTATCCATCATCTCAAATACTTATCATTTATGGTGGATTTACTTAAAGTGAAACAAAACATTCACGGGAATCGCTACCATTTGAACTGCATTTTCCTTAGGCTGTCAAAGCTATTTTTCCCAGGAGTACAGAATAATATGTAAAAATGCCAGATTTGTTTTCCTGTTCAGAACAAATACAGCCAACCTAAATGCCCTGCTCCTTTTATATAAAGTGGGGGAGTACAAAAGCAAACTGTCACACACGATCACTTTCCAGGCAGAGTTGAAGTATTGCAATACGAAAACAGGTTCCCCTTCATAAGATACAGAGAGTGACAAAACATTTAAGTGACATCGGGTCTCATTCTCTATGAGTCGGCTGCCATAACACTTTATTTATACAACTCATTCCATTTCTCCCAGGAGTTTTACAACTATCTTATCAGTTTTCCTCTTGAGGAGGTAACTCCACAGGAGGGATTAATCCTCTTATGCTGGGGCAGCCCCAGGAAGTGAGTTAGGAAGTGAGTTATGTTATCTGTGTCACGGAGGCAGAAGCTAGGGGCCGAGGAGGCTGGAATGACTTTGAATCTGATCCTGAGAAGAGTAAGGTAATTAAAACGACAAGGCATCCAAGTGCACCAACGACAGAAGCAGAGTTCTTTTCTCTAGCCAGCCTTCCAGATTCCAACCCCAGTCCACACCTTGAGAAGACAGTTTCCAAATCCTTTGTAACAGTTGTCGAGCACTTTTTACACTTTGCTGTGCGTGTTCAGATTTATTGAGGGTGAAAGTCTGGTGCCTTTCATACTCACTGCAGCTTCTTGGGACAGAGGGTACGTGCCCATGCACCCCACCCCACTCCCCACTCTACTCTCAGGCACAAACACCCAGAACCTGCTCCTAAAAATCTGTTGCATGTTGGCAACATGGTTGCCTCTTAGCCTAAGGTTCCTTAGGCTAAGGTTCCTCTTAGCCTAACCCAAGATGACCTCAAGAAATGGAAGGGGATTTGTGCCTCAAAATGAGCCTGCATAAAATGTGCAAAGGATAGGACCATTACTTAGGATATGCGAAAACAGACTCGCTCACACACCGTTGCTTTCTATGCTAATACCACTTTTTGTTGGCAACATATAAAGTTATAAAAAGATTAATTGCCTGTGATCTTATATTTCTACCTTTATAATTTTGTTCTAAGGAAATAACTATAGATATGCAAATAAACTTTTATGTAAAGAGGATCTATTTAGTATTTTAAATAACAAATTTGAAGCAACAAAAATGCCTGCCAAAAGGGGGTAGATTTTTAAAAATTGTGATATGCCAGCATGATGGAAGAACATTAATAAGGTACTCTAGCATACTATTTCATAACATACTATAATATCAATAACTATTATTTACCAAGCAATTATGACTCTACCAGGTGTGGTGCTAAGCCCATTCAATGCACTAATTTATTCCTTCTCACAATAATGTTATGAGATGTGTATGAGTATTGCTCCTACCTGACAGACTAAGAACTGCTGGTTGAGTGTTGGAGTCTGGTTTCCAATCCAGACAGACTAACTTCAGAACCCAAACTCTAGACCACAGTGTCACTGCATGCTGGTTCATGGTGCTGTATGTTCCCACATGAAAGAAGTGTCCTTACGTAATAGCTCAGCCTGGTATTTGAAAACTGTAAAAATATGTAGTGATGCAGAATTATGTAATACCTATTATATAATTCTATACCATAAATAATGAATATGATGTAGCTTTTTACATCCTTACATCAACATTTATTGAGTATCTACCATGTGCTAGGAACCATGGTAGGTGCTAACAATTCAGTCAGGAACTATTAAGATAAACTAAAAAAGCGCATGAGAGAGAGAAAGAAAGAGAAAGAGAAAAGGAAGTTATATATGAAAAGGTAACAGTGATCATCTCTGGGTGTTCAATTTTGGGTGGTTTTCATTGTCTTCTTAAATTTTACATGCATATTCCAATTATTCTCTCATGTTCTTAGAATGTAGGAAAAACATGTCGAATTAATGTCATTAATGAAAAAAAAATTCAAGGAATTAAAAGGCACACATATTCCAAAAGGCCTTTTTTACACTCCTGTCCCCGGCCCCGCAGGGCTCCTCAGGAGTGCATCCAGTGCTGTCAGTCTCCCACAGAAAAGTCCCCCAGGTGGTCACTGCTCTCTCCTCTCAAGGCCTCAATCCCACCTCACCCCCACCCCCACCCCCACCATCACTCCAGTCTTCCTGCTTCCTGAACCTTCCATCAAGACAGGACAAGCCAGGCTGACTGAAGGCTTGACCTATTTCAGACAATCTTTCTCTGCCACGGTCATAACTAGGTGGTTATTAACCAACGCAGTGATTAACAAGAAAATTAGCAGTTTGAAAACAAGGCCAATCCTCCAATCCTTCCGCTTCAAAAACTAATCTGCATCAGCCTCATCTATCCAGGCTCATTTTCAATGAATTCTCACAGCCAACTTTCACTTCCAAACATGAGAAATGATGTTTTAAAAACCCTGGGCTTATAAATCATTACCCCCACTCCCAACTTTTATTTGGATCATCAGAGCAGCCCTAATGGGAACACATATACAAATAGAGAGGTCCTCATGCCAAGCCTGGAAAAGTTTCTTCTCTTGCCTGCTGGAAATATCGTTTAACCTCTCAGTACCACAATTTCCATCTTCGTGATACAGAGATAATAATTCCTCCCCCACATAAGTGATGGCAGTTTCATGTATGGAAAGTGCTTTGATAATTTTTTTTTTAATTGCAAGGGAAGTCCCAATGCTGTTTCATAGCTCACCAGCTTCTCACATCTAAGGGCTTCCTGATGCACCAAAGGGAAAACGTTTGCCTCAGTGCAATATTTCCAGAGAAAGATATCATTCCTTCCCCCCGCCTTTTTATTTTTTATTTTTTTATTTTTTTTAGTGGGTTGAGGGCAGACAGAAAGATACTGTAAGAAATGGCATGAGGTCTAAGCATTTCAGGTGTGAAATGAATTTTTCCAGGCATCATCCGGAATGTGCTCTGAGCTGCCACACTTAACTAAGCTTAGGGTAGAATAAAAGCCTTAATTGAGAACTTCTTTGCGTGAGTGGGTTTAAACAAGACCTTTCAAATTAATTTAACATACTTGCTTTTATTTCTCTTTGTTCAGATGTCAACTTTTTGTAAGAGTCGGATGCCATTCTTTCGCTCCATCCTATAATGGGCACTTGGTCATGTGCCCAGCGACATTCACTCCAGAAAGGGAATCTGCTTCCTGTGCAATAGAACTCTGTCTGCAACAACCAGGGAGATGTTTTCATCCATGTGGGCAGAGATTTCCGGCACTACTGGTTTTCCCACCCACACTAAGTGTGGACCTCTAAATGGGCCACTCTGGTTTCCATGGAGAGGTCAGGTGTCTCTCAGTAGTTGGATCTCCTGAATTCACTCCCCTACGTTTTATCTGTGTAACCTTGTGCAGGGTACCTGACGTCTCTGTTTCCTCATCTGCAAAATGGGGATACCTAATACTTGGAGAGTTGTTGTTGAATTCATTGCAACGCACTTGGCCAAGAGCCTGACACGTGATAAATCCATTGTGAACACCAATTATTATTATTATTGTTATTATTACTATGTTATGATGACTTTGCAAGCTTTCTTCTTGCCTGATATATCTTACCCTCCTTGCCTGTCTTTGGCGTTTGGTACTGCTGGCAATTGACCTTACCTGCACCAGTTCCCCAAACTACTCTTTCTTTAGCTTTGATCACGCAACATTAACGTGACTCTTCTAACTCTTGCCCCCTTTGTTTTCTTCTTCTCTTTCTAATATTTTCCCCTGCACATGTAGGCACCAGTGGAGGCTTGGTCCTCTTTCTCCTGTTTTCTCCTTTCAGCAAATGCTCTTCTTTCAGCAATGGAATTCTTGTCACAGGCTTTAAAAATGCAAAATCTCTCTCAGCATTTCTCATTGTCTTTTCTTCCCCTCTCCCTTCATTCCTCTCTCTCTTCTCTTCCATTCTTTTATTCCCTTTTGCCTCTCTTCCCTGAAATCCAGACCCAAACTTTCAGCTGCCTGTTGGATATGACCATGGAGCCAATCCATGCCTTTTCAGATTCAAATTTATTTCCCATCCCCACCTCAAACAAAGATCTCCTTCCCTCCCAATCTCCATTCTTGCTTTCCCTAAGAAGGGCCTCATCATTCTAGCCACGCTCGAGAACCCAAAGCTATCTTTGACTCCTCCTTCTCCTTTCCCTCCACTTTCATCCAGCCTATGAGCTCTCTACCTTCTTTCCTGTTGAAGTCCCTGGTGACCCCTATACCCAGTGACTCAGCCTCAGACAAGGTTCTCCTTAATGCTGAGAGCCTGGTTTAGGTCTTGCAGTAATCAGCTAAATATCTGTACATCCCCAGTCTCTCTCCCCCAGCTTCTCTTACACTTGCTTCCATATGAACTCTTCCTCAAGAGCATCTGGGCAGCTTTTAAACACTGTGGTGTCCAGGCTGCTGCCTGGCCCTGTTACATCAGAGTTTCTGGGTTGGCACCCACCCAGGCATTTACATCGTTTTAAACTCCTGAGGTGATTCCAGTGACTGGCCTAAGCTGCCAATTTAAGCTTAAAGGGATAGCTAAGCAAGTCCAAGCTACTAGATCAGTGCTTCTCAGACTTTAGCATATATTAGACTCATTGGAAAGCTGGCTAAACCACAGCTTTATTGGCCCCACCCCTAGAATTTCCAATTCCCTAGGTCCACGGAAAGGAGAGAGGTAGAGTGCTGAGGACTTGCCTTTCTAACTAGTTTCCAGGGGCTGGTGATGTTTTTCTGTGGGGACCAAAATTTGAGAATCACAGCAGTAAATTATTCTCTTTATTGGAAACATCTGAAGGTGGTTTATGGAGAGGAAAACTACATTCATTAGGTTTGGGTAAACTAAGGAGTCCTAAGCAATGCTATGGCAAAGGGTTCCTGAATGGCAAACCCAGATCAGCAGGAGATAGGAGGAAGTCACGTCTTCTGTGTGCAAATCCCTTGCCTCTCCAATCACTTTGCCCACCATGAAGGGGCTGGAGTTCATGCTGCTTCCAATGTTTAAGGTGGTAGCAGGTGCCCAGCAGATGCAAATAATAATAATAATAATAATAACAATAATAATAATAATAATTACTATGGATTACCCAACTCAAATTCCCAGGCTCATAAATTTAGTTCTCCATTTCTTTCTCTCCATACCATCCTACCTATATCTACCTACTTAGCTATCAATCTATATATCTGTATATCTTTCTTCTAAAATAAGGACCCTTTGACAAACCTGAGGCAGCCCTCACAAATGGAGCAAAGACTGTGGATGCTGATGAGACTACGGCTGGAATATCCCATTACTGGGAAAAATGCGGCTTCTTTTCTTTCATTTCATTTAGGTTTTAAAGGTAATTGTGACCTGGCAGGCAGATAAGTCTGTATTCAACATCTCCTGACAGGGATCATTGTAAATAGCATCCCTTATTCTCCAGGGTGTATAGCAAGAAAGGAAGATGATGCATGCAAGCTGGAATGGGGTTTATAAATCTTTTTAAGACCTGATTTTTTCCTACTTTTTCTAAGCATCTGTGTTACAACCAGCTCTTTAGCTAATATTGTTTTTGTGCCAAAAAGCAAAGTTTACCAGGGCTGTCTTGATTGTGAGCACTTTATAATTACAAGAGAAGGACAAGTCTCTGAATTCTGAGCAGGAGGGAAAAAAAGGTACCAGTTCAGCTAATGGCACAAATGAGACATAAGAGCCAAATGAAAGAGTAGAAATAGTGCGGGTCCTCATTGCTTGCTAAATTGGAGGAAAAATCCTACAAAGCTAAACTAAATCAGCTCATCAGTCAGCCCTTACTCATATTCTAAAAGTGTGGATTAATCAGGAAGCGAGGGGAGAATGGAACAGGGCTTCTGCCTCCCATTCTTTGAAGCGTGATAGAATGATGAGCCTCACATTATAAGCCTTTCTGCCATCGTAGACCAACCGAGTTAAGCTCATTTCGGGTGGTTATAAAGATTCATGCAGCAATTATTTAGAGACTTGCACATGCACCCTTTAATCAGGCTGGGGAAACGCACATGCTAGCTATTTTCTGGACGTTTTAGCAAAGAGGAAAAAGCAAGCATGATTCTAAAGGCAATTCCTCTCTAACAGCTTTTGGAGTTTCCACTTTCCAGCTTCTATCCCAGCACTCTTTGAGGTGACTAAGAGAACCATCTGTAAAAATATCCATAAAGGTATTGCGAGGTTGATAATGGCACCTACTTTGCTTCCCATCTTTGACTCTCCTACCAGAGTTATTATAAATGGAGCGACCTTTCCCTCTTTGCTGTTTCAGGACTTCTTTCTATGTCTCCATGCTTTTTAATAAGAGCACATTTCCACCTTTTTATTGAATTTTAGATTGTAAATGTTTTATTTCTCTTCCTAGAGGACAGATTCAGTGTTTCAGTACTCTTTGTACTGCCCTCATCAGCCAATACGGTTGCAAAATTATTTATGAAAGGAAAGCATACCTGAAGAATGATTGGAAGCCACATGTCTTAACCATGAGTTCTCTTAAACATTGCTCTGACTTTTGTATATAATCCATGCAAGGCAGACAAGGGCCTTCTCACAGCCAGATTCCAGCCTTAAATCCAGTCATTCCCCTCTGCTAACCTAAATCTGGACACATCTGTGTGCTAGTCTTTCCTTTAGCTATTCAAGCTTTCCCCAGAGGCCCCATGTTTTTTCATCTCTCTATGCCTTTGCACTTGCTGCTGGCATTTCCTGAAATCCTCCACCCCAGCTGACTACTGATCATGACTTAGGATGCCAATCAGGTGCCATCTCTGTGGGAAGGCTTTCCCCAGTCCCAGCTCTAGCCCAGATGGGGAGGGCCGTGATGTGCCATGCTGGCACCGGGTTGATATCTATCAGACCGCCGACCTGCTGAGTCACAACCATCTCTTTGCTTTTGTTCTTCTTAAAGCCTCATCCACCTCATGGTGCTATTAACTAGACTAAAGTCCCCTTAAGGCCAAGTGTCTGGTCTTAATTATCTCAGATTTCCTGTATGTTACATAACGTCTATAACAGTAGATGCTCAATAAACATTTGTGGAATTGAAATGAATTGCTGAGCTCCCTATTATCTAGTTCTCTGCATTATCGAAGGCAGTATAAACTAATTGAAAAAGTCTTCAGCTTCTTAAGCTTCTAATAACACTATTGCAAAGATCATTAAACAGGAATCGCCGGGCTTTAAGTCAATGGTTCTCAAAATGTGGGCCCCAGGCCAGAGTAACAGGCATCACCTGGGAGCCTGCTAGAAATGCAAATTTTTGAATCCCAACCCAGACCTACTGAATTAAAAAAAATCTGGGATAGGGCCCAGGAATGTGTATTTTATAAGCTTTGTATGTATTTGAGAGTGAGAACCTCTGCTTTAACTACTTAGAAGTAATATTTTGAAAAGTTGTACATAGCAGTGAGAAGATCAAAGCCATGGGAATCGAGCAGCAATGGTTCAAATCGTAGCTGCTGTGCTTGATTTGATGGTTATGTGCATTTGGTCAAGTTAGCTAAACTCTGTGAGGCTTATTTCCTTCATTAATAAAAGCACCAGAACCAAAGCAAGTGACAAACTTAAAATGCCTAGTACAGTGCCTAGGGCACAGAAAATGCTCAGCAGATGGTGGTTCCTATTTTATTGTTTCCCAAAATATATGCCATCAAAGATTAGTCTCCAAAGTACTCAGAGAAAGAAGAAGGAGGGAGAGGAGGAGGAAAAATGCTCTCTGGTCAAATAACTTTGAGAAGTAAAGCCTCTATTCTAATGGAAATTCTCAGTTCACATAAACATATTAAAGGCCCTGAGAAGTTTTACGACTCTGTTTTTCTTAAACTTTGTTTAATTCAGTCTTTTCTAAGTTTTCCTTCCCTCCCTCCCTCCCTCCCTTCCTTCCTTCCTTCCTTCCTTCCTTCCTTCCTTCCTTCCTTCCTTCCTTCCTTCCTTCCTTCCTTCCTTCCTTCCTTC
>NC_045437.1:122644410-122679536 GCF_002776525.5 Piliocolobus tephrosceles
TTCCTTCCTTCCTTCCTTCCTTCCTTCCTTCCTTCCTTCCTTCCTTCTATGGTGAGTAGAATAGGCAACCTCTTGGCTTCTAGTAAGTTAGGAGAACAAAACAAAAGAAACATTTTCACCTTGGTTTGGAGTTTTTGATTGCTTGCTTTTTAATTGGAGTTTGGGAAGAAGAAAAACCTCAGTAATTTTTAAATTAAATATTCAATAGTAACATATTAAATATTTGCAAAATATGTATAATAATTTATCAACCACCCAACAGATATTTACTGAGTACATACTAGGTGCAGGGCACTCTTAGGTGTTGAGGATACTGAAAGGGAGGAGAGGAACAAATCTGGATGGGGCAGGGGTATCTAAGGAATGATATTTGAGTCTGGTGAATGACCATACCAGTCATGCAAAGATAGGGGGAAAGATTCTGGGCAGATGGAACAGGAAGTAAAAGGCTGTCACAGGAAAGAGTTTGGGTGTTTCCAAAGAATGCAAAGAAGTCTAGTGTCACAGAGTAGGGAGAGAAAAGGAGAATCGAGCCGGGCGCGGTGGCTCAAGTCTGTAATCCCAGCACTTTGGGAGGCTGAGACGGGCGGATCACGAGGTCAGCAGATCAAGACCATCCTGGCTAACACGGTGAAACCCCATCTCTACTAAAAAATACAAAAAAACTAGCCGGGCGATTTGGCGGGCGCCTGTAGTCCCAGCTACTCGGGAGGCTGAGGCAGGAGAATGGCCTAAACCCAGGAGGCGGAGCTTGCAGTGAGCTGAGATCCGGCCACTGCACTCCAGCCTGGGCGCGAGACTCCGTCTCAAAAAAAAAAAAAAAAAAAAAAGAGAAAAGGAGAATGGAAAGAGATGAAGTTATGAATGTTAGCCTCTGGCCAAATCACATCATACTAGCCACAATAAATGATCTGAGTTTTATTCTAAGGGCAATGAAAAAATATTTTATTAAACGTGCTGGTTTGGCCTGATTTTTAGGTATGAGAACCTTGTTCTATACTCTGTATCTTCATTGGTAATACCTAGAAACTTCAAAGACCAAAAGAGGAAAGTATTTTTTCTCCATTCATCATCCATCCATCCATCCATCCATCCATCCATCCACCCATCCATCCATCCATCCATTATTCATCTGTGATTTTTGATGTGCCAGGAATGGTGCTTACTGGGTAACGAAGATACAAAGATAAATAAGAAAGCTTCTTCCCTCAAGGAACTGATCATCTATTAAACTTCCTGCAGTGTGAAAGAGGTTTGGTAGATGCATAAATGATTATGCTGCTGCATTGGACTACCTTGCTAGATTTTTCTAGGAGTCATTATTCATAATGGGACTGTGTCTTTGAATGGAAAAACCACTGCAGTACTTTGATTACTGACTACATAAAATGCATGATTTTACTATATTCAAAAGCACGTTAGGCATAATTGCTTGGATCTTAAATTTGTATGAAGCGCAGGAACGAGGGTAATAAGAATGAAAGGCTGACACACCAAACTTAGTTCCTCTGTCACCTATAAGACCTAATCTTGCTTAAGGGTGCATCCCATACTTGAATGATTGTCCTACTATGTAGTTTTAAAAGCCTTTGGAAATCATCTCTTCCTTATTTCATTAAGCAACATTCTTTCTCCCTCTAACAATTTCTTGAAATGCCTCTTATGAAAATTAAAAAAAAAAAAAAACTTTTTTGTTTGTTTCCCGTGGCAATGGAAAAAAAGAAAATTCAAGAAAATACTAGCAACGAAGCATATGCTAAGGTAATTTAAGAGTTGTGATAAGCCAAAAGGAAAAGATAAACAGCCCCCAGAAACTCACAAAGTTAAAGAGGTTGTTCCTTTTTAAAGAAGTCTAATTGGACACGGCAGGGGTCTTGATCTGTGCGCCTTGTTGTTTTATGAGAGGAATTTTCTACTACAATATAGGAAGTTAAAATCTGCCCAACTTTTCTGACGTTGATTTGCTCACATCTGTCATCCAACCTTGAACTGGTATGACCAATTTTGGAGGGAGTAAGACCTTGGAAATATGCATATATAAACCTTGATCATGAAGGATGTGAATTGTTTTTATGATCTACCAACTCTTTGGCCTGAATAGCTATGGAGTTACCATCCTGTCTGAAATTTCCCTAATTTATCAGAAATAGGGATTTCTGAGCAGCCCAAACCCAGTTTCTTACAGGAGGTGCCAATGAAGAATAAAAAGACAGTAAGACACATCGCCGCCAGCAAAATATCAGAGTTAATGTCAGTCATAATGAGTTAATCAGGACAAAAGTTCTGAGTTTTGTGGGGAAGAGTGCTGATTCCACTGTTCATGTGGGACGTTATTGCTATTAATAAACAAACATGATAACTTGCATGTCCGCTTTTCATTGTGCAATGGAGAGGCATTTTTTCTCCACATATTATCTTGAAGTATAATTATCTCTGTGTTATAAATGGTGAAACTAAAACACAGAGAAGTTAATTAAAGAACTTGCCCAGGGTAACAATAGTCCAAATGGGGAAGGGAATAAGGCATAGACTTTGGAGCTCTTAAGAGAGGGTTTTTGCAGAACTATAATCGAGGCAAAATGAGGGCATGGACTTCCAACTTTTCCCCAAGCCTACTAAGTACACACTTTTCAAGCTACTTTGCTAAGCTTGACCTCTGAAACTTACATGGTTTTGAAAATGGAAACACTCCTGTCCCTAAGCAGCTGCACAGTGGATTCTGGAGGCACATGCCATGCCATTCTGTGTAAGCTCTCCCCTCGTGATCTATGCTTTGGTATACACCTTGACAATGAAGAGTGCTACATTTTTGGTTCTTCACCCAAGAGAGGAAGACCACTCCTCTGCCTAGAGGCCCTGTTGAAGTTTGGTTGCATTGTAACATGGGAATGTTTCTTAGAAGACTGACCTAGTTTGATTTAGGTTGTGCAAAACATACTGCTCTAGGCCTGCATACAAGTTGGGCACATATCTCACACGTATTTATAAAGAATCATATTTGACTTACAAGAACCTGCACACTATAGGTCATCCATTCTGGAAAATAACGTTTTCAAGTTTAATTTTCCTGGAATTAGAAGTTTTATGAATAATGTGTACGTTTAATGTAGGATTTCTCCTTTCTTCTCGTGAAATGTTGTAATTCAGACCATAATGTGCTTTCAATGCTATATTACAATAAAGAATATGTTATAGCACAAGCTCTTTTCAAGTACTTGTGGCATCTGACAACAGAATACAATAAAATATAAATAGAGTTTGCTTAGCATAGGAAATTTCACTTTGAAAAAGTTAGAATCTTTTCCAAAGCAAGGAGAACTCAATCAAATCCAGGAAGCCTCCGGGTTATTCTGGAAAAAAGGATCTCATGCTGAGTCTGTGCTGCTGTGAGGAAGTGGGCAAGTCAGGGCCAGCAGGTTCTCAGAACTCATCAGTGTCAAACAGAATGCTAGAAGGAAGCCAAGGACCTGACTCAGATGTGATGATAGATCTTCAAACCCAGGCAATGCCCAGCACCTGTGACATGGTGGACACATGATAGGTGTTTAATCAAAATATGCTGACAGTCCACAGCTTCTGAGTACCAACCTCAGAACCAGAGGTGAGGTGATCTCCCATGCTCTATACTCCCGTGTCAAACATAAAAACAGTAACAAAAACTTGAGTTTGAATTCTGCTTCTAACTCCCTTAGCACTGACCTTGGTGGGTCAGCATAAGCCCCAGCTATGTAATAAGGATATTGGGTCCAGGCTCCCTAAAACTCACCTGACCTTTTCATGGCCTACTTAAACTTCCCTTCCTCCTAATTGTATGTACTTGTTAAGAAGTCCAGCTAGGAAAACATTGAAATGAAGAGTAATTGTAATCAGGAGGCTGAGGCAGGAGAATCACTTCAACTGGGAAGGCTGAGGCTGCAGTGAGTGGAGATTGTGCCACTGCACTCCAGCCTGGGTGACAGAGGGAGACCCTGTCCCCCCCCCCCCCCCAAAAAAAAAGAGTAATTGTGCAAAGGAATCAAAGAATTTGTCTATTAGCAGTTATGATTGTACTTGGTAAATAAATTCATCATTGAGAGTAGAGGTTAGAGGTACCTACTTATCTATATATCTTCATGTAACACAAAACAAGTAAACAACTTATTTTTAAATACATGTGAATAGGGAGACCAAGTCCTGTGAAACACAGAGTACATTAAAAAAGTTTTAAAAAGACTTTGATAGTGGAAAGTTTGAGATCATTAGACTAAATATGGTCCACTGGTAAGTCACTTGAAATTTTTATCCCTCAAATGGATTATCTGTTAGGTAGAGATAATAATACCTTCTATATCTTCCTCACAGATGGTTGTAGTGGGGATTTAAATGGGTAATACACATGATAGTGTTTTCTGAAAGTAAAGATGGTATGCCAACATGGAGATGGAGATTATTGTTAATGACATTAGCAGTGGTAACAACAACATCATCATCATCATCATCATCATCATCATCATCATCATCATCATTATCATTGTTGCCAACAAGCTAGATAACTGAGATTGAAGATTCAAATGCTACAAAGGCCATGCAAATCTCATACATGAGTAAATTAAAAGATCATGACTGATCTCAAATGGGCAGTCTCTACTGGACTCTAGTGATTTGTGGCCATGACGTAATGCAGGTAGGTATTACTAGTTATGTTATTATTTCAGGAACGATAGAATTATGAGTGTTTATGTACATCTCTTGGTTTTTCAACATTGTCACCTAAGTAAAGGATAATTTAAAAAATAATACCAAGCAGGACAAATCAATTTGGTTTGCAAGCTCCTTTGACCAAGGGTCAGATGTTTGCAATCTAAAAGAAAGGACATGATCTTGTTCCTTGAAATAGAAAATACTACACAAACATAAGTGATGATGGTTATTATTTAATATCATTATCCTCACCAATCCAGAAAGGGGCAACAGCTTTAGTTTCCTCCCTTTGGGAGGAAAAAGTTGTTTCTGTGTGTTTTTATAGAGAGGCGACAGACTCGGCGACTCAGCACATCATTGGAAGTGGAATAATGTGTTGTGCCTAGTTCTCAGTCTTTTCCTAGAATCATGATATTTGAAAGTTGGAAAAGAACTTTCAAAACATCTGACTCAAAGCCTCCCAACACTACAAAAGACAAAACAGAGGGCCCAACAGGAGGAGGGACTGCCCAGGGGACACCGTGAGTTTTGGGTAGAATTAGGACTCAGACAGATTCTCTGGCTGCCACCATCTCAGGGCCGTTTCTTTCTTCACCGTGGTTTCCTTTCTTTGTTTCACAGATTCTTTTTATCTTCTGAACCCTTTCAGCAATTTGAGATCAATAAAGAGCAGCAGAAAAGGCCAAGTTTGCCCAGTGTAATATGACTTTTTCCCCTCCCTGTGAATTATTTTCACAACAGATCCTCCATCTCTTATATTCTAACCAGTTTTCAGTCTTCACGAGAAGGCACGCAGGTTAGTAAAAGAAATCAGAAACCCAGCATCCTAATGTCTTAAACAGGTGGTGTCCCAGCCTATCTCTTTTCATCTTTAAAAGCAAATTGCTTGAACTGAGCTGTAAGACCACGAGAATAACCCACAGAGAAAGAGGGGGAATCACAAACTGGTAAAGATCACTGCTCCTTCAGGAACAAAGTCGCTGATAGGAATGTATCAAAGACAGTGGTTACTACAGAAAGAGCGACAAGTAAAGCAATATTCCAAGCAGATAGAGGGAAAGGGGGGTGGGTAATGGTCAGGTTCCCCAGGGAGACACAAAAGGTCATTGAGATGAAAATAACCTTGGGAACTGGGAACGAGTGCTCCATTACCACAGACGGGAAGAAAACACAGTATCCAATCAGATGGAACAGATTGAAATGCGATCCTAGTCAAGTGTGAATGCCACCGATTGCATCGTGGAATTATTCAGGGAGCTAGCATGCAGGAAGATAGTCCTGTCCCACAGCCCTCCATCCACAGTGGACATCAACACAATTCAAAAGCAGAGGTTTGCAAGTTTATAACTTATGCAAAGGCATCTTTGTAAATCCTAAGTGAGGGTGAGGGGTGGGAAGTCGTGATAAAGATAAATTTGGGGGTCTTTTTCTATAGGGAAACTGACTGCTGAAGTGTTAAAAAGGTGCTCTATCATCAGTTTTTTCATTTTTATTTTTATTTATTTATTTATTTTTGTAAGCAAAGGGATGTAATGTCTGCCTTTGGAGTGGAAGAGAGAAAAGAAGAACGATTGATCACTGCATTTTATTGTTAGCTTCCCATGGTTGAGTGTTCACTGATGGAATTGGTTCAACTCCAAGATGCTGTCTTAGCAACAATTATTGTTTTCCACTAAAATATAACCCTAGCAGAAAACATTAATTTAAGTGATAACCGCCTAAATGCTTCAGTATCAGAATGCATGTACCCTCTCATCTTTGGCTTTATAAGCACCAGAAAGGAATAAGGATAATAAGCAACAGAAGTCATAAAACAAAAGATCTGATGGAAAATGACAAAAGACAGAACTGGTATTGGCCCTGGGGGAATCAAATGAAAGGCCGGTGTTAGAATTTTAAAGCACCACATAAAACAGTTTTTCTATGTTTTAACTAGTTTACTTGGATTCTAGAGTTTAAATATTAACTACATTGACTTTCTCTGCTTCTGGCTTTCTTTACCATTCCTGTTGCACTATGCCATCATCCAGAAATGCCTTCTTCATTCTCTGTCTCTCCTACTGCAGATAGAGGGAGCTAGCCTGTGAGCTAGGGTCTACGTGCACTATTTTCTTGGACCATTCTTTGGATATTGCAAATAACCTCTGCATACCTTTCCTCCATCCTGTGACTGCATGCACTATTTGTTAATTCACCTAATATTTATTAAGCATCTGCTATGTGCCAGGCTCAGTGCTAGCTAAATGCATAGAATGAAATGAGACACAAGGGAAATAGGGTTTTTGCCTTCAAAGAACTTAAATCTAATGGAGAATACAGTTGAGGAGCATGGTGGGTTCAATAATAGAGAAGACCTGGGGAGCTACTTCTAGTAGCTCTATCCTGCTGAGTATTCAACTGGATTCTGTTGTGGGTTGAGTTGTGTTTCTCCAAAAGATATGAAGTCCTGACTCCTGATAGCTGGGAATGTGACCTTATTTGGATTTTGTGAAGTTATTTGCAGATTTAATTCAAATAAATTTATCCTCAATTATGGTGAGTCCTAAATGCAATAATTGGTATCTCTATAAGGAGAGAGAGTTCAAGACCGAAAGACACATACAGGGAGAAGACGGCCATTAGAAGGTGGAGGCAGGGGTTGGAGTTCTGCTGCCACAACCAAAGAATGCTAAGCATTGCTGGCAGCTACCACAAGTTAGAAGAGGCAAGGAAGGACTCTTCTCTAGGGCATTTGGAAGGAGTATGGTTTGGAACTTGCAGCCTCTAGAACTGTGTCAGAATAATATTCAGTCGTTTTCAGCCACCTAGTTTGTGGTACTTTGTTAGGGCAGCTCCAGCAAACGAATCCATACACTAAGCCCATGCATTCCCTAGGATTGTAGCTATACCCCACAAAATGTTTATCAATGGAAGCAACTATGACCAAGGCAGCATCAACTCAGGATAGCAGCTACTAAACAAATGAAGAAAGAACTATTATTCTGGATTCACATCTCTCTGTCCTTTCCAAGGAAGACGAAGGTTAGACAAACACACTTCTTTTCTCATCATGCCCTACGGTATTTTTTCTGTTCTTTCTAAATGTGATCACACCCACAACCACAGATGGTCTCAGATCTAAAAACATTACAGTGACCTGCAGTCAACAGGCCCAAATCTGAAGGACTTGGTAGGGGCTGCTGCCACCTTTTTGTTGCCCCACTCTAACATTGTCCTACTTAAGTTAGATCAATAAGGAGCTAGCTCTTGAGCTTATCTCTACCTGCACCATGTGCTAAGGGACACAAAAAGACCAAAGAAATGACCCTTGTCTTTAAGTGGTGACAATTTGATATTGACACAAGTGACTTATATGCATGAAACACCAAGAGAATATTACAAATCAGAATGCAATGAGGTGCTAAATTGAATAAGGCAGACTATAAGGCTGTTCTGTAATTCTGCAAAAGGAAAGCTCTAGTTGGGCTGAGTTGGTTGGGAAAGCTCTGAGGAAATGATGGTACCTGTGCTTAGATGGACACTGGATTAGAAACGAGGAGGAACAGTAGTCATGATATCTTCTCTGTCCTCATGCCATCCTAAGCTGTGTTGGGATAAAGAGCTAAAGCCCCAACAACTCCACAGGGCTCCCTAATCAACAGAGGCAGATACAGACAAATCTGCGGGTTTGACGCAATTGCTCCAATGCCTAACTACTCAGGTTCACAGCACCTGATGTCATTTCAAACACATCGGCCCTGATCAATACATACTTGTTGAATAAAATATATCTGCGAGAAGTAAATAACTATTATTTTGGGGTTTTAACATTGTATTAAGTGTTTTGCATGCCCAATCTCCTGTAAATGCTTTCTTTTCATCAGAAGAAAAAGTGCACAAAGTTTAAAGAAATAAATCTTTCTATAACGCTCAGTTCAAAAATAGCAATCTTCTTCCATCACCGCCAATTTCTTCCTTCCCAGCAGCGACCACATTTACCTTTTTATAGCTAATTATTTTGGCATTTATCTCGAGTTCTATAAATAACATGCTTTGCTGCTATTTCTTGCATTTTCCATTTTATTTCGTAACTTCTTGCATTATCTAGTAACTTCTTACTATAAAAGATGCAGGTCTTGGCTTTTCCCTCTACCTGCCCAGCCCACATATCCTCTCATCCTTCTGATTTAATAGCTAAGTCATTATTCAATGTTTACATTACTATGGCGTGTAAATGCTATTCAGAGCTGGGCCATGCAGTAAATGATGACTACATTTTATTTCTTGAATGTGTTTTTTTCTGGAATTGTCTTTTAAAAATTCACTTAAATTTCTACGTACTTATCACTGTGGAGACTAATTTCTTTGGGTCAAATTCTTGTACTGCTTAATAACTATGTATCCTATGGCAAATTACTTAACCTCACTGTGCCACAGTTTTCCCACCTGTACAACGGGGCTAACGATCCCAACTCACAGCGTAAAGGTGCCCATGTCCTCCAGTCAAAACACCACCAGGCAGGAGCATACTGTGGCCTAACACAGTTGATTAACTCATGAGGGAGAAGACACACAAGGGAAGCCAGAAGGGTGCTTCAGTAAGAGTGTTAGAAAGGGCTTGTGGGCTGGGTGCAGTGGCTCATGCCTGTAATTCCAACACTTTGGGAGGCAGAGGTGGGCGGATCACCTGAAGTCAGGAGTTTGAGGCCAGCCTGTCCAACACGGTGAAACCCTGTCTCTACTAAAAATACAAAAATTAGCCGGGCATGGTGGCATATGCCTGTAATCCCAGCTACTCGTGAGGCTGAGGCAGTGGAATTGCTTGAGCCCAGGAGACGGAGGTTGCAGTGAGCCAAGATCACGCCACTGTACTCTAGCCTGGCCAACAGAGCGAGACTCTGTCTCAAAGAAAAAACAAAACAAAACAAAAAACAAAAAAAAAGTAGTCACCCCATTTTAGCCTAGAGAGAGGGGTGTTTTGTATTTTTGTTGTTTGGACAGTGACTTTGGTTTTGTCTGTATTGAGGCAAGATCATGGTGTGGTCTTCTTGTCATCTTATTTTATGTCACCACAACCATGGAGTGGCCTCATGCTTGTGTTCTGTAAGATTGTTTATGTTCAGTAGGAGAACACTACAACCTAGCTGTGAGTGACAAGCCACCTCCTAATGCACCTAAGCCTAGTTTTTATTGTCAGGTCTGTTCCCAGAATCAAGAGCTGCTTTTTTCTTTCTCATTGGTGAGGATTAAATGAATTACCATTTGTAAAAATTTAGAAAAATGGCTGCCATAGTATAAATAAATACTTTAACAGTATTTGTTGCATGACACCAAAAGCATAGACAACAAAAGTAAAAATAGATACATTGGACCACACCAAGATTAAAAACCCTTATACATCAAAGGACACCATCAAAGAATGAAAAGATAACCTACGGGATAGGATAAAATATTTGCAAATCACCTATCTGATAAGCAATTGGTATCCAGAATATATAAAGAACTCCTACAACTCAACAATATCAACAAAAAACAAATGATCTGTTTAAAAATTAGGCAAATGACTTGAATAGACATTTCTTCAAAGAAGATATAAAAACAGGCAATAAGCACATGAAAAGAACTAATCATTAGAGAAATGCAAATCAAAACCATGAAGAAATACCATTTCACACCAATTGGACAGCTGTTATCAAAAACACAGAAGGTAACAAGTATTGGAGAGGATGTAGAGAGATTGGAGCCCTTGTGTATTGCTGGTGGGAATGTACAGTGGTGCAGACACTGTACAAAACAGCACGTTAAATCTTTAAAAAATTAAGTATAGAATTACTGTATGATTCAGTGATTCCACTTTTGGTGACACATCCAAAAGAGGTCAAAGCAGATGCTCAATTATTTGTATACCAATATTCCTAGCAGCATTATTCACAATAAACAAAAGCTAGAAACCACCCAAGTGTCTAGTAAGGGAGGAGTGAATAAACAAAATGTGGTATATAGGGAAAATGGAATAGTTTTCAGCTTTAAAAGGAAGAAAATTCTGTCCTGTAGAATTACATGCTACAACATGGATGAAACTTGAAGACATTATGCTAAGTGAAATAAGTCCATCACAAAAGGACAAATACTGTGTAATTTTATTGATATGAGGTACTTAGACACAAATTCATAGAGACAGAAATAAAATAGTGATTGCCAGGGGCTGAGGGAAAGGGAGTTAGTGTTTAATGGGTATAGAGTTTCTGTTGAGGAAGATGAATATGTTTTAGAGATGGATGGTTGTGATGGTTGCATAACAATGCGAACATACTTAAAGCCATAGAACTGTACACTTAAAAATAGTGTAAATAGTAATTTCATGTTACATATATTTGCCCACAATAGAACATTGTTGTTAAATTAGAAAGCAAGTACTCTCAAACCCAATCATCGCTTCAATTGTCTAAGCCTCTTTTAACGGTGTTTAGATGTATCAGAATGTCATTTAAATATTTATAACAGCTTTAGGACTAGTAGACACTTATTATTGTTTTACAGATAAAAATACTGAGGTATAGATTAAGTAAGTTGCTCAAGATTATAGTGTTAGAAAGTGGCTGACCTATGATTTGAATCTATGTAGTGTGGATGTCAGAGTCTACACTCTTCATGATTATTTTGGATATGGGTCTAAGAGATGTACCCAGGGCTGGGGCTATAATTTCTGTTGAAACTGCCCACTGGTAAAATAATGAAATCCTTTCATTCAACCCAAGAATTAAGACATCTCTAACAAGGGACTGGGGACACTTTTAAAAATGACTACTGAATATCATGCAGGAAGCTAGTTAGAATTGAATCTACTCTTTAAGAGAATTTGGGAGAAGCTGAAGTTCTGGGTAAAAATTACTAGGGCAGGAACTGTTAAGATATCAGTTGTAGTTCCCAGTCTCTGGGCTTGCCTAGGACATCTTTTTGTATGTACCAAGCAGCCAGGGACAGAAATGGAGAGATAGAATGTACACAATGTCTATCGACCCTGAGAATTTTGTCAATATCGACATTATTTGCTGAGAAAGAGCAGTTCTCTGCCGTCTGTCACTTCCATGCTGTGCATCTCTAAAGGAATTACCTGTCCATCTTGATTGTGTGCTCATTTGCACCATGGTGCAGAAGAGTGGTCCTGACTCTAGCTGGGCTGGAAATTGCTGGACCTACAAACTACACGTGTGTGTGTGTGTGTGTGTGTGTGCACACGTGCTCATGTGCAGTATTTATCTGTTTCAAGAAGGCACAAAGGAAAAGAAGGAAAAGTCTAATCTCTATTTGCTATATTGCTAGGCAAGTTAACAATGCCGAGAGAGTCCTGAGGACTATTTGTTCCCAATTATTGGGGTGGGAGACCTTGTTTAGGAGGCCAGGGTAAGGGTCTTTGGGAGCCCAAGTTTGTGTTGGTGGAGCTGTACTTTCTCTCCTTGATGGGATTGCCATCAACATTTTCAGCCAAGTGTTATAACATCCCAAAACCACTCTTCTCAACTTTTGCATGTAAGTTACAAGGATCTGTTTTGCATGACTGTGTAGGCCTTAGTTTTGACGATGTCCCAGATATTGGGATGAAATCCACACTATACAGAGGAGGAGTTGGGGAGCCTCTAACATCGGGACAGCTTGGTCCAGCCAGATACAAGGAGCTTACAGACACAAGAATACTAGAACAAGAGGCCTTTTAAATCAATGCTCAATCTAATCAGATAGGGAAACTGAGGTTCATGATGATTGATATGGTTTGGCTGTATTCCCACTCAAAATCTCATCTTGAATTGTAATTCCCATAATCCCCACATGTCAAGGGTGGTACCAGGTGGAGGCAATTGGATCACGGGGCAGTTTCCTCCATGCTGTTCTCATGATAGTGAGAGAGTCTCACGAGATCTGATGCTTTTATAGGCATCTGGCATTACCCCTGTTTGCACTTCTCCTTCCTGCTGCTTTGTGAAGAAGGTGCCATTCTTCCCCTTCACCTTCTGCCATGATTGTACATTTCCTTAGGCCTTCCCAGCCATGTAGAACTGTGAATCAATTAAATCTCTTTCCTTTATAAATTACCCAGTGTCGGGTGTTTCTTCATAGCAATGTGAGAACAGACTAATACAATGATTGAATGACCTGACAAAAATCATGCTGTGAATCAGGAGCAGTGTGAAGAAAATTCAAGTTCTCCAACTTTCACTTCAGAGCTTCCCCACTACATTAATGGTTCCAAGACTTGTCAGAGCACAGGCTTCACCTGAAGGGAATGGTAAATGCAGAGTTCCTTAGCCCCTCCTGAGCTTAGGGAATCAGAATCTCCTGGGAAAGTGTCTGGGGATATGTGTGTTTGCCAAACAGTGGGCATGAAGAGTATTTTGTGATGCCGTATTTAGTTTAAAGAAATCTTTAAAAAATTGTAACCCGTGCCCTTTAATACAATGCTTTCACTGTCTGTTGTATATCTCAATCAGCCAAACAAACATTCTGAGGTTAACATTTAACAGAGGAGTGAGGAGAAAAGTCTCTGCAATTAGGAAGGTTAAAGTTGAAGCCGAAATCCTTCCCTTTCCAGCTTTATGACTTTGGTACGTTACTTAACCTCTTTGTGACATGGTTTTGTCATCTATAAAATGGGTATGATGATAATCCTTGATGAATTGGGAGGTGGGGGGCACCAAATACAAGTACATGAAGAAAGTCATATTAAGTACTTAGCATACTAACTAGTGTTGAGGGAGAAAAAGGTCCATGAGCTGCGACCCCAAGTCCTTTGTGGTTCTGCATTTGGGGCAAGAGAGATGGCTGTTTCTGTGACCTCTACAGAAAAGATAACATGCTGGACTTAGCCTGTACTATCCAGTGGGCCTAGAACCCACCCAGAGGAGAGGCAGCTGGAACCAGACCTCTGCCTGGATGCCAGGAAGGAGCCACAGGTAGTTCTGAACGTCTGAACCAGACATCCAAGGGACTTGGGGAAGAACCTGGAGTCAAAGTGGCTCATGCACAGTACAGATCCAACATGGGAAAGTGAATGACGTTTGCACTTGATATCCTGACCCCAAAATCAAGAGTGAAAAATAAAGGTGGTTACTATAGACACTCATTCATTTATTTAACGAATACTTAGTGAGTGTCTACTATGAATCTGTCACCAGGGAAACTGCAGTGGAGGTCCCTGAAGAATGAAGTGATGCTGGGAGGAGGAAGAAAAGCTGATAAAGAGCACAATAAGCAGTTAAAATGCAGAACATTAGGAGAAGTGGGATAAACAATCACAGGATGTACAATGACTTTTGTAAAAAAGAGCAAGATAGTATTATCAGCACCGTACAATCATCAATGTGCATAAGAACTGCTGTGAGCTATTCAGGGAATCCTAAATTAAATTAAATTACAATGGGCATAATCTGCTTAGGGAGGCAAGAAAATTTACAACATCTCAGAAAAATATTTCTTTCTAAAACCTAAGATATATAAGGAGAAGAAGTTTCATTAAGTTAAAAATATCAACTTCTTCCTTGTCCCAAATCCAGCCCCATGGATGGATCCTTGGGACCAGATGAGTGAGGCTGTCCTGAAGTTTTCATGATAGGATATCAAGTCTAACCTCCATGTGGCTGTCAGGACAGATCTATAACACAGAACATCTGCTTTCTGGGTCCTGAATGGTGACTTTAACCTCAAAGTCTGCTAATTCCCATAAAACTTCAGTTATGAGCAATGATATTTAAGGTCTGTTGCCTATAGGACATGAAATTTACATGGTCCCTTAGTAGAACTAAGGTTTGTCTATCGATCAAGTTTTGCCCTTGGACTGTGCAAATATTGGACATTTGTAGAATTGTTTTTACATGGAAAGTGTGTTCTATGTCTTATTTAGAGGGAGGTTACAAGGAATTTTGACAGGAAATTAGCATATGTATTATATGATGTTACTAAGAATCCAGTCATCTGGATACACACATGAGCTCCTTTATGACCAACTTCTTTCTGGCCTCATTGTGAGGATTCACCGAATTTCCCTGAAATGACTGATTTGCTTTTATCTCATAGGGTGTTATGCATCTTCTTTTCCCTATGTTTCCCTTTTTGCTTTGGTTGCTAGGAAGCTTAAAATCAAGTTCTCTATCTTAAATAATGGAATAGGACTTTATGCATTTGAGCATATATATATACCTTCCCCCCTAAATTTTTCCTTTACCTTTATTGTATCATCTAATTATAGCTTAATTTTTTTTAAAACAATTGTTGGCTGGGCGTGGTAGCTCACACCAATGATCCTAGCACTTTGGGAGGTGGAGGTGGGTGGGTCATTTGAGGCCAGGAGTTCGAGAGCAGCTTGGCCAACATGGTGAAAACCCATTTCTACTAAAAATACAAAAATCAGCCGGGTATAGTGGTGTGCACCTGTAATCCCAGTTACTAGGGAGACTGAGGCATGAGAATCACTTGAACCTGGGAAGCAGAGGTTGCAGTGAGCCAAGGTCACACCATTGTACTCCAGCCTGGATCAACAAGACTTTGTCTCAAAAAAAAAGTAACAATTGTTATAAGCTGTTACATATGAGGGAGGTGTAAAAAACGAATGAATGAATGAATGAATGAATGAATGAATCTCATTTGTTTTATGATGCCTGATAAATTAGACAGGCAATTTATTGATCTTAGGCAGCCCCAAAGCCTGCTGATTTTGATATTCTATTTTCATTTAGAATTAACTAAGACATTGCTCTTTTAAAAAGGGTCAAGGCACCCTTCATGTGCTCAGTTACAAACAGAGACTCTCTGATTGGGACAGCTCTTTTGCCACATAAGCTCTATCAAAATGTCCTGGTTAGGGCATCTTGGTTACTACATTTCTTATGTGTATAGTTTGATGCTACTAATGAGTGTTCAAAGCCCCTTTATTTAAACTTTAAAGAAAACTAAAATTCAATGTTTCACAGGTAGAGGAAAGCCAGTGCTTTTAGAAGATAATGTGGTTGCTTGTCTATTTTCTGCATCATATGCTGAGAGCAAACTGCAAACCCTATTCTGATTTGGAAGGTAGCCTCATTCTTCCATCTGCAGGAGCCTCCATTATGCTGCTGCTGGGATCTAGATTTTTTTTTTCCAGATGAGTTGTTTCATAGGATTTGAAATTATGCTTCTGTATACAAGAAACATCTCTGGAGTAACCTGCTCTGGCAGAAGGTCAGAACACAGAATGAGCCACTCGCTGGAGCTCAGCTATCTGAAAGAAAATGCTTAAGGGGGAGAGAAACATCACTCCTGTAAACATCTCACTAACTGTACCTGGGTATCTGCTTGATTGGCATAGATTGAGGGTTAGAGCAATTTGGCTCCAAAGGTGGCAAGGTTTGAGTACCGTCCAGTAAAGAATGCACTGCTGTCATAGAAAATAATGACACTCAAGCCATAAAGATGAAGCTTTGTTGTTGCTTTGAGGAGTTTTCATGTTGGGGAAAAACATTTTAGTTCCTGTAGTTTATGTCCTGTTTGTTTCTAAAGAGCAGGTGTTCCGTGGGCAGGAACTGTGTACTGTGACCCTCCTAATGATGGGCTTCACCGACATCAAATAATAACAGCAACTATAAGAGGAGAGCAGGAAATAATGTTTTACTGTCGTGTATCAGCTGATGTATTGGAAAGTGTTTTATTTCACCTAAGAAAGAGACACAGACCAAAGTAGTACCAGATTCTCAGAACACAGGGTCATTGCCAAGAGACAAATTTTAAAAATTCTATGTAATTAACCAACTAAATGCAACACACCCAAACACACGGCCACGTTGTTTGTGCTGTGACACCTCCTGAAAAATTCAGCCCCTTTCATCAGACTCAATTTAAAACACTCAGACATAGCTCTGCACTTTGCATCTTCCATGTCAAACTCTATTTTCAAGCCTTTATGTCAAATTTAAATTCATGGCAACTGCATTCAGATCTTGATAGAATCCCCAATTTGCCCTTAAATCCATTCCACAAGAAACACACACACACACACAGATGTGAGCACACGCACACTCGAACTTGATTTGCTCTCATTTTAGCTAAGCCAGAGTCCAGAATTTCAAATGACTGCCTGTTGACCGGAGCTTTAACAAACTCTCTGATGATAAGTACCTGCTGAAAACAAGGGTATTGCACAATTGGGTCTTCATCCCCTCAGTTGAAGAAATCATATCAGCACAGCTCCTGTTTGGGATGAAAATGGACCCTTAAATTTTCTGTGGCATTTTCTCCTGTTACTGAAGCTTAAATCGCTATCAGTCTTAAGTGAGCTGAACAAATTGGTGTGAGTGATGAAAAATGGGTAAGTTTGATTCTGAACACACAGATCTGTTGTGTCCACCAAAATGAGGTCTTGATTAGGCATAAAGCTGACATAAATATCCTATCAACAAGTTTCAATCTGATACACTGTCCAAAAGAAAGGAAATCACTCACTGCATTATTGCTAAGAAAACATTCCAGATGGCCTCAAGATATGAACTGACCTCTCTTACGGAAATCATCATTGCCTGGGTATCCATATATGCATAAAAGGATATAGTTTTTAAAAGCTCATTTTATCCCTAATAATTGTCTGTTTTTAAAAAGCTATCAGCAGGTGCACCTCATTTCAAAAGCCTCTTGTCCTTCATAATACAATATTCATCACGATTACATAGTATGAAATAAAAAGCAGCAAAACATAAGTGAAGGTAGTTCAATTAAATGCAACATAATCTCTGCAGCAAAAAGGGGCTCTGTAGCTAAAATCAGGTTCTGATGAAAGTAAAAAGGGAATATATTTCCACATATTTTTAATTATATAGAATTTCCTCAAACATGATTTTTCATAATATATTCCATTAAGTTAACATCATATTTGAAGAAAGAGCATTTTCCGATTTCATTTTAAGCCTGATTTTGAGCAATTACAGTGTCATTGTTCCACGGTAGAAAGGTTGAATTCATTTACTGTGTGGTTATGCTAGTTATGATTGATGTCTCTTCTCCAAATGATAAACCAATCACCCCAATGATGTAATGTCATTTTAAGAGTGCCATAATCACATTTCTCTCAAACTAGAAGCTCTGATGAGTTCTAATAAAGATTTATGGTAGATTAAAGGCCTTCATAATATCAACAATGGATTGCTCATTTGATGAGAGATTTGATTAGGTAATTTTTTTTGAAAAAGAATATGAGTTTACTAAATATATCAGGCCTGGCTATGAAGAAGGGCATGGGCCATCCTAAGTAGCAGTCCATCATTCCATTTCCAGAATGAGTCATCTTAAATGTATTTGGGAAGTCCTCTCTAATTGTAGAGGTTGGGCCCAGTGGTGGGTGGCATATACTCCTGGGTGGAGCCTAAACACAATCTCATCAAGACCCACTCTCGGCATGGAAAGCTCTGTGTTGCTTTGGATGGGATATGCTAATGAACCTCATGAGCGGCCAGTTCAGAAGATACTTCCCAACCCTTTAGGTCAGGAGCAATTAATTTTTGCAAATGTCTCTCCTTGGGCATGGATACTTAAACTCCAGTTATTGCCCATTCCTACGTTCAGATGTTCACGTGAACATAACATCAACAGGAGAAATCGAAATAAGGCATGATTATTTCTGGGTCCAGGGCAATTCCACCCAAGATTCAGAGATTGGGAGCTAAGACAGTGGCCACAAAATCTTCCAAAGTGGGACAGGACCTTGGGTCCAGTCTGTCTGTTCTGTGAATGAGAAAGTCAAAATAAGAACTATGGATTTAGAGGCAGTATTTATCATAGTACCACACCATCAACTTTTTAAATTCAAGTGAGGTCACAAGTAAAGAGTTACAGGAGAGGTCACCCCCCAAACACTTCAGACTTGGCAAGACATTCAGTATTGACGTCAAGGGAACACATTGTAATTTCAAAATCATCGAAATAAGCAAGGACTAGAAGTTAAAAGCCAAAACAAACAAACAACAACAACATCAAAAAACAAAACAAAACAAACAAACAAAAAAACCCAGGGGATCTGAGATACACAAAAATTGGGCATGTGAGGGTGTCTAGGGTCACTCAGCTATGCCCAGTATCGTAGTAATACAAAATTCATTGTGCCAGTGTCTCTTTGCACTTCACCTTTGAGACCAGCATGCTCATACATGCAGCAATGGGGAAATGCCTTCCACTGAAGGAGGCCCAAACCCTGTTACAATAAGCAAAACCTCTTCAATAACTTCGACCTTCTACAAATGTATCTTGAAAATACCATGCCACAAAACGACAAATACATTTCACCTTGATGCTCCCCACACCACCTTCCCCCAGCCTTTGTTTCAGCGTTGTCATTTTGCTGGAGAATCAAGAATGTCACTCACAAAACACCACACATTCAGACACCACAGAGTTTCCTTACCACTGCTGGAGGCTTGCTGGGGCCCTGAGCATGCTCTGAGCAGGTATGAATTGGGGGAGAATTCCTCATCAGGGTTGGTGTCCATGATTTGATGGGAGGTGTTGCTGTCTAGTAATGGCATCTGGCAGCTAACTGGTGGAGGATTATGGGAGCTAGGCAGCTGAGCAGATGGGAGGAGACTAGGCGAGGATGTAGGTGGAATGGGACGACCTGGGAAAGAGGACAGAGGGGTCAAAGGTCAGCAATGAGTGTCATGAGAGCATCCCAAGAAAGTTACATTGAAACCAGCTCACAATACAAATATTTAAAAAAAAAAAAAAAAAAGAAATGAAATGCTCCAGATGTGCTTTTTTTTTTTTTTTTTTTTAAAGAGTGGTTTGATGTTTCTCCTAAATTCATATTTTAGGTAGTTGCATATTTCAGAAAAAGGACATGAGCAAAAATATCATGTACACAGCTGAAATGGAATCAGTCTAGAAACCATCCAGTTTCTTTTACCGCCTCTGCTATAGTCCTAATCTAAGTCCTCATTATTTCTCTCTGAGCTACCTCCTTGCTGGTCTCACTGCTTCCACTCTTGCCACATAATCCACCTACTCCCCATTGTCCCAATCCTATCTCCGCAGAAGCCAGAATGAAATTTTAAGGTGAGGAATCAGATTGTATCACTCGCCCGCTTAGCACCCTCCAATGACTTCCCATTGCTTGCAGAAAGAAACCCAAACTCCTTATGATGACCTACCTGTCTTGAGTACTCCAGCCCATAGCTGCCTCTCCCACCTCACTCTCATAGTAACCCTTACGACTCTCCACATGGCCCCTTAGTCTCTAGCCAATATGATCATCTTTATTTCTGTTGCTTGAACACACCAAGCCATTCCACCTTTAGAGTCTTCACACCTCCTGTCCCCTCTATGCCAGACACCACCCCCAAGAGCCCACCCCAACACCTTGCCAACATTCACAGTCTCACTTCTTCTCTTCAATCAACCCTTCCATGTTTGTCTCCTTGAAATTTGCCCATCTACCTGCTCCAGGCAACTACTCCACTTACATTTCTTCATAGCCCTTACTACTCTTTGAATGCAGGCATCTTGTTTATTTTATTCGCCCCCTGCATCTCCAATGTCTTTCTAAAGAATAGCATCTGCTGAATGAATGAACAAAAATGAGATACTCTAAAACCAGACTCATTAGTTTGAGGTAGAAGTGGAAGAGTGGTGGAAAAGGTGATGCATTGGCATCCCAAATAATTGACCAATATCCCCACTCTCTTCATTATGTGGTTTTGGGAACACCATGATTGTGATTTTCGGACAAAGAAAAGCACAGACTCTCTAGCCTTGAGGAGGAGCAGCCAGTCCAGCAGAAGGCTCAGTGACATGGAGCTGCCCTTGGGTCAAGAAATTGTCCTCCCACACACAGGCTGCTGCATCCTCTCTTTCACATGGCAGGGAGCTCCTGGCAGCCAAATTGCTGGGTGAGGACAATCACCACCTACACTTTTGCCTGCTTCATCCTTCCATCTTGGGGTCTTTGCAGTTGCTTGCCTGCTGGTTTGCTCATTTGGGAAGTTCAGGAAAATGAGCCAAGAGAAGCAGCCCATGGCTTATGTCCTAAATCTGGGGGTGTGGAAGGAAGGACAGAACATTGAGAAAGCAAACTTGGGGACCAGGTGAGTGTTGCAACCCGGGTAAGAAGCATCTGAGACAGAAGAATTGTGTGTTCCTGCTTTTAGATGTACTGCTGATGTAGTGACATCGGCAGACACCTCAAATGAATGTCAATTTTTATTGTCACTTTTATAATTGTATTTTCTGATTCATTATTCGGTACATTTAATGCTATTTATGGGTTCATTTGGTTCAATAAAATGTATGTGTATTTTGCTAGACCTTGAGGATACAAAAATAAATAATACACCAACCCTGCCCTCAGAGAGCTTATAGTCTAGTGGGAGACAGGTAAATATGTCATTTCAGTGCCACATGATAAAAAGCAGAATAGTGGCATGTAATGACATGGTGCTGTGGGGGCAGAGAAAAGGGACACTTGTTTCAGCCTGGCCAGGTAGGAGTGGGGGTGTAGAGTCAAATAAGGATTCCTGGGAAAAGTGGTGCCTGAGCAAACGTCCAAAGAGGAAAAAAGTGACTTCTGGTGAGAGAAAACAGGACGAATAGCACCACAGGCATCAACCCACGGCCCATTACCCTTTTGAGGATGGGGGTGGCAGTAATAGGAGACGAGATACCCTTAAAACTTAAATGTTAGGGACTCCTGCACAGTAACAGAATAAAAATGGAGACAAATCATTCCTGAAATTGATCAGTTGATAAATGGAGTTTGACTTGAAAAACTCCCTCCCTTCGTGGCTGTTTGGGATTCATATAAGGCATGACTTTCTTGCTGGGTGTTCTGGAAAAGGTAGACTGAACACATTGGAGTTTCATCAGAATCAATGCTAATGTTTAATCAATACATCACCCACCCCAGGTCTCCTTCTAAGCAAAATAACTATCATTATCATTAATAATTTAACTGCTGATGTTTCTTACACAATAACTATCTGCCACTTACTGTGCTAGTTCCTTTGTATGTATTATCTCATTTAATCCTCAAAACAATCCCTTGAGGTTAGAATTATTATATAGTCCCATAAAATGAAATAACACATTCCCATTTTATACATGAGGAAACTGAGACACAGAGAGGTTAAACTGCACAGCTAGTTAAGCAGCAGAGGCCAGGATGCAAACTTGTGTCTAACTATTTCAAAGTTCACCCTCTAACCACTCTACGTGATGCTTGCCCACACAGCAGCATGGTGAGAAAAAAGGGAAGAAGTGACATAAAAGAAGTAGAATGATTTATGGCAGATCATGTTTCCGGGTTCCCATCTCCCAATCCCAAGGGACTCTTCCGATTTCAAATAAGAAACATTTTTTTGAATAACCATTTACAGCACCTATCATCTGACAGAGTTCAAAGTTTTTCTTGTCATTTTGTTATAAAGTTCAAAGCAGCTCCTTCATAGCAATGTTACCCACTGCCTTCTTCAAGGCTCCTGAACTCAGAGGAATCCTAACCAAGGCACTGTGAAGTTGGTGTTGACGTCCACTTAGCAGCGAGGCTCTGGTAGGAACAGATTTTAACTCACAATCAATAGGCTTTAAAGTTTGTGTTATTGAGGCATATCTGAAACTGCATGTTGAAGAACAAGGATGGCTGGAAGCCAAATTTTAAATTCCTGTGAGTGACTGAGGTGGAACTGAAGTTCAAGTGCAATTTTCCAGGAGCCTGATATGATAGTTGTGTGAAATCATTCTTTACCTGAACTTTTTGAAATTTTGTTCAGCATGAATTCGTTTCATATAGTACAGAGAGAGCTGCTTTTTAATTTATACAAATACAGACAATAGAAGAGCAGTCATAACACAATGAAAGCATTGGGGTTACTACAGTGTATTGAGAATACACATCACAGAATTGTCTGATTCCTGTTATTTTTCTGCCCACATTAAGCCCATGTTTTGGGAGCTCCTTCAACTCTGCTTGCTGGTACCTACCATTACTTGGGAAATTTCTCAGTCCCTAGCTCTGCCCCCAGCAAATGTTATGCTGTTTTCTCGCTTTCTTTCTTTTCTTTCTTTCTCTCTCTCTCTTTCCTTCCTTCCTTCCTTCCTTCCTTCCTTCCTTCCTTCCTTCCTTCCTTCCTTCCTTCCTTCCTTCCTTCCTTCCTTCCCTCCCATCCTTCTTTCCTTCCTTCCCTCCCTCTGTCCCTCCCTTTCTTCCTTCCTTCTTTCCCTGCCTTTCCCTCCCTCCCTCTCTCTCTCTCTCTCTCTCTCTTCCTTCCTTCCTTCCTTCCTTCCTTCCTTTCTTCTTTCTTTCTTTTCCTTTCTTTTTCTTTCTTTCGACATGGTCTTGCTTGTTGCCCACGCTGGAGTGCAGTGGCGTGATCTCGGCTCACTGCAACCTCCACCTCCTGGGCTCAAGTGATCCTCCCACCTCAGTCCCCACAAGTAGCTGGGATTACAAATGCAAGCCACTATGCTTGTCTAATTTTTGTATTTTTTGTATAGAAGGAGTTTCACTATGCTGCCCAGGCTGGTCTGGAACTCCTGAGCTCAAGTATCCACCTGACTCAGCCTCTCAAAGTGCTAGGATTACAGGTGTGAACTACCACGCCAGCCCTGGTATGCTGTTTTCTGTCTGCTATGTCATTTGCTAGTTTTGTTCACTTATGCTACATTCCCCCCCGCCCTGACTATTCCAACTGACAGAGACCATCTGTACAGACATAAACAGGTTCCAAAGTACTGGGAGAAAACTGAAACTTCTACAGGCTCACTTTATAAATCATGATTTCTTACAGAAATGCTTAATGTGGCATGGGCAGGTAACCAGGTGATAGGCATTCACCTGGTTCCCACTTTATGTACAACATCTGACTCTCCAACTATGTTGAAAGTTCCATTTTGAGTGAGTATAGTCTCCAGCAAATGCACAGAAAACCAGGTTCAACTGATCTGTTAAAAAACAAAAGGAAACAGGCAAAGGCAGCAATATGTCTTTCATTAAACTCATATGGTCTTGTGTATGTGTGGGTGTGTGTGTACGTGTTTTCCAAGATCCCCGTGTAAATCAAAGTCAAACTAATTATCTGTGTGATTGGATTAACCATGACCTTAAACATGGGGACTAATCCAACTTTTTCTAATTTATCTGCTTCCAAATGAATACAATTTAGTGATAGTTTGAACTCATGATTTTTTTTTTTTTTTTTTTTTTTTTTTTTTCTGATTAACGCACCGATAGCCCGTTTTGTGCTAACTCTGATAGATTGGTAGTGGCTGTGTGGAATGCTGTGTTGAGAAGGACTGTCAGGAAGTCCTGGATTCAGTGGGAAACAGTGAAATCATCAATTAGAAATTTCATGGACACGGAGTGGGGAGAGATAGTAGATCACAGTGCTTATTTGACAACCATGCTCCAGGTCCTCACTCATCACCCATTTCAGTCATACCTGAAAACTTTATCCTACACAACTGGTGGTTGAAACCATAGTGCTCTAACTCCCATTGTCTTAATTACAGAACCATTTTGCTCTTTAAGTTAATTTGGATCCTGACTTAGTTCCCCAAGACCAAAGGGCTACCAATCTCCTCTCCATCTCCAAAGCAGTAAATATTATTAGTGAAACTGCTGCTCTGCCCAACCCTTTTTAATATATTCACTAATTCATGACAGAGGGCATGTTGCAGATCAATTCCCAAAATTCACTTAAAACAACGGGTTCTTTTTTATTCAACAGATTAATGGCAAGCAGACATTAGAATGTTCTGTGTAGGCAATGCATAATTGATTTATGTAGTGATGAGATGTCAGGATATTTGATGAAGCAAAGAGACATGCTCGGATAACAGTAACAAAAAAGGTACTAGGAATAATTGTATCCAAAATAATAAGTTCAATGACCTCATTACCACTTATATATATATATGATCTTGCTTTACTCTAAGAACTGAGTTAAGTATTAAGTATTCTACACATATACACATATATATATTCTTTTACATTCACTACTTTCCTTTGAACTTAGTAAGATTATCCTCCCCATTTACAGGTAAGGACACTGAGACTTAGTTAAACCGACTTTCCTAACATCATGCTGTTAGCAGGCAGCACAGCTGGGATTTGAACCCTGGTCATCTGACTCCAAAGCCCAAGCCTCGAGTAGTCCATTTGACTATGTTCCACATTAGACAAAAGTGCTAACAAATGAATAAGATGTGAATCCCAAACTCATGAGTCTTTTTCTGGAATGCACTATAGAAGTCATCCCAGAGGAGGTAATTAATCCTGGGCAGAAACAAGGTTCTTCCTGGAAATAATCATGGTGCCCCACTCACACAGAAAAAAATAATTTGTAAGGAGAGAAAAAAGAACTTGAGTCAAAACTTAAAAATCCTCTGTGACTTCAAGAACTTAGTAAAAACATGGTTTTTGTGTTAAAGTTGAGTATTGCAAAAGGACTTACATTTAAGCAAGAGGATTTAAACAGTTGTCCTAATGATATTTCTTAATACCTGCTATTTATTCAGATGCTTGACTAAAGTATCTACTTTTCTCTAACTCTTTGGGGGTTTGTGAAACCCCTATGTTTGAAGGGGTCAAAAAGTGAGAAAAATTTATGTTATTTCTATGCAAATAAAAATATTTTCAATACCTGAGATATTGCTTTTGTTTGCATTTAATGATTTTTAAAAATGTGGTTCTCCTTGCCATTAAGACCCATAAGAATATTTTTCAGGAAAGTGCATCAGGTTTTTCAAGGTCTGCATAGTTCTGCATGTGCAGCTTTCAGAGGGCTATGTGACAAGATATTCTTCACCAAGTCTTCACCATGGGCTTTGAGGGAGCACTGGGGCATGGCAGCCAGGCCTACTACTGCAGAAGCTGCAAGCTGCCCTGATAACAATGCCGGCTAGACTCTCTGTCTCCAGCTCATCGCATTCACCACCACTGGAAAGGTGGGTTAAGCCACAGCACATTTATCTGTTCAGCCTATTTGATGTGCTGAACACCAGCCTCAGTGATTTCGCTTACGCCCCTTCCACACTTACCACCCACACTGTCAGTTGTTCAACAAGTATAGAGACTCTGGGGTGTGAGTAACATACCCAAAGGTAAGAACCAAGATTCGAACTCAGGTTTGCGTATTGCCATAAACTACAATAGGCTATTCCTTAACCTAGAGTCATCTTACACTCAAATTCATCTGTGAGTTGGTTTCATTAAGCAAACCCAACCCATTCTCATTTTGTACCCTGCTCCAAATGAAACCCTGGGCTCCAACAGATGTAATACCCAATTGTCTTTTACAAACGTTTATTTCTCCCTTCATACCTGCCTTTTTTCTGTCTCTGTGCTGTGTAATTCATCCCCAACCTTGTAGCCCATCCAGTTTTCTTCCTCCAAAGCCCAAGGGAGGAATGGAGAGAGCACAGACTTCAGAGTCCGGCAGACTGAGCCCTTCCACTTACTCTATTACTTGGGAGTCTGAGCAACTCAGTTCACCTCTCTGAGCTTCTCTGATGATATTAACACCCACTCTACATGTTGTTGTGAAGGGTGGAGATGTTATATGTAGAACCCATAGAACAGTGTTTGACAGACAGTAGGGACAAGGGACCCAGATGGAGCTAATGAGACTTTTAGCTTACTGGTTCCAGCTGGTTCACAAGCACCTGCTGTGTATACATGGCTATACCATAGGTAGGGAGACTGTAGTATGGATCATTATTGCAGAATACGAAATGACCCCTAACAAATATAGCATCTGATTTTTTTTTTTTTTTTTTTTTTTTTTTGAGACAGAATCGCACTCTCTGTCACTCAGGCTGGAGTGCAGTGGTGCAATCTTGGCTACTGCAATTTCCGCCTCATGGGTTCAAGTGATTCTCATGCCTCAGCCTCCTGAGTAGCTGGGATTACAGGCACGCACCATTACGCCCGGCTAATATTTGTATTTTTTAGTAGAGACGGGGTTTCAGCATGTTGGCCAGGTTGGTCTAGAACTCCTAACCTCAGGTGATCCGCCCACCTCAGCCTCCCAAAGTGCTGGGATTACAGGCATGAGCCACCACACCTGGACAGCATCTTAAAATTGAAATACAGATATATATTATGTATTTATATTTTACCTCTAATATTTATATTTTATATTTACATAATATTATGTATTTACATAAATCTACCTACCTACCTTCTATATTTCTGATAGCAGGCTGCTAATATTTAGTGCTAATGTTAGACTAGCTCAGTCATTCTCCACTGGGGCAATCCTGCTCCCCAGGAGACATTTGGCAATGTCTGGGAACTTTTTGGTTGGGGTGCTACTGGCATCTGGTGGGTAGGGACAAGGGTGCTGTTAAACATCCTATAATGCACAGGACAATTTCCCACAACAAAGAATTATCCAGCCCCAAATACCGATAGTATTGAGGTTGAGAAATCCTGGGTTACCACGTGTGATGGCTTTAGATAAGTATACTTTATGTTACATAACTACTTTTTAAGTTGCTCTTTTTTCCAGTTTATAAGCATTGGGTGGATATTAGAAGTAAAACATTTAATTCAGTCAGCCTTTTTCCCCCACCCAAGAAAACACCACAAAAATTAACTTAACGTATCATTGGGGGAGTTAAGTCAGAAAGAGGCAAAATTTCCTCAAAGCAAGTCTAATTGTCACTGGGGGAAGTTACAGCATGCATTTCCCCAGAGGTGAGAGAGATCTGTTTGACAAGAGAGGGTTGGGTGGTCTTTATGGAGGCAGGAGATTCAGAGGAGAATGTTACACCTCAGTTTTAGGTTATTTAACCTCACCTGAGGAATTTTCATTATGACCTCTTATGTCTTCTCAATGAGGCGATATCAGTCTGACTGGGTTTGTTCTATTCCACATCATCTCGCTTGAAGTTTTTATTTTTACAGTGGAAGACCTAATTGCCCTCTTCACTCACACTTCACTGAACCCACGAAAGCCCAGTTAAGCATTTTCTTGAAAACAAATTGTTTTCAGATGGCCCTGGCAAAACTATCCCAATTGTGAACAAGCTCTTATGCATAATTTATTGGAAGGGTGGCATGCTGTTGGACCTGCCCCAGTTAAAGGGCCTCTTGCAGGAGGAGCTCAAGCATGAACTGTCTTCACAGTTTGAGACCCTATGCATTTGGGTGTCATTACTATATCTCACCGACAACATGCATATTTATATATCACATCTTCCTGGTAGCATTGCACTTCAGAAGGTGTCAAATATAGATGAGGCTATAGATGGAGAGTAGAGTCTGTTTTTAAAATAATTTCTATAATTTTCTAATGCTAGCCCTTTCATCTTCATGAGGTGAAATGCAGTGTTTCTTTACAGCTTCCTCTTGCGAAGACACAAATCCACCTTAACTGCAGTGACACAACTGTTTACCAAAAGGCAATGTATCCTCAAATGCTTTCTGACCAGAAATTTCTAATTGTTTGACACATGCAGCTTAATTACATCTCCCAGATCCTCTCAAAGGGAAAACCATTATTATGTTGGTCATGTGTAGTTGTCCAGATTGATGCTGTCCAGCAGACCTTACTGTGATGATGGGCATGTTCTATATCCATAGTGTTTAGTACATGTGGCTAGTACAATTGAAAAATGGAATTTTTAATTGTATTAAGTTTTAGTGACATTTAGATAGCCACATCCAGCTAGTGGCTACCATGTTGGACAGCATCGTCTAGACTATGGTTCTACCTTTCCAGTTACTGGTATGCTTAACTGTGTTCCTTCCCTTCATACAAAAGCCAACATCCTTCTGAATGCACAAATTTGCTCAGGTCATGTTCCTTCTCTCAACTTTCCCAAGACATTCTATTGCCTATAGTATAGTTTAAACTCTGTTATCTTGTGCCAGACTCCCTCATTCCCTATGCTCTAAAAATGCCAAAATAACTGTCCTGGTGAATATGAATCATTCCCTTCTCATATCTCTCCCCGTGCATGGAAGGTGCTCTCTCTTTGTTGGCAAATACCATTTTTCTTTTGAGATGAAGTCTCACTGTGTCACCCAGGCTGGAGTGCAGTGGTGTCATCTCGGTTCACTGCAACTCTGCCTCGTGGGTTCAACTGATTCTCCTGCCTCAGCCTCCTGAGTAGCTAGGATTATAGGCATGCACCACCACATCCAGATAATTTTTGTACTTTTGTAGAGATGAAGTTTGACCATGTTGGCCAGGCTGGTCTCGAACTCCTGACCTCAGGTGATCCACCCACCTTGGTCTCCCAAAGTCCTGGGATTACAGGTGTGAGCCACCATGCCTGGCTGGCAAAGACCTTCTAGAGACCTTTTGAAGACTTTCTAAAGACTCATCATCTACAGAACCACCTTCTTTAGAAGTCTTTTCTGATCACCTCACTCACTGGTACCCAGGACATACTTTCATCATTGCTTTTATTACCTGTTAGCCTATGTATTTGCCTAAATGTCTGGCTCATTCATGAGACTATGAGTGACTTTGGGTAGAGATCGTACACTATACACATCTTTGTATCCTAGCGCCCAGTACAGAGCCTGTACATAATAAATAGCACTATGATTGGTTGATTATAACAATTTACTCCACCAACATGTATGAATGTATATCGACTACTCATAGCTTTCACTTCACTGTTGGCTGCTATGGCTGTTGTCTTAGGTTTTGGGTGTCTCTCTCAGTGTGTAAGTATCTTGCTAAGAAGAGTTGATTCTGAATTTAAATGTATGTTTTTTTTTCGTTAGTCAAGTGGCCTAGAATATTAAGCCACTACTTCACTTGGTGCTCAAATGAAGCCACATCAGTCTGTCACAACCTTGGAGGAAAAACTGTTAAATTTATTAAGAGACAATGTGTCAGTCTCTAAGAGAAGCAAGGGGTTTTCAGGCATGGTAGTGTGACCACATTTTTTGGTTAATTTTCAAAATTTAGAATGCAATCGTTGTATAAAATTTGATTCCAGGCTGGGCATGGTGGCTCACGACTGTAATCCCAGCACTTTGGGAGGTCAAGGCAGGAGGATAACTTAAGCCTAGGAGTTTGAAACTGTCCTGGGCAACATGGCAAAATCCCATCTCAAATTTTGGGATTTGTATTAATCCCAAAATACAAAAATTAGCCAGTCTTGGTGCTGTGCACCTGTGCTCCCAGTTACTTGGGGGACTGAGGTGGGAAGACTGCTTGAGCCCAGGAGGCCAAGGCTGCAGTGAACCCTGATTGTGCCACCCTGGCCGGGACTGCAGAGCAAAACTACAAAAAAAAAAAACATAAAAAAAAAAAAAAAGAGAGAGAGAGAGAGAGAAAGAGAGAGAGAGAGAAAAAAAATTGATTCCACTCTAATTATGAAAGCTTCTCACCTTCAGGAGCTACTTGGGAGATGTAACCCAAGACAATCCAACAATTTTCAACAATTTCAGATGAAGGTGCTAAACTATGTGGGCAATGCTGTCACTTGCTGAGTTGTCTGTCTGTGCTGAGTAATATGCAGAAGATACATTGAGCTGTTTTCTTTCCCTCCTAGAATCTATTTTGTAAGAGCTTAGTTGGGGGGGGGGGGGAACTGCTAGAGAAAGATTAAAAGGAACTGTATGCTGATGCCGAAACAATTTTCAAAAGGCTCCCTTAGAGAACATATGTTCCATGATGCAAAGGAATTCATCTTACTCATTTTTATGTTCACTTCTTGTAGTTCCTGGTATATAGAAACAACAATATTGCCAATTGCTCAGATGATGAGCAATTGAGCTCTTATGATGTACCAGGTATTACTTCCAAGCCCTTTACATATATTATTGTATTTAATCTCACACAAACCCTTTGGGAGTAGGTTGTACAATCTTATTCCCATTTCAAAGATGAAGAAAGTGAACTGCAGAAGGGATAAGTTCGTTGGGAAGAAGAGTTTGAACCTAGGTATGCTGGGTTTAGACCTCATACCACACTGCACATATAATTTAATTAGGTTTTATAATAACAACATACCAAGTGCTGACGTAACAATGTGATTGACATTGAAACAGATTGAAGGTCAAATCTTGATTCTGCCACTGATTCTCTGGGAGACCTTGGGCAAGTCATCTAACTTTTCTGTGTTCAACTACTAGATAAGCGAAATGTGTGGAAATGTACTTCACTAGTTTTAAATGTATTAAAGGAGACACTTCTATAAACTTTCTGAATTAAATGGCATGTGTTATTATCATGCATTACAAAAGGTAAGAGATAGGTGTTCTATTCCCCTTACAGGACTTTTTGAGGATTAAATAATAACATAGATGAAAGTGCATTGCAAATGGTGAAGTACTCTGCAAACGGTAATTGTTTTCATTCTCATTATTGGAAGCTTTCCTTTTCAAAGGCTTTGTCTGCAGATAGCAAACAGTTCTCAACTGTAAATCTGTGTTTTGCTATGTGCTTTAGGGACCACAAAGATAAAACATGCACTCTAGGCAGCAGATGCTCAAACTATTTCATCTCTACGCTGCCCACGCTCACAGTACCCCACCCATTCCTCATTGAATGGTCCTTGATAGGATGCTAAAGATTAGATGCCTTGGGATTCTACCTACCAGTAGCCAATATAAAGGATGGAAAGCTCCCCTCAAAGACATATAAATGTTGTGAAATTAGAATTGAAAATGTAAATGAGAGGAGGACTAGGTCTGGGTTGTTAGGAAGATGTCAGGGCACGGATAACATATGCATTGATTTATACCCTCCCTGAACAATTGTTTGAACATCATTGCCTTGTATCTGAAAAATCCCCATTAGTGTACAATTAGGAAGAGTACTGGGCTAGGAGTTAGGAGACCAGGGTTCTTTATTGTGGCTACCTAGTTGCTAGCTACTTGTCACAACAAACTTCTTATGTTCTGTAGGCCTCAGTCAACACATGCAATCTTATTGTACTATGACATAATGGCACTAGTAATTTTAAAATATTTATTTATTTATTTAGTGACAGCGTCTTGCTCTGTCATCCAGGCTGGAGTGTAGTGGCACAATCTCAGCTCACTGCAACCTCTGCCTCCCAGGTTCAAGCAATTCCCCTGCCTCAGTCTCCCAAGTAGCTGGGATTACAGGTGCCCACCACCACGCCTGGCTAGTATTTTTGGATTTTTAGTAGAGATGGGGTTTCACCATGTTGTCCAGACTGGTCTCAAACTCCTGACCTCAGGCAATTCGCCTGCCTCAGCCTCCCAGAGTGTTGGGATTACAGGCATGAGTCACTGTGCCTGGCCAGCATCCGTACTTTAAAGAAATGTGATGACATTGTCTCAGTCACAAGAGGGCCCATATTGCCATGGAAGAGATTAATATTTACTAACATTTACTAACATTTCTTGAGCACTCACAAATGTTCTAGGCAGTATGTTTAGCACATCATGGTTTGTAATTTACAACATCCTTCCAACAATACTATCTAGCAGTCACTATTATTATCCCTATTTTACAGATGAGCAAACTGTCTTGAAGAGATCATGGGATTTGACAAAGGTTATACAGTAGGTAATGGGCAAAGCCAAGATACGAACTCGGAGCTCTCTAATTAAGCATTGTATGACACATAGAGTCATTGCAATGCTGGAGATGCAAAGAGAGAAGAGTAATTTTAACTAGGGTAGGGCAGGAAGGCTGACTGGAAATGGTAGCAGTGTCAAGATGACTAAACAATCTGCAGTGAGTTCTCTTCTTCAGCTTTGAATGTCTAAATACTATTCTATTCTCATGACAAGTATGGAGATCAACAATTGGGTCAAGGTTCCATGTGAGTTGTGTCCTAGCAGAAATTCACAACCTGAATTGCATCTTCCCCACCTTCTCCAAGCGTGGCTTACTTTTTTCATCAAGGTCAGAATGAACCTCCAAATATCTCTCTTCAGGCCCCGCAGAGGCAGGTGCTTGCAAGGTACTGTTCTCTGAAGACTCATTTAGGACACTCTCTGGGGAAAACTATGCATCAAGGCAGACAGCTGAAGGCATCAGAAAAATGGCCTTAGGGCACAAAGGAGCATGAAGGGAGAAAACAAGGAGGATGTTTTAACTTTACACTGGGAGAGTGATGATCATGCTGCCTATATACATGAGCCACATGGCTACTCAGCCTCAGGATTGGGTACAAAGTGATTGATTTTTGTCTGAAATAGCACATTGCTTAGTTATGGCTAAAAAGATGTGGATGGAGAGATGTTTTGGGAATTTCCATGAAACAGAGCCTAGTGGTCTGCTGGATAATGAAGACGTTTTAGTTCAGCTCACAAAAATTTGCTGTTGTATGTGTGTGTGTGTATGCACAAATGCATGTACATATGCAGGCACGCACACACACACAGACACACACACACACACACTCTAAATTGACTAGAGTCAGCAAAATTAATACATATCCACAGGGTACTGTTGGCCAAGTCTCTAGTTTCATAAATAATGCCTTCCTCACCTTTTACAAGCCTATTTGAAGACCTGCAGTGCATCCTGGCTACAATTCAAAGCCCATCTAATGAAAATACCTCCACTGTCAGCAATGTTAATGTCACTTTAAAGAGTGTGAAATGTTGCTAAATGTGTCAGGAAACAATTAGATAACATAAGAGGCATGTTTTCTCAGTGCACAGAGAAATATATTATGCAGGCAGGAGATAAACACAAAGTTTTCTGAGCTCCAGCATATTCAGCACTCTCCCTCGCTCTCTCTTTTTAATCCAACAGAGAAATTGTTTGGCAAGAGTAAGCCCTGTTTCAAATACTTGGAGAAGGGAGAAAGGCTTGCTTTGCCTCTGACTGCTGTCGCTTGAGCCCTGTGCTATCAGGCTCAGCAAGATACAAATAGTCTTCCACTCAAATTAAATGTGTGCCCTTCTAATTAGCATTATAAATATAGGTTTCTCTGAGCCAGAGTTGATAAAATTACAGTGTTGAGCTGGAAAGGAACCGGCAGCTCTTCCATGCTGACACAATGGCCACAGCGTTTGCACGGCTAGAACAATGTCCCCAGAGCCTGTCCCATCTTCATAGGTCAGCCTGGGAAAGGAAGGTAAATGCCAAGCGGGCTGACATTAGGACGGGCACCCGGGCCCAGATGCAATCTGTTCTTTGCATGTGACGATGTAAAGCTTGGCACTTAGGCTCTGGGGAGAGCAGTTCTTACTGCAAAGCTTCTTTGTAGAGGTTTGTCATTTCCACCACCTGTGGGGCTCCAAATGGTGCCCGAAAACCACCCGCAAGGCTGACTAACAGATTTTTCCCTGGTCTCCACACCCAGCACCGCTCTCCGTGGTACTGAAACAGTATCGTGCTCTGGGAAATGGTTGGTTCTTTCTCCTCCCGCCCCCTACAACCCTGAGAGGCCTCTGCCCACTTTCTTGAGAACGTTTTGCATTAGATGAGAAAATCTATGGAGAAGAGAGAAAAAGGAGGGAAGGAGTAAATAAAGAGAGATGTGGGCGGAGACCCTGAAATAGACATAGCCAAGTGAGTGATTGCCAGGGATGAAAATGAGAACGGATTTATTTTGACATTGTTTTCAAATAATCATAGTTGCCAGGAAAGAAGCCACTATGAACCAGGGTAGAAATGCTGAAAGACTTGAAGTGAGTGAGGAGATACAATGATGTGCCATGTCAGACATGAACAAACATGTTCATGTGGCCAACTTGTAAAATCCATCATGGTAGAAGTGATGTGACAGAAATGTCAGCATTGGCTTGCACATGCAAAAATGCCCAGCTTCTTTCTCTTCTTGTGAAGACTTGCCACATGGTACAGATGCAGAACAAAGACTGTTGTGGCTCTTAGCTCACATTTTCTTCCCGGTCTCTGCAGTTCTGACATGCTAAAAGAGCATTAGAAGATGGGGCTTGGGTTGACCTGCTGTGTCTTGCTTTTGCTATGCGTCTGTTTAGAATTGTTTTATAGTTGATAGCTCTGTCCCTGAGATTAGCAAAATTCATAGAATGATCTAGATGAAGTCAAAGAAAGTTACGGAGAAAGTCCATCGAATGTTAGCTTTAGAGGGAACCTTAGATAATATCCCTGACCAGCCACTTCACTTTGCTGATGACAAAACCATAATTCAGAAAGAGGATGTGGCTTTTCCTGGACCACACAGTAAGTTAGTAACCTGAGTCTAAGGCTCTATTTATTAGGTAACACTGCTCTCCAGTACTTAAGTTTGGGGATGAGCAGAAAACCCAAAATTCAAATAAGGATGAAGAAAATCTGCCTTCACAGAAAATCATATAAATGGACTATAAATGTACAATTTTAAAGCAGTATGTGTAAAATAATTACTCTGCTCCCCACCCCCTAATAGAACCAACCCACATATGACATCCCTTCCCTCCTTCCTCCCTCCCTTTTTTCTTTATTTCTTTCTCTTTCTTTCTTTTTCTTTCTCTCTTTCTTTCCCTCCGTCCCTCCCTTCCTCCCTTCCTTCCTTCCTTCCTTCCTTCCTTCCTTCCTTCCTTCCTTCCT
>NC_045437.1:122679546-122681697 GCF_002776525.5 Piliocolobus tephrosceles
CCTTCCTTCCTTCCTTCCTTCCTTCCTTCCTTCCTTCCTTCCTTCCTCTCTTTCTTCCTTCCTCCTTCCATCTTTTCAACACATATTCTTTGAGCGTTTAGTACATATCAGGCTTTATTAGAACCCCCTAATAGAACCAACCCACATATGACATTAGACTGTTATCTTCCAAACTATGATCTTTGAAATATTGGGTTTTCTCAAGATAAAACATGTCCCAGGAAAGAAGGGCTCCATGAACAAATAGTTTATGCAGTACGAAATGGCATGGGAAGCATGTCCAGATGATAGGAAAGAGAGACCCAATGTACTGTATGCCTGTATGAATATGTCTGAATTGGTTGGTCTATTCTATTCTAGGCTGACCTCTTAAGAGCCTAGTTGAGGCACTGAGTTGCCTAGGCTAAGAAATTCAGATTGATGTGGGTACTAGAAATGATTTAATAGACTCGAGGCCCTGCAGTTCTTAACCCTGGAAGAGAGGTAAAGGACGTTGTAGCAACCCTCAAATAACTTAGCCATGTACTATGAAAAAACAGAATGGACTTGTATAAGCTGGTTTGGAAAGAAACCATGAGAAAGAGCCAAATTCAGCTTGATAAATCTTGCATATATCTATACCTCTCCTTTATACTTGTTCCACCTGGTATCATGGTTTCTTTGGCATGTTCTGTATCATTCTTGCTAGAATGTAATCTACTCTTTCATTCATTCAATCAACACACATGTATTGAATAACTACCACCTCTCAGATTCTCTCCCAGGCCAGGGCACTGCTCTAGGTGGTTGTGGAATCTGCATTGTTTTTAATCTTTCCATTTCCCAAAGTTCCTAACAGAGTACATGTGCACAGAAAGTGATTAATAAATATTTGTTGACAAAAATGGAAAAACATGTAGAGATATTTCTAACAACAGTTGTTGAACAACATCAGAATCAGCACGCTTGCGAAGTAACTAGCTCCTCATCCCAGAAATTATTTCAGCAGTCTTGAGTGGCTCTTGTCAGCAAGGTTGTAGAAAATGTTGGCATTCAGTGGGAAGTAGGATTTGTAGGCCGTTTAAATTCAGTTCCAGTCCTAAATCCCCATAATTTTGTGAACATTCCTCTCACAGCCCCGTGGGGAAAAGGAGACAGAGGATTATTTATAAGATGTCTCAAAAATAAGCAGTCTGCCCAGATATTCACCCTGCCCCACCAGAAGTCAGAGACACATTTGCTTTTCTGCATTCTGCATATCTGAAAAATTTCAATTCCCAGCTGAAAATCGAGATCCACATAGATTCATGCATCCTTAGAGGACTTAACTTTATTTAAAGGAAACATGTCACTGTGTTGAAGCTTAAGCTGAAGTTAATTACAACAAGTGTAATATTTGGCCAACCTTAGTTTCATGATTCAACATTCCCACTTGATCAGTTTCCAGAGCTAAATGAGTCTATAACCATTCCCAACATAATAACCCTTTTTGCTTTTACAACTGCTTTCATCTGTGGATCTCAAAGCGTGGTGCAAACAGTAATTAATGTTCGCTTGGGAGGTAAGGATGCATTTCCTCAGCTCATCTGGCAAAGTGGGGGCGGGAGGGGTGACTTGTCAATGTCCAGGCAGAAACGGGAATGGTGGCCTCTGTGTTCCCACTTATTTCTCCTATGATCCCAGAAAACTGATCACATTGTTTATTTAAGCAAAGAGGTGGCATGTGTATACCAAACTAAAATACTTTGTACCCAGCCTAAGTGAAGTCAAAATAAGTGACTGTGTGGAAGATAAAAGGACTAACAGGGAATTTCCATCAGAGTTCCTAGACCAGCCATGAAAACAGATTCTTGAACAATTCTTCCCTTCTTCCCTCCCTTCCCTCCTCCCTCCCTCCCTCCCTCCCTCCCTCCCTTCTTTTTGCTTTCTTGCTTTCTCTCTTTCTTTCTTTCTTTCTTTGTCTCTTTCTTTCTTTCTTCTTTCTTTCCTTTTCCCTTCCTTCTTTCCTTCCTTCCTTTTTTCCTTCCTTCCTTCCTCTCTCCTTTCCTTCCTTCCTTCTTCCCTCCTTCCCTTCCTTCCTTCTTTCCTTCTTTCTTCCCTCCCTCCCTTCTTTCCTTCCTTCCTTCCTTCCTTCCTTCCTTCCTTCCTTCCTTCCTTCCTTCCTTCCTTCCT
>NC_045437.1:122681707-122721520 GCF_002776525.5 Piliocolobus tephrosceles
CCTTCCTTCCTTCCTTCCTTCCTTCCTTCCTTCCTTCCTTCCTTCCTCTCTTTCTTCCTTCCTTCTTCTATCTTTTGACACATATTGAGTGTTTAGTACATATCAGGCTCTATTATATAAACTGGGGTTATGAAGTAAAAAGCAAAAAGTCCTTGCCTCCTTGGAGCTTATGTTCTGGAGGGTAGAGAGGGGGCAATCAACACATAAACAATGGAAAAAACAACAGCAAATTAAACATAAGTAAATATATTTACAGAAACATGTATACGAACATACATGTATGCATACATATATGCATATGTAAACACAACACATCTGTGTGTGTTTTCAAAGGGAAAGTAGAGAAAGGTAAGGAGAGTAGGGAATGGCATAGTAGAGGTCAAGAGGTGGGTGATACTTAATATAAGATCATCAGGAAAGACCTCCCAGTTAACATAACATTTGAACAGAGACCTGGTGGAAGTGAGAGAGGGAGCCATGCTGGTGTCTAAGGGAAGCACAAGAAATAAAAACAACACAGACTCTGAGCTGGCTGCACCTTTGGTATATTCGAGGAACAGCAAGCAGGTAAGTGCTCCTGGAGTGGAATGAGAGCTGGAGAAGAGGGAGGCCTCAGAAGCCACTGCAAGGTCTTTAACTTTTACTCTGGGTGAGACAGAAAGCTGATAGAAGGTTCTGAGGGAGGGTGACAAGGTCCTATACATGGTTTAGGAAAGCCACCTTTGTTATTGTGTTAAGAACAAACCCAAGGGAGGTAGACGCAGGGAGACCCATTAGAAGGTGGTTGCAATAATCCAGTTCAGAGATAGTGGGGCTGAGTCTTGGATGAAGGTGATAGTGACAAAACTGACAAAGATCAGAATCTGGACGCATTTTGAAGGTAATGCCAATATGTTTGACTGATGGGTTAATGTGAGTTTGAGAGAAAGGAGTCCAAAATGGTTCATGAATATAAGTATTTAAAGGGACATCCTTCCTACCGTATTTACATACATATGCAATGTACTTGCTTTAACACATAGCATAAGATATATGACATAACTGGGTTGAAAACCATTCCAAATATTTGAAAATGATGCCAATTGCTGCTTGGAAAACCATTCTCAGAGAGATAGGCAAATTATGGTTGTGTTCACAATTTTACCTCCAGGAAGAAAGAGGTACAGGAAGGGCTTTTACATATTTTGGAACAGAACTGACAAGGTAGGCAGTTCCTTTTATCTGACTTAACAAAATTTAATAAAAATCTAAGCTGAGAGAGTTGAACTTTCACCTTCATCCAGGCAAGAAGACGTGGCACATATCTCAGAGTTAAAAGTACTCAACATAAAGAGGGATAGAGATGGTCCAAAAAATAAGCCCTTTTCTCCCCCTACAAACTCATATTCACATGTGGTACAGAGTAGTAAATTAATTTTGGTCTTGTTCTCTGATTTCTCCTTTAGCTTGACCTGATTTTCTTGCAAGCCCCAGGCACAGTTAATTTGTAGGGAGGGGTATGTGTATATATTACAGAATATGTTATTTGTGAGTATGTGAGTAGATGGAGATCTTTGCTGAAATATTAATACAGCATGTTTTTATCATTATTTATAGGAGAACTATATCTTCAGGGCTTTTAAAATAAAAAGAAATGGAAGATAGGTGATGTGAAATTATTTTTTAGTGCTCATACCCTTTGGTTGATATATAAATAATACAAATGAAATGGTAAACAGCACTAGGGGTACAATTACTGAATAAGTAGAAATGTAGATTCACAACAGTACAATGTTCCCAGTTGTTTTCATGATAGCGAAGCAGCTATTTATGTAAGGCTTAATAAGACTTTTTTTTCAGTCTTATTTGAATTTTGCTGTTGTTGAGTTATTTTATCACAAAACTGGAAGAAGCATTTCCATCTACAAAGTAGAAAATCTAAAACTTACATAGGAAATGTCCATGAATATACAACTTCAGTCTGCACAGAATAAGTGAAAAGCAAATTGCAACAGTCTATGGAAAGAAATTGCCGCTTAATTGGTTCTGAGTGACCATTCTAGAAAGGCATGCCGTATTATTGGTGGAGAAACTGCTTCAACCTTTCCAGTAAAATATGCCAAGTCTTGTAAAGGAAATACACATATGCCTTAAAATAGCAACAAAGGAAACATCGCCAGAAAATCACATTGCAGCCAATCCACTTAAAAGTATGTTATGAGTGAAATTTCCTCTTCTCAAACTGAGCCTCGATTAAAATGGATGTCTCACCCCTGTAAGCTCCCATAGGGTCATAGAACCTTATTTATTTAAATTGGCTGGTTGTCTCATGAGAGTTCTACCTATGGAGTGATTTGAAAACTCATTAGTGCCATGTTATTTTTAAATTCCACAGAACAGTCTCAAATAGAGCCCAATCACTTTCTTAAGAACCAAAAACTGTGACACACTGAAGGCCTCCTTTGGGATGGGATGCACACCAGTAAATCATAATACCCATCACTCAAACAGAGGTTTCCATTTCCGACTTTCTTCTATCACTTTGTGGGTAACAAATCCAGCTCATAATGACACCCACTATTAAAATTGGACTCACAATAGGATGGTTGTGTTCCTTTTTGTCTAATTCTGCAATTTCTTAAATTCTATGAGTACACACAACTTCAAATCCCATGCTAAAGAGAAATATAAAAGAGCTGATCATGCAGATTTGCTTTCTAGAAGACTCATACTCAGCTTATACAGTACATAGAGGCATGAAAGCAAAAATACACCAATTACCATTAAGCCAAGATCTAAAGAGATCAATGCATGGGCTAACAATTGGGTGCTGTCAAATGTTAAAACTACTAAATTCTTGTCTTGTTAAATCATCTGATGGTCGTTTCTTCTTTAGTTAAATAGGGATAAATAATAAAAAACAATTTACAACTAAAAGATGCTAGCGTTTTGCAGCTGCTGAATGTCTTTTGGGGAGATTAGATTCCATAATGAGGAGATATAACCATCATTTTATAAAAGCTGTTGCTGTCTTGGGAAAAACACCACTGAAAACGATTAGAAAAAGCCTTTCCTTCATGAACCTATTACAGTCATGTGCTGATTGCTTGGCATATGCTTAATGATATCTTCATAGCTGAAAAACAATAATTTGTTACTGTAAATCTTGACATAATATATTAAGTTCAATTGTGCTTTTATTAGTTCTACTTTTGACTTAAGTGGTTCAAGCTTGCAAAACCTTACAAACGTTGAAAAGCAAGTCAACTACCTACCATTTTAACAAATATATATACACACAAATTTCCCAATAGCTTAATTGGAAGCCTTTCTGAAATAATTTAAAAACCATTTCAAGCATCTTCTGCTACTGGTTCTCTATTGAGTTTATCAAAGATATGATAATGTGGGAGAGAATTAAGGAGTGTGACACATTTCATCTATAGTACAGACATAGGCAATAAAGAGCTGATATTAACTTTCTTCCTTTAAAAAAATTATAGGGTAAATTAAGACAGTATCAATTGATGTAACTCTAACAGGCTGAGACATTCCTAAAAGAGACAATAACTCCTTGGCTACTTTTTTTTACATGGGAGAAATGAAGGGAAGATGAACACAGCATTCCTATTTCCTTTTCTTCCTCCCTGTCTCCCTCCCAAACGAGAGCTGCAGGAATCTCTGGCTGTCCTCGGCAGAAAAACCCAAGCAAGTCTTGGCTACAGGACTTCTTTTTGCTGTTGCTGTTTCCCACACAGACAGAAATGTCTTCAATCAAAGCTTAAGCCCTGGAACTTTTTTATTCTTTATAGTCAAAAGTCTACCCTCAGGCTCTGGTATTGTTACATCCAAGGCCCAAATCAGAGGCTTTCAGGGAAAATTTTTATACCTTAAAACAAGAAGATGAATAACATCTAGAAAGGATATGGATAACAGGCCTTTCTCAGCTTACCAAATATTTCAATAGCCCATGAAACCATGGAAAGTCTTTCTTAAAATCCTTGGTGATTATGATAAATTTGCATATATAAATGTATGCAAAATTTATTCCTTGTAATCTGATTTTTTTTTTTTTTTTGAGAAAGAGTCTCGCTCTGTCACCCAGACTGGAGTGCGGTGGCATGATCTCCGCTCACTGCAAGCTCTGCCTCCCAGGTTCACACCATTCTCCCGCCTCAGACTCCCAAGTAACTGGGACTACAGGCGCCCACCACAACGCCCAGCTAATTTTTTGTATTTTTAGTAGAGACGGGGTTTCACCATGCTAGCGAGGATGGTCTCGATCTTCTGACCTTGTGATCCGCCTGCCTCGGCCTCCCAAAGTGCTGGAATTACAGGCGTGAGCCACCGCGCTCGGCCTGTAATCTGATTTTTTATAAAGTCAATGACTATGCACACAAGCATTAATCTAGCTTCTCTTCTAAGACGAAAAACTCCATTGCAGGACTCAGAATTCATGAGTCAGAGGACAAACTGAGATAAAATTGGCTCGCTCTCTCACAGTTTATCTCCTCCGCTCCCACCCCAGATGATAACACAGATCAACAACCCCCCAGTTAAGCTTCCACTTACTCCAATCAACATAATTTCCAACTTGGGAAGTAAAAATCTCCAAGAGGGCTGACACATTTCTTCATAAGTAGGTTTCAAGGCTTTGCTCTTTGCTGCTGGGTTCCTTGGAGACATTTATCTCCTGGGATTAGGGCAATAATTAGTGATTCATACACCCTCAGAGTGATAGTACTAGGTGGGAAAGATTACACCTTCGTAAATGAACATGAGAAAATTCAGAGTTGTAATTATTTAGCATTTTTAATGCCAAACCTCATCTACGTCACACAAATCCCTGGATCCAGCACTACTGAGCTACTATTAACTCCTTGCAAGCTAATTGGGGGAAAAAATGAAGCCCTTGGATACTGGTTGAGGGTCCAGGTTTCTTTCCTTCTTGTCACAGCCCAGGTGGTTTGGAGGGGAGCTTCCCTCAAAATATCAAGAAAGTATTAGCTTTGCAGCCCCCATCCTCCAGAGTAGTTCCCAGGAAGTTATTTACCAGTGTTTCCTGTTTCATATTTATTGCTTTGCCTACTCTCAGAAGCTGGGTTCCATCATCTCTGGGGTAAATGTGGGAGAAAGAAAGGAATTTTCTCATTTAAAAATTTCTCATTTTAAATTTTGAACTCAGGGGAGGATTTAAATTTTGAACAATGTCTTCTCTCTCTGCCCCGAGTCTGTTCTAGTACACCTAAGTCCTAGTGGAATCACCTTCCTTAACAAATCCCCTCACTCCACTCTGCGACAGCCTCACAGAGCCTGTTAGGTCATTTAGAAGCACACATCACAACCTGGGACTTGTGATTAACATCTGAAGTGGGAGCAGTCTTGAGGGACTGAGCCCTTAACCTGTGGGATCTAATGCTACCTCCAGGTAGATCGTGTCAAAACTGAATTGAAGTAGTGGACACCCAGCTGGTGTCCACTGGAGAACTGACTGGTTGCTGGTGGGCAGAAACCCTTGAACATGATGGTAACCAGGGGTGAAGTGTTCTGTGTGCTGAGTGTGAATGGAGAGAGAAAAAAATAATAGGATTTTATTTTTTCATCAGAATAAGGGATCAGAAGTGTGAGAGTGGGAAAAATAATTCTTTCTTTTTTTTCCTGTTTCTGGTAAGTAGTGCACACGGTAAAAAGGAATTTGTGGCTCTAATAAGTTAAAGATTTTGAGATAAGGAGATAAGAGGAGGGCAGGAGGGTTAGCGGTCTAGGAGATGTGACCACAGAGGCAGAGGTTGGAGTGATGTGAGGAAGGGGCCATGAACCAAGGAATGCAGGCAGCTTATAAAAGCTGGAAAAGGCAAGGAAATAGTTTCTCCATAGTGTCCCCAGAAGAAATGCCATCCTGTTGACATCTTGATTTTATTCCAATGAGACTGCTTTTAGACTTCTCGCTTACAGAACTGTAAGATAGATAATCCATTTTCATTGTCTTAAGCCACCAAGTTTGTGGTAATCTGTTACACCAGCAATAGGAAACTAACACAATGTACAGTGTGGCTTAAAAAGCAAAAAACAAAGAAAGAAGCCCACTTTAAGTGGTCCATCTAATCTAGTGTCAGGATCACCCATAGCAGGGGTCTGGGAAAGGGGTAGAAGTGGGGAAGATATTTAGCCTCCCAAATTTTTTGTCCAGGAAACCAACCTCTCTGAGAGTTTTCAAATCAACTATAAATGGAAATAACATTGATACTGTCAGCTCTGGAAAAAAGTCACCAGAGAGTGAACCAGTGTCTCAACAACTACCCAAGGAGAAAAAGTGCTTACAGCAGTAGCTTTTCAGCAATTACTGTCCAAGAAATCATTAAGAGGATGGGTCTACATAGTAGAAACATACAAGTCTATTCCTTGGTTCTAATGCTATGCTTTGGAGCAGAGTTGGCCCTGTGGCAGCCCACTGGCCTCATTTGGCATATAGATGTATGTGTGCGTATATATAAAGATATATATATATATATATATATATATATATATATATAATATGTTATACATAATATATAAACACATAATATGTTATATATAAATATATATATATATATATATTTGCCAAAACAGTGTTGTTTCTTTTAACTGAATTTTAGTGGCTTTGATTTACATATGCACTCTCCACTTTACCACAAGCCCCACCATGCCCTCTTACTTCATTCATTCATATTGCCTAACTGATCATTATGGACATTTGGGTTTTCAACTGAAGGGTAAGATCTATGGCGACTCTATCATGCACTTACTATTTAGCACTTTGAAGAACTCTCATGACCTATTCAATTCTCATGATCCACTCAGCTCTCATGACCTACTCAGCCATTCATTGTAGCCCACTGAAGTCTATTTCTCTACTTGTTCCTAATGATGTGTCACAGGGTTCTGTTACTGGGCATGCTCAGTATGTATGTTGAGAAACAAATCAGGATAGAAATGGTCGTCTTATCTGTAGGGAACATAAATCTAGAAGAATGAACATATATTCTGGAAAATAATAAAGATCCAAATATGTCCAAATTACCCAAACTGAAATCTAAAGGGTAAATGTAAAGTATTGCACTTAGGTTAAAATAAAAAAAAAAAATATTAGTACTAGATGGGAAAATATGACTGAATGGAAGCACATATAAAAAAGGCTTTGGAGTTTTATATCACTTTAATCTCTGCATGAGACACAGATTAATATGTTTGGCCCAAAATAAACCACAAATAGAAGTCAAAGTTCTACTGAAAAGAAGCTGTACTTCTTCAACTTTTGCTCTGAGGTTTAGTCAGAACATACTCAAAGATACAGTAACATTTCAAAATGAACATATGTATTGAAGGTGTTCAGAAGTAAATGGGCAAATGGTGGAGATGTGCTAACTTTGAGTGAGGTGAAGGTCTGAAGGAATTGAGGATTCTCAGGAGAACTGGAAACTTGAACAGACAGGGTCTTGTGTGTACAGGAGAAGGTTCAATCCAAGCTATGCAGTCCAGTCCTGTGTAGGGAAGTTGACATTTGATTTGTTTATTTGCAGAGGGTATAACAGAGACCAAGGAATAGAAGTGATAGAAAAAATGAGTTTGGGTTAATAGAATGGTAGATTTTCTAGTGATTTGATCAGTACACAAATGAAATGGGCTTTCTTGTGTGGAAGTGAGTTCACTGTGGGTGGAGACATTTAAGCAGATGTTAGATGACCCTTAGGGAGGATGTTAGAAAAGAAATTTATGTGGGATAAAGATAGGGTGAGGCTGGGCAAGGTGGCTCATGCCTGTAATCCCAGCACTTTGGGAGTCTGAGGCAAGAGGATCGCTTGAGCCCAGGATTCAAGATCAGCCTGGGTAACATAGTGAGACTCTACATCTACAAAACATTAAAAAAAAAAAAAAAAATAGCCAGGCATGGTGGTGCATACCTGTAGTACTTGGGAAGCTGAGGTGGGAGGATGACTTGAGGTTGAGGCTACAGTGAGTCATGATCATGCCACTGCACTCCAGCCTGGGTGGACAGAATGAGATCCCATTTCCAATAAATAAATAAATAAATAAAAATAAATAAGATGAAATGACTTCTGTGGTCCAATCCAAAAGTGAGATTCTCTGCTGCTGTGTCCTTCCTGCCCTCAGGATAATGCACAATGATCTTTGGAATATGATTCTGTGGTTTCAATTCACATAACGTTGTTTTAGAGGAGGTAGAAGAGGGGAAGCCAAATTTTTTATGTGAACCAAAAGGTGCCACTTAAGGAGAATCCAAAGAGGCTTTCTTGTTCAATGAATTGGTCCTTGGTGAACCTCAGCTTTGGGAATGTTTGTATACATAGTTGGAGGTATTAATTTGTAAATCAAAGAAACCTAAAATATTCTAGCATTTAAGTTTTTAATATTGTTGAAACATTGAAGCATTTTTCTCTGTGGCTTCATCTCAACCCTTTATAAGATTCTTGGCATCATAGAAACAACACCTGAGCATTCTAAAAAGACTCCCCAGCACTTCTAGGCTTCCTAGGGAAAAACATTTTCTAGCAATCCGCACGCTGCTGAGTAGCCAGAGCTTGTCTTGCCTTCTCTTTTCTGATTCAGGATAATTCCGAAATGAAATGACTTGCCATTCAGGCACTGTGAATCCATGCAGATGGAGAAGAAATTTAGGATGGGAATTCTGGACTGAGCACTTTTCTAAGTTGTGTTGTAGTGTTTATATACTAACACTTCAAATTCATTCAACCAGTATTCACTGGGGGCTGACTATGTGGCAGGAGCAGTGCCAGACACAAGGAAAGTGACATGGAACCAGACACAGTCTGTGTCCTTGACGAATTCACACTTCAGTGAGGGAGAGAGATATGTAAATAGGTGGCTGCATTGTCAACCTGGGAGCTACTATGAAAGGGGCCTGCTTTCAGGGACGTGGGAACCCAGAAGAGGGTGCAGTGAACTTTGCCTGGGGAAGATGAGGTCAATGACAACTGGAGAGAGAAGGTGATTTTAGAGTTGGGCATTGTGAAGAAGATGGGGTGAAGGATGAGGTTGAAAGGAGCTGTTGAGTGACATCAAGTGGATGAGAGAGCGCTAAGTGGAAAGGTCACTTAGGAGCAGTCGGGCCAACTGTCCAGGCTCCTTTCCTTGCCTCTATATAACAAGTTTAGTTGACTTTTTGATGCTTCTATTTTCAATGTGAAATGGGGAAAATGGAGTCTCACGCACCTACTTTCCAGGGCTATTCTGAAGACAAAAAGAGATAATCAGAAAAGAGTGTTTTTGAAAACAGGTTAAGAATGGTAAGTCTAGGCCAGGGATAACAAACCTTACAGCTCTAAAGCTTGCAGAATATTCTGTCTGTCTATTTGTCTGTCTGTAGTTGTGACACTGAATGCCTTCAGTGGGGTACATATTTCCCCTACTACTCCCCTATTTTATTCCATATGCAAGCTGCTTTAAGCATCCATGTGACCTGCCCAACACTGGAACAAGTTAATGTTAAAGGGGTCTGCACAAAGTAATATGGAAATGGTGAATATTTTTGAGTCTGGATCTTCCTCTTAGACAGTGGGAAAGTGATGCATTGTTCTGAGCTGCGATGTTAGTGAAGGTGATTAAGAACAGGTCTTGGAAGTTAAGATTTATTTTTCATGCAGTCCATTTAAATGAAAATAAATATCATTCCTGCCCAAGCAAGAATGCACTAATGGTCTGAAAAATTCAGAGAGAGAGAGTGGGGCCATGTTGTGTGTGTGTGTTGGGTGGGGGGGAAGGGGGGGTGCGAGGGGGAAGGGGTAATAACGATGGTGAGGGCTTCTACTTGTAAAACATTAAAACAAAAAAAAAGTCTGTGACAATGCTTTACTTAAATTATACTCTAAATGAAAAATGCATTTTTACCTAATGTGGAAAAAATGACAAACAAGACTGAAAGTTGGCTTCTGGATGGGTATCCTTGGAAGTCTGGTCCATAATATAGTTCATCTTACAGAGAGAGGTGTAAAGAGGTACCTGGGTAATAACAGACATTCATTAATTCAGCATGGAGGGAGAGAGGGAGAAAAGAGAGATAGAAATACTGAAGGGGCAAAGATAGAAAAGTTTATGAAGGTTTTTTTTTTTTTTTTTTTTTTTTTGGCCACTAACAAACTCCTAAAATAAAATTTACATACCTGAAAACCCCCAAACTCAAACCTGCATTGAGATAAAGCCAATTAGATCCAGTATGGCAGAAGAGAATCATGGCAGACAGATGGAAGGAGAGCTTATGCACATGAGTTTGTGTGAAATCTATTGTTAAATGGAAGATGTCCGCCAAGTAATTTGCTATATTTCAGTTGAAAATGCCAGCTTATAGCAGGTGCACCACTTCCCCTTTTCTCCCCCAATTTAAAAGCCATTTACAAATGCATCCTGGTGATTCAGACCAAAGAATTACCAAACCCAATAACAGAACAAGGCTGTGTAGGAATCTGAACTTTGTTTACACAATTAGGAGACACTCACGTGCAGATACCATAAATGACAAGGTTCCTGCAGCAAATTAACAAGAACAATTTTCCCATCTCAAGAGCTGTCAAGATGGGCCCTGTTGGCCAATTTATCTTACTCTAGCACATCTCTGGTGCTTGTCAATCAATATGTGAAACATTTGGTGCTGATTGCCATTTTTCTCTCCACTTCCTTTTGCCTCTTGTATCAGGCAATTTACTGCAAGTCAATCAAGGTCGAAGCCGACCTTGTTTAAATAAAACACTGTTGAGTTCTTTTCACATCAACAATTTCAAAGACAGAATGAGCTGTATCTTTTACATTTACATTTATACGACTTTTTTTTTTTTCCACTGGTTCTCCTAAAATGCCATCCTTGAGTCATGAGTCATAACTAAAGCCACCTGGACACTGAGCAAACTAAGCTGTACAGGCAGTAAGGAAACACATACATTCAATGTATATCTTCACTATAAAGATTAACTCAGTGAACAGAGATGCCTCACCAGTGAAAGCATGCTTTTGACTGTTTTGCCTACCATTATCCAGCCTTAATTTGAAGCAGGACCACACAGAAGAAACAATATACCCTAAATCATCAGAGCTTGATAACACAAAGTAGCAATTTCAAGTGTTTTCTCTGACGAGCATGTCCTATGGTTGAAAGACAGTTTTAGAATATTTTGGTGATAGTCCCTATTGTTATAATGAGTCCAGCATAAACCTTTATCATCATTATTATTTTATTCATGGAAAAGAAAAATGGAGGAGAGGAAGCAGCTGAGCCTATTAAAGTTCTTGAAAACAATCTGCTCACAGGTTTTGTTTTCAAACTTTCTTTTTCCTGCAACCCATCTATAATCTCTATTTTCCTGAATAAATCAGGCTCTATTTGTTTAGCAAAATATTATTTTGTACCCCTCACCATTCCCACAAATATTAAGAATACACAGTGAAATGAGTCCTGCCTAAATGTGACTCTCAAATAAAGAAATACAGTTGAACAAGTATAGACTTTCTTGAGAATAGTAACAGACAGTTTAACTGCTAAGGTTGTGCTAAGCTCTCAAAATGATTAATTCGAAATGGATGCTTTTCAAGTGTCTACTATGTATACATAAGACACAGTTTGGTGCTTTCAAAAGTGCGATTTCCCTCATTCAAATCTGAAACAAACACACAAGCAAACAAAAATGTCCTCAAATTCTCGGACAAGCATGATCCCTATCTTCTTATGCCAAATGTAATTTTATTGGACTTAAACGTATTTTGAGTTAGCCCATGGTCTTATTGTGTTTCATCATCTGTCAGAAGTCACTACTGATGCAGTCACTCTTTCATTAAACAGTTACGTATTGAGTGTCTACTGTGCATGGGGGGCATTGAGGACACAACGGCAGGCAAAATTGCGGGAGTCTTTGTTTCATGGACCCCAGAGTTGGGTCATGGTACTAGACTCCAATACAATCATCTTAAAAATCAAAGTGTTGTTGGAAATTGAGGTAAGTGCTATGTAAGAGGCATTTCATGGTGTCCTAAAACAGGCTGGTGAATGAGAAATGCTCCATGGGGATGCAAGTCTTTGGTTGAATTCTAACTGATAGGAGCCAACTGTGCTAGCCTAGCACTGCTAAGTGTGCTCCATTGGCCTCATCCAATCAGCGTTTGCTGAGATAAATAAAGGAGATTACAGCTAAGGGTTAGAAACTTCTATAGTAGCTAGACACTGCCACAAGGAAGCAAAGCACTTGCTCAGTAGACTCAGCTCCTTGAGTGGTTGATGGCAACCTTGAATGGGGAGCCACATGGGTGCAAACTCTACCTGGGTTTGTGCAGAAGGGCCATATATAAATGGTCTCTGAGGAACTGGGGGGTAAAATGTTCTTTCTTTTCTTTATTTTTTTTAGATGGAGTCTGGCCTGTTTCCCAGGCTGGAGTGCAGTGGCATGATCTCGGCTGACTGCATCCTCCACCTCCCTGAGGCTCAAGCGATTCTCCTGCCTCAGCTTCCCAAGTAGCTGGGACCACAAGCATGTGCCACCATGCCTAGCTAATTTTTGTATTTTTGGTAGAGACGGGCTTTTACCATGTTGTCCAGGCTGCTCTTGAACTCCTGACCTCAGGTGATCCACCTGCCTCAGGCTCCCAAAATGCTGGGATTACAGGAGTGAGCCACTGTGCCTGGCCAAAATGTTTTTTTGTTTGTTTGTTTGTTTTTAATTTATCACAGGCAGCTTATAAAGTTCTGCTCTGAGGAGACAAACAATATCATCCCACTATCTAGTGTCCGTGAGGCCAAATGCTTCATTTAGACTACTACAGATGGCAGTGACTCTAGCTTCTTGGTCTGAGATGGCAGCAAGATGTCTGGGCAGTAACAGCAGTGAGCCTTAGGAATATAGTCATGAGATGTGCTAGGATCACAGGGTTGAATTTGGTCAAAAAGAATTCATGGTTCTTTTGGCTATACACTGTGTAAAATACAAGTTAACTGCATGTATGTGTGTGTATATATAGACTCCAAAACATATAAATATACATACATATATATGAATATACATATATAAAAAACATATTAATAAAATTTTTTAAAAATGTAATGATCAGAAAAAGATAAAGGTAAAAACAAAAGTGCAGGTGAAGGAACTGTTTCAGATAAAGGGGACTAAAGCAAAAAGATAACTAAGTGTATTTTGTAACATGTGATCCTGAAATGAACCCTGGACTAGAAAAAAGGGTCTATGAAGGCTACTACTGGGGCAACTGATAAAAGTTGAGTAGGGACCAAGGACTAGACAATATATGATATCAATGCTAAATTTCTTGGTTTTGGTAATTTTACTGGGTTATGTAAGAGAATGTCCTTGTTCTTAGGAAAGACACACTGAGATATTCGGACGTAAAGAGGCATGATGTGCAGGGGGATGTCACTCTTAGTTAGTTCAAAAATCATATACATGCTTGTGTGGGGAAGCCAGGAGAGAATGATACTGCAAATGGCAAAGGGGCACATATACACAAGTGGTAAATCTGGGTAAAAGGCATAAGGGTGTTTTTCCCACCATTTATGTAATTTTGAAATTATATCAAAATGTTAAAGTTACAAAAATGAGAATGACGGATGGTGTAGTGGCTCGTGCCTGTATTCCCAGCACTTTGGGAGGCCAAAGCAGGCAGATCACCTGAGGTCAGGAGTTCGAGATCAGCCTGCTCCAACATGGTGAAACTCCGTCACTACTAAAAATACAAAAATTAGCTGGGCATGGTGGTGGGCACCTGTAATCCCAGATACTTAGGAGATTGAGGCAGGAGAATCACTTGAACCTGGGAGACAGAGGTTGCAGTGAGCTGAGATCACGCTACTGTACTCCAGCCTGGGCAATAGAGCGAGACTCCATCTCAAAATAAATAAATAAATAAATAAATAAGGATGAAAATTTTACATAAAAATGACTTATTCTTCCAATGAATGGACAGCCTGCCTAGATGGCATATGGTTGCTCCAACAAATTGGGTGTGTTGTGCAAAGAAAAGTGATGTTGTGAGGTCTCTGCATTATGAGTCACTGGCACAATTACCCCACAAACGGAGGTCTGGGAGTGCTGCACAGTTCCCTAGGGAGCTGTGATTTTCAACCCAGTCTGACATACTCTTATAGACCAAACATTGTTTTTTTGACATTAATTCATTTGTGATCTTTACTGCCATGCTGAGTATCTTATCTCGAGGTGGTCCTTAATGGTGCATGGTATATTTTATTGATGTTTCTTTTATTCTGGTGTTTTTCTTCCTCATGATGATGTTTGTTGTTGCTCTCTGTCTCCTTCAAAATGCTATTCTCTTGTGAGACTAGGCACTGCTTGGAGGTTTAATGAGGCTTCTAGAGGGTTTGCTGATTTATCAGATTCTCGGTTAACATTGTGGAGGGCTGGGGGAGGAAGGAGGGGAGATGCGGTTAGGTGCTCCAGGATGAACTTAGTGAATTCAGTTAGCATCGAGTTCATTTTTATGCCTGTAGAATTTGCCAAAGAGTGACATTCAGTTATAACAGGATCTGTATAGGAGAAATACACGTGTTCCTTTAATTTCTCCCATCATTTCTCTCTCCTAATATTTTTTACAAGTATCATTATTAGATCCATGTGTCACACTGTAGAGTTGGATCCCAAAGCCATTTGTTTGCTTAGCATTAAAGTCAGGGGCCAAGCTCTGCTTTTTTGGCTCTGAAGTCTCTGTCAGAGTTAAACTTTTATTTCTCTGTTATCAGACTCTCAGATCAAATGCTTACTTGCTGCCACTTTTAGCCCTTCCTTATGGGCAAAGCATTTGCTGGATTGGGCTTGAATAAGGAAAGTTTGAGTCAGGTGTGGTGGCTCATGCCTATAATCCCAGCACTTTGGGAGGCCGAGGCTGGGCGGGGCGGGGGGGGGGGGGGGGGGATCACCTAAAGTCAGGAGTTCGAGACCAGCCTGGCCAACACGGTGAAACCCCTTCTCTACTAAAAATACAAAAAAAATTAACAGGGCATTGTGGCATATGCCTGTAATCCCAGCTACTTGGGAGGCTGAAGCAGGAGAATTGCTTGAACCTGGGAGGTGGAGGTTGCAGTAGGTCAAGACCGTGCCACTGCACTCCAGCCTGTGCAATAAAAGCAAAATTCCATCTCAAAAAAGAGAGGAAGGTTTGTGAATTAGATAGGTAATTTAATTTTTTTCCTAACCTTGGAAAATTTTCTGTCATTAAAAAATAAAACAAACAAGCAAAACCAGGTATTCCTTCCTTAGAGAAACTGCAAACACTGCACGTGCTCATTGCTAATAAGGGGTATATTTTCAATATCAATAGAAATTAGGTCATTATATTGGAAGACAGGGCAATATATTCACTTTACTTTTTGGTCTCAATTCTTTAAACACACACACACAACACACACACACACAGAGACACATACCTCACACTCTTTCACTTCTGAAATGAAAGCCAGTTTAAAAAATCCATACATCAGGGTCTATCTAACCTCTTTGTTTTTTCTTTTCTGAAAGCTACGATGCCTTGGTTTTCGACGCTAACAAATGTTATACGACAGGTTCACCGATTTACTGTTCTGCACCCTTTTTAATTATGGATGTATGAAGGAAAATTTCACTGAGGAAAACAATAAATCATCAGTGAAATTATTTGTTCGCTGAATGAGCTGAATAAACAGTTGCCTTCGGGGCAAAGATTCATCTGGCATCTCTTAAGTCATCCCTTTTTCCTTTGTATTTTCATGAAAAGCAGGACTGGGCCTGTAGGAATCAACTGGGAATGTGGGTGTCATTGAGAAGCAGAGGAACCAGTAAACACCTGACTCACAGATGTCCTGAGTGTTAAACGAAAGGATTTATGTCAAGTTTTAATCACAACAATGACAATACTTATAAACACTTATTGAGTGTGCTTTGTGTACCTGTGTCATTTCATTTGATTCTCACAACAACCCCATTTCCCTTTTCCTATTTCACTCAAAACAACACCCTAAACCAGAAAGCAGCAAGCCGAGAATTTGAACCAATTTCTGACACCACGCCCTGCACTCTCAGCCATCAGGTGCTTATAAATTTCCCCAAGGAAAGCCACACTGCCTCAAAGAAGTCCTCATTCATTATTTAAGCTTAAAAAAAAAAAAAAAAAAAAAACCCGAAGTTCATGGTTGAAACCCCGATCTACAATTTTGCTTTAAACTTACAGAACTCTCTTTCTTCCTGTTTAGGTGATGAAAAAAGGAGATTTTCCAGTGCCTCCTCTCAGAAAACCGAGCTTGATCAAAGTATGCAAAGTAGGCAAAGAACTGGCTGAGATAGGAATCACAGAAAAATGTGCTATCATTGGAATTTTTAGGAGGCGGCGAGGAAATAAGAGTAATGAGATTATTAGTTTCAATTTGAAAGCGTGGAATGTGTCAGCAATCATAACTAACTGTTGCTATTTTTATAATAAATGTCACCCTCAGAGTTCCAAGCAGTCAGTAAGCAATGGAAGCTTCCAAGTAGGAATTAGTTTAGTGTCCTTCTTTCATGTTCCTGTTGAACTAGTCCAAAAAGTTATGAAGAAACATGGCCACTTTGAATGCATTCACACAAATAGTACTGACAGTTTTCAAGCTAGGACAAATATGTCAGCTTTGGACTTCCTCCCACAGCAGCCAGTCAGCTGCCTCTAGAGAATCCCATAAATATCTCGGCTGGAACATTTGTTTGAAGGTACTTAAATGGACCCTGGAGCTCCCAACATTGGATGTAGATTTGAGCCAGGTAATCAGATACTCACTGCCGACCATTTCTGTGGCTACTGCTGTATCACCACGCGTCAGATTCCTCGCCATTATATTGATTAGACATTGCTTTATGTTTAGCTGCAAACTTGTGTGTAGTGAATTGCTGTGAGTTAGTATTTCACACTAGTGGTTCAAGTCGGTATTTCTCCTGGGCATTTCCCATTTGCCTCAATACTAAACCAGCTGGGGATGCCCAAAGGGATTCACTTGGACGTTCTGAGGGGAACCAAGAGGAGGATGAAGGGACCTGGGAAGTGGAAGACAGATTTCGAGGCCACTGGGATAGTTTTGTTTGTGGTTTCATATGCTGCACTAAGAGATGAGCTATCCCTCCCCACTACTGCAAATGCATAAAAGCATGAAGGTGGCAGAAAAAAAAATGAAGCCCTTCTTCAGGTAGCATGGGAACCAGTTGTGTGGTTGCAGTCTATTGTTCTTTGGCACTGAACACCTACCTGATGGTTTTGAGGTAGAGCAATCTTAAGAGATTTTAAAAAAGCATAGAGAATTTAAAATTTTGACTGTGCAAATAGGAACACGTATATCTTAATAGAAAGTGGATGAGGTGGGGGTGAACATGCCATTCCCAATGTACACCTGTACTCTCCTTAATACATACAAATGTGTGTCAGCATCTTTTGGTCAAATTAATGTAACTTTTAGAAATGAATGAATGTAACGTTTTAGACTAAGCAAGGAAACCAACATTTTAATAAATGTTAATATCTAGTGCTGGGAAAAGTATGGGAAGTCAGCCCTCTCATATACTGATGAGAGAGTGTATTTTGATCTACAACCTTTTTAGAGGGTAATTCAGCAGTATGTTCATACTCCTGAATCCCTCACCTTGTAGGATGTTTTCTTGAGGTAATTATCAGCGATGTATACAAAATATGCAGGGTGACTCACTCTTTCAGTTTTTTTGTAATGGTAGAAACCAAGAAATTTAATATCCAAGAGGGGTGGAATGTTTAAATAACCAAAGGCGAATCCACATGTTGAATCATGTGTAGTCCTTACAGATAAAATTTCAGAAGAATAGTAAATCGTATAAAAATATAAAACACTATTTATCCATATATATGTGTGTGTATATATGTACTTAGGTATAAATATACACTATTAATGAAATTATAGGAAATTTTCTTTGCATTTTTCTTTGTACTTTTCTGAATTTACCCAACTCAGAAAAAATGATAGTAGTTTATATAAACTACAAAAGTGCTTTATGATCATTTTTTCTGAGTTGGGTGCATATATATATGTGTGTATATATGTATATATGTGTGTGTATATATATAGTGTGTATATATATATGTGTGTATATATGTATATATGTGTATATACATATATATACACACACATATCTATATCTATACACATATACATATAGATATATACACACATATATTGAGATAAATATGTATCTTTACTGGTAATTCTGCCCCCCCCCCCGATGTCACTGATTTTTTTATTTTTTATTTTTTTGGTGAGGTAGCTACAAAGCAAAAGTGAGCAAACCCGATACAGAAATCCAAAAATATATTATTCTATAGCTGGACTGGTCCTTAAAAAGATGTCACAATTTGTCACAGAGGCTGCCACCTCAATAGGACCATCCACAAACTCCTAATAGCATTCTCAAGTGGTCTTAGATGTTCCCAGTGTGAGTTCCTGGAGGTAGGGCCTGGTCGGAAACCCTTAGGTGAATGGGACTGTTTGTTAACTCCAATAGACAATTATGAAGGGCAATTAAAAATTTAAATTATGTTAATAAGCCAGAGAAAAATGACTGTTTGCAGAAATCAGTGGCAATTATCAGACATAATGGTTCTCAATTAGGCTGGAGGGGATTTTCAGTCATTCATAATTCACTATCTTAAATGTATCATAAAAAAGTAATTGTCACTTGTTAATAAAACTTACTTAAAAACAACGTTGCTATCTTGTGTAGAAAGTAACTTTCTTCCTTTTCCCCCACCAGTTTTAAAAAAGGTATATTCTTAATTTTAAAATGTAGTACAGGCTGGTTCCAAACAAAAATCAAACAATGTGGACGTGTACTAAAAGAAATACAGTCCTTTCCAGCCCTCTACTTGCACTTCCCAGGGGTAACTGTTGTTTTATCAATTCAGTGAGTGTTCCTCCTCCCAACCACCTCCTAGCTTCCGTTAAAAAGGGGAGGGGTGTTGGGGTGACTGTCCAAGGAATATGTTGTATTGATATTTTTAGTCAATTAAAAGTGAAAACATAAAAACATTATCTTGCTGCTTCTGCCATGTTTATTTGTCTTCCAAGGGTTTTGATTTTTTTTTTTTTTAGTTATTATATTCATATGCAGCTTCCATTACCCCTAGGAATATAGTCAGCATTCATGCATGTCCTTACAATTCTACTCTCAGGCAATGCAGTTTTCTGCATAAATTGCACTGCTCATGTGATGTGACTCAAGGACTCTGTCCAGTTGGTTCTAAGCTTTATTTCTGGTTCTCCAGGAAGAACTAAAAAGGACTAAAAGAAGAGGGGAAAAGATTCAGGCAGAGGAGGGGCAGAGGGCAACTCTTGAATAAGTAAAGGATTAAAGGTATCGGTTTATCTCTGACTGAGTACCCAATCTCTTTTGTCTTCTGTTATGGATCATACTAAAAGAATGAGAGCTGCATTCTCAATTTTCTTGCCCAATCAGAAAATCTTTGCTGCAATGTCAAGTCCCAAATTGCAGCTCTGCATTCAACAGAAAGACTGAAGCAAAGATAAATGAATTATCCCTGTCCCCATAGGATGACAGTCTCACTCTTGTGAATCACACGGTTCAGCAACATTTCTAGAACCTTCTCTAAGAAGACACTTCAGGCTACTCAGAGCCAGGCACTTTATATAAACATGACCTTATATCATTTTCACCATTACTATATGATGTGGACATTTTTATAACCTCACCTTGCAGTTGAGAGCACTGCATGCTCAGGGTCAATACCATGTTCAGGGGCAGTGAGAGGATTTGAATCCAGATCTTTCTTGATTCAAAATCTATAAACACTTTGTCCCTTGGTTGAAATTGTACAGACACAACTGTGAGACAGCCCAGTTTATGACAGTTGAACTTATGACTGTCTTATCCTTCTTTCTTTCATGGAAACAATGCTACTCAGAGCACTAACCAGTACACAACCTTCAAGATATTTAAGCACATGAAATCAGCTTCAAATACACAACTGATCCCAATTTTGCACATTTTTCAAAGGTACTTGCAGCAATAAAGACCGCCTAAGCTTGTTTTGAAATAGTCACCAGAAAATAAGGCATCTACAGTCTACCATTCATTGGACTTGTGTCTTAAAAGGCCTCAGTGGATGCAGGAAAAATCCCCAAAAAAGGAGCTAGGACCTACTCTTTATAGTAAGATCTACACATGGCTGGCTTCTTCCTGTCACTGACATCTCAGTTCAAAATGTGATTCCTTTTAGCCACTCTAAAGCAGAGGAGGTAAAGTATCTGTTACTCTTCATCACATCCCCCATTTCTTGTTTTGCGAATATTTCTTATCCACTGATATTTTTCATTGATTTACCTGTTTATGTTTGTCTCACCTTCTGGAATTTCAGCTCCATGAAAGCAAGGTCCTTGTCTGACATGTTTGCCACTGTATCCCCATATCTAACCCATAGCCTGGCATCTAGAACTATTTGTTGAATGAATGAGTATGTGTTTGTAAAATCAAGCAACTGTTTTCCTTAATAGATCAGGTATGGGCTTCTAGTCAGGGCCTTTCATTTACAAGAGTCTGTAGGAAATGAGAGAATTTAGGTCATAAGTAGAATATCATCTGGAATTGGGAAAGATTTGGGAAGGAAGGGGAAACAGAGAACCTTCTTTACTCCGAGTTGCTTATTGAGGCTGATTAGAGATCATACCATGTCAAAGCGGCAAAAAAGAAGCGTCAACTTTTTTTCAATTAGTGACAGACTGGCTGGCCCACAAAGATGGTGCACTCCCAGTGGGATTGCAGCTCTAGTGTCTGGAGTGTGGTGTCTTTCTCTTTGTTAGAGATGTTTCACACTGCTAAATCTAGGCCCCTGATAACCCAAAGACCGCGATAAGGTTTGGGTCAACCAATGAGCATGAGGAGATAAGCTTTGGAGGCACCATGTGACTTTCTTCACTAGAATTTGTCATCAGGTGGGATCTGACTTGAACACTCTCCTCTTCTGGACCCAATCTATGTTAACACTTTTTGAATGTTCCCTTTGCTCTGGAAGATTGGGGATATTTTCACCATCAAAAGACACACTTCTGGCTGAGTCTTAAGTCCTTTGCTACTTTGATCCTATTGTTTGTCTGAAATTTGTTTCCTTGTATGAAGGATTTGTACCTGACTCATAAAGTAAAGTGATTAATTCTATTATTACTAAACAAGTTTTAATAACGTTTGTGGATACATTTTAATAAAATAAAATATTTATTATAAAATTGATGGATGCTTAATAATAATGCTTCATAAAAATTACAAATAATAAATAAATATATAAAATAAAGAGGAAAAATGTCTTGTTTCCCATTCCCAACACAATTGCTTCATCTACCTGTCTGCTAGAAGGGTATCCTTCTAGTTCTAAAAAGGGTGACATGTACCCTTTTTAGTTCTGTACTAAACCCTCTTTCTAGATAGAACCACTCTGAATGATTTTGTGTGTGTCCAGTGATGTGTTGATAAAAGTTTAGCAATTCACTCTCCAGGAAAAACAAAACCCTGATCTGTAGCATTTGCTGATTTCTGTGCAGCAAATACTGTCACTATCTGCAATTGTAAGTTAAGAATATGACAGAATTGAGAAAATGTATTGCACAATGGGCCTTTACAAGCCAGAGCAAGCTGGCTCCAGCACGCTCCTGTGTGTATCCTTCTAAATTATCAATATTTCTCTCTACATATATGTCTTTCTTCCTCTTTCTTTTTCTTCCTTCCTCCATCCCTCCTTTCCCTCTCTCTCCTTTTCTTTATTTCCTCCTTTACTTTTCTTCTTCTTTCTTGTTTTCCTCTCCCTATCCTTACTGACGTCCTTCCATCCCTCTCTGCCTCCATCCCCACCTCCATCCATCCATCCACACTTGCATATATACACTAACATGCACAGACATAATGAATTAACATCTTACATGAACACTGCGCAGTTTGCTCTGCAACTTTCTGTTTTTTACATAATGTTTTGCAGCTCTGTATTTTGAAACTTTTCTTAACACTCCTTGTAACCGGAAACACCTTGTGGCAGCTCAACAGCAAAGCTGGAGGTCTTTCACTTGGTCTACACAGACAAGCATGTGGGCCTGTGAGCACGTGTGTGCACACACACTTGCTGTAGTCTATCTATTGTAAAGCGGAATAATTCATCACTGGGCAGCAGGTTCTGCTCAGATGGTTTATTGTCCTGACCTCATTAAAAGCATGTAATCCACGCAGTGCCGTAAATCTTTGCCTCTAAATACTTTCCTCTTTAATTTTTTAATACTGCACACATGAAGGGAAAGGTTAAAGCCAATTAAAAGAGATACAAATACTATTATTAGTGCCCTGACAAACAGTTAGTTATTGGATTTGGTCGTTTCAGTTTAGAAAGCCATTATTTTTGTTCCTGAATGAATTAGTAATCAAGCTGTTTATTGACTTGTCTCATCTCAGAGATGCTAAATATTTTTTTTTTGTCCATTCTTTCTCTCAATTGGCAGCATTCCTACACACATAAAAATTACGGACAACTTAAGATCTAAGTGCAAACAATAACTGCACGGCTGCATGTGGAAATCCACATATGGAAGGACCATCATTTTCACTGCGGTCCAGGAAGAAGAGAGCCACTCACTCATTTCATTCTTATGCAGCAAATAGTTGTTGTTTCCTCCCATTAAGGCTATTATATGATACTGACAGATGCTTAAAAGCGTTTAGAGCTGGAAGAACTATTGGGAAAATTGCTGCAAAAGGACTGACAAATGACGATCTTTCTGTCCACAAGGTTCTTAATTTCCTGTGCAAAATGGACTGAAATAATAAAGGAAAGGAGAAAGATTCATTAATGTGGGAACTTGGTATTGTTTTCTGGCATGAGTTTATACTTTTTATTGCATTGGGGCCAAAATGTGACTCTGTTTATGAAAAGGCTGCAGTATTGTTTAGAAAAAAAAAGTGTTGAACTCTTTTGCAACTGATTTAGGCTTGCTTGGTTGCCGTCTTCTTTCCTGGCTTGATCTGCACCCACTAGGAATATAATGTAGGCCCTATAAGACTTGAGAGGACCAAAAGATTATGCAAGAGTGGATCTTCCATTTGGTTACTTTATTTAATTGTCTACCCAGAGTCCAAAGTGTTTTGTGAGACATGATCAACTGTGAGGAATAATGTGGACCACAGTGCTGGTTTCAGAATAAACTCACACTCACAGACCTGCATCCACAAGAACGTATACAATTCAAAATTTATATAAGTCATTCCTACTCATCAGAGGTCATAGTCAGGTACAAGAAGAAGAAGGAGAAGGAGAAGGAAGAGAAAAGGAGAAGGAAAAGAAGGAAAAGAGGAAGAGAGCCTGCAGAAAAACACGGAGCTGTATTTCCCATAGGGAGAACAGAAGCACACATATTGACAAGGAAACTCAAAACAAACAGGGAGACAGACAAAGATGAAATGAAATATTTCAAAATGTAGGAGATAAAAAGCTGGAAATAACACAAGCATTTTCTATATTCTTTCCTCTGAGAAGCTAGAACAGTGGTTCTCAAAGTGTTTTCTTTGGACAAGCAGCATCATGATCCTCTGAGAGCTTGTTAGAAATGCAAATTCAGAGACCCACTCTGGATACACTGAGTGAGAAACTGAGCTTGGGGCCCATCGATTTGTGTTTTAATAAACCCTCTGAGGCACTCTGATGTGCTCTCAAGTTTGAGAATTCCTGTTCTAGAGATTATAGTTTTCTTAACTGCTTCTCTAAGACAGTCTTTGCAGCCAATCACAAACTTTTGAGCCTGAGCTGACCATTCTCTTTTGTTTGCCTCCTCTACCACACACCATAGGACAAACATCTGTTTGTTTCCATGTTCTGCTCTCCTACTAGACTGTAAACTCCTTGAGGCCAGAGGCTGTCTCTGATGTACTTCATTATTCTTTATGCCAGGGAGGTGCTTAGGATATTAGAACCAAGCAGGTGCTTAGGATATTAATTACAAGATACTAAATATAGCCCAATTAATAGAAAAGAAACATCCAGAGAGGTGTTTAACTTCATTAAAGTTATTAGTTCTAACTTGTTAGATTAGACTCATTCCTAAGTAAAAATGAGCCTGCTCTCTTTAAAAAAGAAAGCAGAAAAAAAAAATGACCAAAGAAACATTCTCATGCAACTTCCAAAGGGTACTATGTATTCTCTTAAGAAATGAAAGAAATAATTGAACACATCTCACTCTAATAGCCTCTCATAAAATAGGCTGACAATCCAATCCATTCTAAATATTCCTGAGAGAGTTTCACGTTCAGATAGCACCCATCTGCCCGTTTGATGATAGACATTCTTAAATTGAAAGTATTCTGAATACTTGGCTCAGTAAAATGCCAAGAACTCTCAGCTCCAGCCCAGTAGATTAAAGATGTGAATTCACATGGAAATGCATTTGTCCAGTACCCCAATATGTAGGAGGATAGAAGGCAATTCTGGGCAAGAGGAGGTATCCTGGGACCATCTTGTTGCTTCTCCATGAGGAGCTGAAAGACCTGGAATATGGATTCACCAGTCCTTTGTGGCCTTCACTGATGCTCTGAAGGTGTTCTGTATAGTCTCTCTTTCCCACCATGGGATTCCTCATGGCATCACATGCCAGCTGATGAAAGTCTGCTTTAGACAAACTTTCTGTGCCTGCCTTTGTAAGAGGTTCTAGTATCAGACCAGCTGGATTCTAATCCAGGCTCCAACACTTTCTGGCTTATTTAGCTCTTCTGCGCCTCAGTTCTCATCTGCATAATGGAAACAATTGTTATATCTGGAAGTCAAATGAAAAAAATTATAATTATTATATATGTCAGATATCTGACACATGATAATTGCTTAATAAATATTAGCTATTATAATTAACATGATTAGGTGCTCTATGCTACCAGGGCTTCTTAAACTGGAATCCATGGGCCTCTAGAGATCCATGAAATTAACAACAGAATGCCTGTAAGTTCCCTGAAACAATGTGCAAACTGCTTCGTGTTTACACACATTCTTTTTCTCTGGGCATAGAACCCCCAACTTTAATCAGATGCTCGGTGTGTGGTTCATGTCTCCTATATTATAAAGAAGTGTGGTGCTAGGGGTTTTAGTAGCCAGATTGTATCCTCAACAAGCTAAACCAGGAACATGAGGCAGTTTCTTTAAGGCTGGTGTCTCACTGTAGGTGTGATACGCAGCTCTGGGACCTCCATTTTTAATTCCACACGATGTGTGTTTGTTTACTTTTCTTCTTCTACTTCATAAGAGGAAATAGCATTTCAAATGCATTTCACCATGAGGATAGGCAGACAGTTAATTTTCACCTTGAACACCCCCAAGATTTAAGAAAATAAGAGAGCTTCAATCCACTGCTCCTGACCTGCCAAGCACGACATTCTCAGTAGCAGCAAGAGCCAGTCCGAAAAAAGCTCCTCTGTTTCTGATGGGCTTCTCCAGATGCTATCAACATAGGCGACAAGAGGCAAGGCAGATGGGCAGAAACAACGTGAAACCAAGAGCCAGAGAACCCTGTCCTAACCAGCTCCATACCTTGAACCTGCGGCTTTTCCTCTCATGTTCTCCTATTTGTTATTTGTCAAATAAAAGTTATCTTTAATCATCAATTCCCAGTCTTCTATGTAAAAGGGCCCAGATTTCATATAGAAATGGTTATTTTAGACTGCCACTTTTATATCAATCAGCTAAGAAAATTTTTAATTCCTAAAGAGGATTACCCTTCCTAATAAAATTATATTTTAGTCATCAGATAATTTGAAAAATAAATATATTTTTTCATCTGTCTATGTAGGTAAATAGATTAAGAATATCATTTATTATTGTCTATAGACACCAAATGGTGAACATATGAGTTCAAGGACTCATTAAACAAATATTTATTCAGGATATATTAAATGTCAGTTACTTCAACAGAGCTGGGGATGCAGCATCAAACAAAAACAGTTGCTGCCTTCATGGGCATGATCCTAGTGCAAGAGAAGGAAAATTATAACTAAAAATACACATGCAGACAATCACTTCAAATGGTGTGACAGGTGCTACAAAGAATAAACTGGGTCCTGAAACAGAGAAACTGGGGATGAGGTTGGGGGAAAAGAGAGTTTAGATGCAGGGGTCAGGGACAGCATCAGAGCTGAGATCTGAGGGATGAGAGTAGCCGGTCCTACAAAGATGCAGCAGAACTTGGTGGTGAAGAGAACTTCAAGTCAGCAGAACCCCTATGGCAAGCCCCTTAGCCCTTCTCTGACTTATTTTCCTCATCTGTAAAATGGGGATGATAATGGGATCTAATCCATAAGGCTTTCCTGAGGATTAAATCAGATAGTTATTTAACATTTGTCTAGGACAAAGCCTGGCCAAATGCTATTGAGGTGGTTGCAAAATAAATGTCATGTAGAGGCAAAAGTATGTGCTAAGGTCCTGAGGTGGGATGGATAAAGGACTGTGTGAGCAACTGCAAGGTAGGTATGGCATTTGGGTAGAGCAGGTATGGGAGGGCAGTGGAAACTGAAGTTGGCAAAGTGGCAGACATCACAGGGATCCTACAGGGCACAGCAGGGGAAGAGGGATTCCTTGGTAAGTTCAAAGGGAAAAAAGTGGAGGGTTTTGCTATGACCCCAGTAGACCTCTGAAGTTCATTGCCCAGAGGTTGGAAAATTATCCTGATTAACTTTTTGTATAGTTCTTTCATTCAGTGATTTCATGCAATAACTCACCTCCTCAAAGGGAACAGTTTCTTTAGGTAAGAAGTTTTAAATAAAGAACCTCTATTTCATTCATGCTCATTAAACTGTTTTCCATCCCACCTAGATCCTTGCAATAATAAATATAATTATATCCATCTTTAATGACTTTGGTTCCTTGAGCTGCAGGTGCTGGAATACTGTATTTATTAACATATTTTAAGCCCTTTAAAAAGACTGCATTAATTCCTATGATAATTTAGTACCCATAACACATTCTCTGTTCTGAATAGATGTTAATCACCACAGAATGACTGATTTGCCTGTGTACAAGTTAAGCCATGCTCTAACTAGTAGCTAGTACCTTTTTAATTCAATATTGTTACTGAAACTGTTGATTAAAATTTAGTTGGAATAATTGTTCCTTGCCCCCTACCAGCCCCACTCTGAGGACTCAAACCAAGGGCAAACAATTGGATTCTGTTCCACTGAAGATGAGAGTGTTAATTCTGAGTGATTGTGTTTCTAGTAATGTTGGTTGGAAAAAAGTTCAGCTAATGCCAGTTATTCCAAAACACCTTGGATTTGTTAGTTGTCTGGTTAAAACAGCAGCAGTAGGAAGGCCACTACAGAGACACATACATGAAACTGAAGACTACTTAGGGGAGGGCAGCAGGCCATCCGGCTTCTGTCTTGAGGGTGGAGGATGGATAGAGTCAGTTTCTATGTGGTGGGGCAAGGTGCAATCTGGCCTGTTGCAGACTCCCAGCACACTACCCATTTAAACTGAGATTATTTCAATCATCCATGTGGGAAGGATATTAAAAATGCAAGGAAATACATAAGTATTATGTGTCAGAAAGAGTGCTTTTGAAGACAAAAGTGTAACAAGTTTTCCTTTCTTGGCTTGAAGGTTGGTGCTGGGAAATGGTGCTTTTCATATCTTTGGGGAAATAAATCTCTATACTCTAGTCTTCCTTTTGCAGAGTCTATCAAGGGGTCTGTGAAGAAGGAAGAAAGCAATGGCTCTTTGGGTGCAGGTAGAGAGTGCTGAGCTGCTCGGCAGAAATATAATGAAATCCACGTGAATTTCTGGCCAATCAGAAGAGATAGAAATGCAGCAGGGAACTTGAGCCCCAGTTAGTCAGAACTAACCCAAGGACTCTTGAAGAAGAGAGGTGTCGAATATTCTATTTAAACTTCTTTTAATTGCTGGCATATGAAACTCTAAATTCTTCGTTGTCTCCAAACTTTCAGTAAAGTCTGTTCCACATAAGGTTTTGGGTGGATGATTTTGTCTGCCTGAGGTTTTGTTTGCTAGTTTGTTTGTTTTTTGCACATGCTAGGGGTAAGAGGCCAAATTCCACAACTGGAGCAGCTTGGGGTGGAGAGAAAGGGAGAGGTATACAACGTGATGGGCTGCGGGAAGGAGCAAGCGCTCAAAAATGAACAAAAAGGAGCTTGAGCACAGGAGCTCGGGGAAAACCCAGAAAGTGGGAATAGTCTGTGGAACTGGGTTTGAGCTGATACCTGGGTCACAATTTTTTTTTTTAAATTATCATTACCATTATCTCCATGGAGCTGAGAAGTATTACCATCCACAATTCAGACAGATAAATTAGGGCACTGAGAGCTCAGTCACTTCAACAAATGCTAAATGCCCAGCCCTCTTGCTCAAAGTCACTAAGGCAGCCAGGGCCCAATCCCAGGTTTCCATGGCCAGCCTGACACTTAACTCAAAAGACAGCCCTAGCAATTTGGGACTGTAGAGCCCGTGGGATCGCAAGTCTCTCCTGGGAGGTGCTGCCGGCAGACTGTCCTGCCAAGAGCTAAATGACAGTGACAGTCAAATGGTAGCAGATGAGTTAAGGTCTTGGAGATCAAGATGAAAAGGTGATGGCTACTGCATCCTCCCAGCCTCCTTCTGCTCTTCTAGTCAAACACGCAGTGGGTCTGCTTTCTCAAAAGATACTCATGGAACCACTAGGGTCTTTTCACAGAAGTGGGGGCAGCTCTGCTATCACCATATGGCATAAAGTTAAATGGTGGGTGAGGAAATTAGACATTATAAAAACCACCAAGAACCCCACCCCCCATGTACCACACAGACTATGCAAAGAGGTACTCATTAGCTGTGATCTGCTGGATTATGTGTCTAACAGAGTCAGAATTTTGACCTGCATTTTGAATTCCATCTCCAGAAGCTTTGACTATATGAAGGAAGCAGAACACACCCACCATTACACAAATATATAAAAATATCAATCCAGATAGGATCACGAACATACATATTTGCCTCCCTCCCAACCAGATTTCTAAGCAGGGACACTAGAAAATTTGTCTCCAAACACACTCTTTCTGTATTTGTCAAAGCTCTTCTCCAAAATCTTTCCAGATAAGAGGCAAGTTAGTGGTAGGGTGAGATCCCTTTGCAGGCGCCTGTTGACTATTTGCAGAGGTTGCAAACTGGTAGCCCCCAGGCTCCATCTGAAACATGCACATGGGGTTAGTTTGGCTCACACAGTGGTAGCCAGCATTTTTTTAAAATGTTGAATTAGTTGTGGACGTTGTAAAACTTAGATGTGTTCACATAAACCATACTGTTGTTTTTGATATGCTCAACCCTCACTTTGCTTACGGCTATGAGCTGACTGGCTGTTTCAGATTTATGAGGATGTAGCAGATTAGAGAAGACTTAGACTTGATGATATGGAAAGCCATTCACCACAGGGCTCTGCTTATCTGTCTAGTACAATCTTTTGCCTTCCTTATGCCTTGGGTGCCAGCCTTACTGAACTCAGTACTTGAAATTCCTTGATTTGCTAAGCATTTGCCATGTTCTGGGTGTGGAGAGCCTCGCCCCTCAGCTTCCAGGAGAATCTGCCAGGCCAGTTCTCTTAACAAAACCACTTCTATGAAGCTTGTTCTGACCTCTCTGAGGGTTGCTCTCTCCCCTGCACCCACAAAATACCTGTGGCCATACAAGGCTTTCCTCTCTCCACCTCATGGCACTGAAGATAATGTTTTGTTCCATTTTTGCTCACAGATCTTCTACATGACACTAGGAGATCCTTGGTGGTGGTGGCAGGGTGAGACATGTCACACTTGCTTTCCTTTCCAGGGTCTTTCAGAGTGTCAGGCACATAGGCAGAGATTAAAAGAGGCCTTACAAAGTGAAGGGACCTCCTTGGCAACTTCTGCTACCTCTGTGCTATCTGTGGGTTAGGATGGTGGTCATGAAGGATGACAAAGGCAGCAGGCGATGCCTCTGCCCTCTAGGACAGCACACAGGGCTGAGCTTTGCTGGGTCCTCCTCAGCTCCCTGGGGGGAAGGCAGGGGAGTCATCACAAGCCTAACTAGGTAAGCTGGGTCGCACTATGCTGAATCTCAGCCTTTGGACCCAGAGGCTGAGAGAAGTGTGGATGTAGCCATGAGAGTAGGGTGTGAGTAGGAGAGGCCATCCATCCTGCCATGGCCAGAGCAGCTTCTCCACTTCCCCAGCCCCCATTGCAGGCTTTTTCCAGAATGCAACATACAGGAGAATTAGAAAATTATTCAACTAAATAATGTATCTGTGGCTATTTAGGATAGGGTTAAAACTATTTTTTAAGGGTTAAAAAAGCAACTTGCTCCACAGGTCAGCAACTGTCACAACGATTTTTCTCTCACCATATGCTCCTCTGAATTGCTTGAATATGACATTTCTTTCTGAAGCATCTGGTCTCAGCCACTTCAAGGTACCCAAGGAAGCCGCACGCTCAGACTGAGTATATAATAACAGGAGAGCCATTCGCACTCTTGTCATCACAAAACAAAATACTGCCCTTGCATAAATCTCCATTGTGCTTTATACAGCATTCCAAAAATGGCGCAGGAGGCAATTCAAATGAATAGAAGGAGAATTTGGTGTCGGGGGGGTGAGGGGAAGGGTTTGTAGACTTGTATATTGTGTGTGTGTCTGTGTGTGTGGGTGGGTGGGGGATATACATGTATAATTACACATATGCACACACACATGCATGCTTTATGGATCGGTAATTGCCTTCACTGCCCAAACATCAATTCTTGTTTTTCATGGAAAAGAGCTAAGCATTCTAAGCATCGGATGAAAATAAAGCTCCATCAATCTGCAAAATATGGACAGAGAGGTAGGGCATATCTGTATTTCAGCACTTTGAAATATAAAAAAGGGAAATTTCCCATCACAAGCCAAAGGCAAACTAGCACTATCAACCTCTAACCATGTTTTCCAGACTAAGAAAAAATCTGGCAAGCAGTGCAGTACGAAGGGTTGCCTCTCTCACACTGGTAATAACCTTTATCAAACGGATACATTTACCTAATTTTTCCCAAAGATCTCACCCCACCTTCTTAAATAGTTCATTAAAAAACCCACATGGATTTAATAAAAAGCTTATCACCTAACAAATGGTCCCAATGTCCGTTCTTTTCTTGTCCTGAAGATCCGTGTGCTTATTTTGTCAGAAGCACAAAAAGTAGAAATGCAATTGCATTTGTGCTGATGCTAAATGTTAATAGATTTGCCTAAATGCCTGCTAATAGCCCCCCTAAAATTAGCTAGACTAGTAGTGCATGCCTAATGTGTTGTTGTTTTTGTTGTTATACTTGCTTTTTTGCTTCTCCTTCTTTTATTAGAGAAGAAAAAAAAGACCCCTAGAAAAAAGTAAAGGCCTTTGGATGTGAAACATCTCCAGTGTGATATGTGAATTCTGTAGAAAGAACATATATTCTGAAACTATCCACAGTTCTGACATTCTGTCATGAAGGTGACAAATCCTAGTGCTCTAATGTTTCATTAAATTAAACATGAAATGTTTAATGTTTTGTTAAATTAAACATGAAGCTGTGACTCTGCGCCCAAGAACCACAGCCTTCTAACAATTCCTCACATTCTTTCAGGTCACTTCTTAGGTTATAAAAACGAAGTTTTGTTTATTAGAAGTATTGTATTTCCCTGCATTTAAGATATACTTTCTTCTAATGCACTTATAAATAGAAACCAACAAGCAACCCAGATTTTGCATGCTTAAAACATGTTTAAACTCAGTCCTATGGAGACCAGCTTATTGCCAACCCCTTAGCTAACCCTCTACAATCATTTTTTTTTTCCTTTCAAATATTCACAATGTGACTGAGAGGGCAGGGATGTTACATTTTTAATCAAATCCCAAGCTCATTTCACAGATGGGCATGCTGTTTCCCAACGAGTGGAAGGCTTCCTGGAAAACTGTCCAGATTCTTCACACTAAAGACTAAATATGGCCTGCCCCAATTAAAACAAAAACAAAAACAAAAAACAAAATGAAAAAACAAACTAAAAACTTGTTTTATCCTTTTTTATCCTTATCCATGAAGATAAAAGTTTTCCTTCACAAGACAAAACCACAATGCTAATTTGGGAAGGCATTTGTCCAAGCAGGGAGAAGTACGTGGGGCGTTTGGGACTACTGAATGAAACTTTTGATGAAACCACTTAACGCAGTAGGTAAGCAAAGCACAGACTCTAATGGGAGAGGATCGAATGAAACTCAGACAAAAACATACTCCTTTCCTTATCAGTTCAATGAAATCATTGAAAGGGACTTGCAGAGTTCTTAGTACTAATACATTCACAGCAATACATCACATAACACAAAATTTCCAAAAACTATTTTATAAAACACTCCATTTTTAAATGGAGAAAGAAGAAAACAACAAATCTGTAGCAAAATAAGAGGAAAACATATACTCCTTTTCCACGATGTAAATATCGGATCATGTTTACATTTGTCAAGTGAATTTAAGTGTGCTATCGATGGTTTCCAAAGGACATCCCATAATTGTCAAACCAACAACAACAGAGAACCATCCCCCAAAAGGACGAGTCACACAAAGCCTTCCTTCCCAATCAAACTTGTCATCTATGCTTTTTCTGTGTTTACACAGCAGCTCCTATCACTGGCCGAAAACTGTAAAACAGCCCGGATTTGAACAGATCCTTGCTCTGCGAGAACCCTCTCCCAGCTAGTTTACCCAAATCGGTAGGAATGTAATTGACACTTACCATTCTGAAGCTTCATGTCTGTGAGGCAAACTAAATAAATTAAACGGATCCTGCTTTAATCTTCTTTTCTAGACCCCAAATGCCTTAATCAAAAGGAAAACAAAACAAAACAAAACAAAACAAATGTTCCCTGAGGTCCTTTTCTAAGCCACCAGAGTATAGGCAAAGGAATCGCTGTCTCTTTCACTAAATGCCCAGGCCTGTCCCTGAAGATCCTCAACAACAGAGAATTATTTCTAACATCCCTCTATTCCTTCCCCACACTCCCCATCTTTTCCTTCACTTCTATCATTTGTAGCCAAGACTAGGCTTAAGTTGCACTGTAAATCAAAATCTGGAAGATGTTTCAGTTGGATATTTAGCTTGGCAGACCTCCTGTGAAAATCCCACGTGAGGACACATTTGTTTCCTTCCTGCAAATGAACTGTGGCGTTTGTGGTCCCTCTCCCTCTCCCCAATGCACACTTTGCCTTTAAATGAGCTAAAGCTGCAGGACTTCATTTGGGGTTAGTTGTCCCGCAAAGCTCATCTGGCTCTTCCCATTAAGGCAAGAGGCTCTAAAAGGCTAGCAAGACGCTTTTAACTATGTTTGAGGGGCCAGTCGTATCTTGTTAGCAACAGCTGCATACACTTACCCGGCTCTCAGGGCCTTGAAGGAGATGTCCTATTCCTGGCGGGATTAGGAACGCAAAATGAAATTAACCAATCTTAGCTGGAGCCATCCAGGCCGCACCAGATTCTCATTCTCCAAAAGCCAAGCGAGGCAGCCTCCTCCAGAGTTCCTCCTCTGTTGGCTTCTCCCTGGCACATCCAGCCCGCCAAGGTCCTGGCTGCAGTTTCAAAAGTACCACTCAATAAAAGGATTTTAAAGGCTGTGCCGGGAGCTGGGAGCTTCAGATCCCAGTTTGGCTTTTTCTCCATCAGCATTCCTCAGCAAGCCTGCACAAAGCGAGGTACGCTACATTATTTATGTCAGCTCTAGGCTCTGGAAAACACACACTGGCATCCTGATTACTAAGAATCCTCATGGATACAATTACACTGTTCCCACATATATTTCTCCCCCTCTCTTCCCTGATTCAACCTCTTTCAGAGGGAACAAAAACACTTTGAGGCGTGTCCCAACTCATCTATTAGAAGCCAAGAGAGCATCAAAATATGGCCACCACAGCAAATGAGCCCAGGGAAAAGGACTCTTTCCCTGGAGTGAGCAGAAGACACTCCAGGGAGGAAGGTTCAGATAACAGTTTGGGAAATGCCCTTCACGTGGCCTCCCTGGGTTGAAGAAATTGACATGGAAGCAGCAAAGTTGAGGCAATACAAAAAACATTTTGATAAATTCATGGAAGATTGATTTAGAATGGGCTGTTAAGGGAAGTAAGGAATATTTGGTGACATGACTAACCTTCCTAGCTGGATGGAGAGCAATCACACTCACTCCACAAATGCTCCTTGGTGCCCCATTGAAGCCACAGCACTAGACAGGAAGACCACAGATTTAGCCAAGTAGAGCAGTGATTCTGTCCTCAAGTCTCCTCTTCAGTAAAATGAACACTTCTCCAAGTCACAGTCCGCCATTTCCCTTCTCCATACTCAACAGCACATTATGAGCTGGGCATATTAGCCACAGGCAGAATGAACTGCACCCTGGCATGGTAAAGGTAAGATGATGTCAGGAACTTCCTCTTTTGGAGGAGTAGTGTGAAGGCTATGAAATTCCCCCAGTGTCTAGCTGGAGAGTCCCTGCTTGGCATGCAGAGGTGACTTCACTTTGTGAAAGCCCCAGGCACCGCTTAGTGAAACAACTTTTGGCAGGACCTCACAGTTAAGTCAGTTCATCTAAGCAAGGAGTCAGCTTGGGGAGTCAGTTGTTTCATCCAAGAACACAAGGAGGCAAGAGCCACCTGCTTCTCTCAACGGCTTCCCCTGAACGTGCATTCCTGTGTTTTGCTAGTTTTCTTTCTTTTTTTTTTTTTTTAAGTGACTGTCACTTCCAATGACTTTGTCCAACCCAACTCAGATATCTTGGGAGGAAAAGCACTGTCTGAGATGGAAGCAATGGATAGAGAACACAGTGCAGGTCAGTAGAGCAGAGCCTGGACAGGGGAATTCCCACTCTCTGGTGCACACATTAGAAAAGCAATGGGAATTGGGCTCCAGTGCAGGAAGAAGCAGGATTTCCCTCAGCAATAAATGAATGAAGTGTAGCAGTAGAGAACACACACACACACACACAGAGTCACACACTACACAATGATACAACATAGCTACCCGAAAACTGGATGAATGGCAAAAAGTAAAGGATACAGATTGCCCTGTGGAATGATGTTATGTGGGTGTGTTTGTTCCCTAGGCCCAGAATGCTGGGTTATCCAGCCCGCTAACCTTTAAGGAGGCCCTGGCCACATCTGGAAACAACTGTGCTCTCAACTTGAAGTGGTTCCTCTTGTCCTCTCCACTAAGGAATCCAACCCACGTTGTAATTTTTCGAATAGGGTTTAAAAGCAACTAACTGCAGTGATGAGAACAAAGACTGTTCCTTGGGATGAAGATTGTTGAAGAAAATTATGTCTTTTTATAATAACTAAGTCATAATCAACTTAGAAGCTGACCTCAGGCTAAAAGTCTCAGCAAAGATTCCTTGGGACTCCCTCACTGCCCTGAGTGCTGTGATGTGTGAAGGCCTAAGGGTCTGCCAGTCAAATGCTGACCCCGTGGCCTTGGGCAAGTTGTTCATTCTCCTTGAGACTCAGTTTCCTCATCTGGAAACTATGGGTAATGAGACCATATTATTTTTGAGGATTTAGTAAGAAATGTAAAGTACTTAGCTCTGTGCCTAGCATCTTATGAGCTTATAATAACCCTCAGCTATTATAAATTTTCAAAATGTTAACAGTTAAATGGCACAAAACTTACACTGACAAGGTTCACACATGCATGAACCACATCTCTAAGTGCTCCCCAAACAACCAGATTGTTATTGACAATCTGTGTGCAAAGCACCGTAGTCATCACTATCATTTGCCTTCAATAAACTTGTCTAGATGAGCTGCCCCATGACAGAGATGTCAATAAAAACTAAAGAGAGTATAAAAACTGAGAGCATTAAGAGAAGGATCATGAAAGTTACCTTTTTAGAAAGGAGATTCTATAGTTTTCAACATCAACTGAACACCTTTCTATTGATTTAACTGTAAAGTAACACTATTTCAGATTTTTGATACCCAAAACCTGGCTGCTGTATAGGAGATGGGGGCAAGAAAGTGACCATGAGCTGCACCCTCTAGAATCTTCCTCCTTCTTATCTATACATGCCATCTCCCAAGCTACAGGGAACAGAGGCTGAGAACTTCCAATCTAATGCAAAACTGGCATTTCCTAAAGGAGGACAAAGGCGACAGGACAGATGAAGGGACTTGCTCAAATTCATGCTCCCAGCAGAGCTGGGCTGGTACCCACAGGACTGACTTCCTATCAAATGTCCCCACCATTCCCCCACAAAGCTGAAGGTAAAACCAGCGGAACTCATAGCTAGCGTTTCATCTCACTATCTGACAAATTTGTTTTGATTCAATCCAGCCTCTCTACGTTAATACTGAGCTTACATGACCAGTATTTAACTTTTTACTGAACACATTTTTTTTTTTCAGACAGAAATTGCTTTAAATTTTGATTTTAATGTCCTACTTTATGGAGAAAAGGTTCTACTTTCCACAGTTTGGTAAGCCAACTAACTGTCTAATGGTTTTGATGGTCACTTCTAAATCTTTTGAGTAAAAAATGCAATACTTCAAACTCTTCATATTTTATGAAGGCTGTCTTTTCATAAGATGGCATCACACATATAAGTTATTAATATCTTTGAAGACTACAGAAGTTTTTTTCCATATATTTTTCTCTAATGATATAGTTAAATAGATAATTGCACCCTTTTCTGTATAAACAAACAAAAGAGATCTTGAACATGCAGTTATTTGAAGTACTAATCACACTTCTTGCTTACATAAACAAAGGCTATCAAAATTACAAATCTTCAGAAGAAGCAGATTCTACATCATTTTCTCTGCTAGGAAATATCAGCATACTATATCCCAATGCTGGACTGGATGAACATCATTAAGATCCGTCTCTCAATTAGAGTTCCAAACAATTCTATCGTTTGCTTCCTGTCAAAACACCTGAACAAAAATATGATATGTTGCATCATTCGCTGAAGTTATTTCTCCAGTTGGAACATGAATTACGAGTCCTTCTGAAACACATCAACCAAATCAAGTTGTAACACGGCCCTGTTTTATTCACTGCACAGATCTCAGCTAATCACTTTCTAATACGAGTTATGATTTTGCTTCATTAAGTTAGCGTTTCTCTTATTTTTCCCTTATTTAGTATGTACTTCCATGGTACATACTAATGGTACAGCCAGCATGAAGTTGAACATTTCTTGTCTTCCAAGGTATACTTCACCCGGGTCATTCTGACTTTGCTGGGTCATTTGTACTTTCACAATGTGCGGGGTTAAGAATGCTTGTTGTAAAACACAGGCCTTTCTTTGTCTTATAAATAATATGTAGGCACTCTTGGTGGTCTTTAAATTCTAGCGTTTTTTTTTCCCCCCATGTAGAAGCTCCCACTCAATTTCTAACGATGAATGTCTCTAAATATGCACTGCTGAGGTAAAGTTGTGTCTCACTGGTGGCAGAATTGAGAAACTATCATTCCTTCCAACACAGCAACCCAAGGAACTGCCTGAGGCATCCACTTCCTGTTTCCACAGGGGCAGAACAGTTGTTTAAGGCTTTCTTTAAATTGGTGGCTTAGAAAATTGCCGGCCGGGCGCGGTGGCTCACGCCTGTAATCCCAGCACTTTGGGAGGCGGAGGCGGGCGAATCACGAGGTCTGGAGATCGAGACCATCCTGGCTAACATGGTGAAACTCCGTCTCTACTAAAAATACAAAAAAAATTAGCCGGGCGCGGTGGCGGGAGACTGTAGTCCCAGCTGCTTGGGAGGCTGAGGCAGGAGAATGGCGTGAACCCAGGAGGCGGAGCTTGCAGTGAGCCGAGATTGTGCCACTGCACCCCAGCCTGGGCAACAGAGCCATCGTGCCACTGCACTCTAGCCTGGGAGACAGAGCGAGACTCCGTCTCTAAATAAATAAATAAATAAAGTGGCAGAAAGTGGCAGAGAAGATTCAGAAACTGTATAATCCTCATCTGAATAACTTTTGCAAATGAAGCAGGAGAAAAGCAGTCATCTTGTTTCCTGAAGTTAAAGGTAAGGTGTTTAGAAGGAGGGCTCACAGCATTTCTTCTCTATACAAGCTAATTTAAAAACTTGGTTGATTCTAAGTTGTGGCTGACCAAGAAAGAAGCAGGTAGAGAGCTCAAAGGGAATACAGGAAGAGGGTAGAGTGTGGCTTCATGTTCTCCACACCTTCCCTTCCCTTCTGCTCCAGAAAGAGGTGCCTTCTGTATACTTCTTGGGATCCTTTATGATAATGTGGCTCTATTGTTTTTTCTCAGACTGAGTCACCCGTGAAGGTAAGGTTTCTCTATTGTTTCCCTATTGTTTTAGCAACTACTCTCCAGGGCAACTCCTTCTTTCTGAGCTATTCTACATCAGAGGAGGAAACACACACACACAGACACACACACACTCACACACACACACACACACAGAGGACCATAATGGGACTTAAGTGATCCTTTAGACCAAACCCCTCATACTATGGAAGGAACAAAAAAGTTCAGGGAAAGAGGAGATCTTCTCATTGTCATGTAGGGGCTCACTACTGATCTGGGAAGAGAATCCCGGTCTATACATGGGATTCCCAGTGTATACATGAGCATCCCTCTCATCTGTATGAATTCATTATTTTATTTTCCCCCTCGTTCTCCCACATGAACCATCCCCCCGACTCTCCCACCCTTTTCCAAGAAAAAAGATCATAGTCAATGTTTTTTTGTTCTGTGACGTCCTATTGCTAGGGAGGACAGTTGCTGTGGGCATTATTCTAAGGAAGGCTTTGTAGGATTCACATAGGTTCTGTTGTGGATAGAACCAAAGCTATAGGAGAGGCCATTCCCCAAAAGTGTTCACAGCCTAAGCATGGCCTCTTATTATAACTTGTGAAGAAGTCCAACCTCTTGGTCAGACACAATTGGCTTTGAATCTCCTCCTAGCTGTGTAAGTCTCCCACTTTAGCCTCTCCATAAATACAACGATGAGAATAATGGTGCTTGGTTCACTTAGCTCATCTGAGGATGAGATTTAATATATCATGCCTGGAAGATACTGAAGATTTGGTAACTCGGAGCTGCTATCCTCTTTCTATCATGGGCTCAGATATGTTATGGGAGAGTTACAAACTCTCTCCTTTCGCTTGAGTCCAGTGCAGGGTCCACTCTTTTGAGGGGACTCCTTCTCTGAAAGGCACATCTCCTGAGTGCCCTGCAATATCCTACCTTATGGAAGTCACATGCAAAGGGTTAATAAGACATGTCAGATTGAGGGAGCATGAACATGTGTGATTTTCTGCTTAAAACCACAAAGAAAACAAAACTTCAGACAACAGAGAACGTGTGTAGGAGCCACATGGATTCTGTTGCAGTTGACGTCTCTGTAGGGAGACAGACATTCCAGGAAAAGTAGATTCACATGCATCCCACTGACCAGGGCAGTGCTGGCTCTGCCTCCTCTATTAACACATGGGGAATTTCTCTCCATCAGCATTTCCCACTTTAGCCACTTCCTCACACCTTCTGGGTGTGTTTTCTATCCAATCCTCCCTGACTGGAGCTGCTGGAGCTGCAGTTCCATCTAGTCTTCAATTCTTTCCTTTACTTAGTATTTTTCTGCACTGGATAAAGAAAATGTGGCACATGTACACCATGGAATACTACGCAGCCATAAAAAAGGATGAATTCGTGTCCTTTGTAGGGACATGGATGCAGCTGGAAACCATCATTCTCAGCAAACTATCGCAAGAACAGAAAACCAAACACCACATGTTCT
>NC_045437.1:123092416-123137699 GCF_002776525.5 Piliocolobus tephrosceles
TCTATCTATCTATCTATCTATCTATCTATCTATCTATCTATCTATCTGCGTATCTTTAAGTTATGCACACTCTGCCACAAACATAACCCAGGTCAGCCATTGTTACAATCCAGAAGGTAACCTTCACTCTTGTTGAGGCATTATGTCTGCAGGGGGCCCAGAGCCACCACACATGGGAGCCTGGAAACATCCCACCCACCTTCACCTCCTGCTCACCATGAATCCTCATTATCATGTTGTCAGCACTGGAGTGTGTTAACCTCTTCAGTGTCCAGGCTGTCAGGTAAGAAAGATCTGCTTATTAATTTGCCAATGCTTCATTTCATTGTTGTCTGAAATATCAAACAATATTTTTCTCATCCCAAGGACTAGTGCTAAGTACCACAGGAAAAGCAGCAAGGAAACATCACACCTGCCTACATCCTTTAGCTTTTACATCTAAATTGGCCACATTACAATTTTAGTTGGAAAATTAATTGAAAAATTTCTATTTTTGCATACCAATTTTTTTTTTTAACGGTCAACATTTAGAAACAAATAAATGCCTTATCACAGAGATAAGAAGGCACAACTAAAATTCCTTTATAGGTTAAAAACAGTAAGAACACATATGAAAGTGAAGTATCTTTACAAGTGTGGGCTCTTGTTTTTCCTTTATATTTTTGCATTGTCCCGCTTCTTAGAATAGGTTAAGAACCACAAGAACTTGGCTTAGTAAATCTTTTTCTAATTATCCTTCAGCCACCATGGCAATTCATATACAAGTTTACCAGCATGCATTATAAAGTGATATTACTGAAATTAAGGAATTCGAGTTCCTATTTATTTGAGCATGTAAACTTTCTTAGTATGTTCCTGCAAAACCAGTTTCTCTGGTAATAAATGCATTTAATTTTCATTCTAACATAGTATGTATTGCTCCCTAGTGCTATGTGTTGGCTGACAGCATCAGCTTTTACACATCCCTAATCAAATTTTATCTAACAAAAAGCTGAACTAAGCATATTTGTTTTCCTATTTATAGCAGTAAGTGCTTACATAACATATAGATAGCAAGATCCTTATTTTTGAAAAACCGATCCAAATCTTAAAATGCATCCATTATGTTTAGTTTAAATAAAAGCTATGTTCTCCCATTAAACAAGAATATTAAAAACAATTGGAGACAGACAGACGTTTATTGCTTATTTTCCAACCAGTATAATCACTGTGTTCAGCCACAATAAAATAGAACAGCAGGCGGAAATTTATTGCTCATAGGGAAAATTTTCTTCCACCACCCTCACCATTTGCACAATTGCCCTGGCACTAACTCCCCTTTCACATGCACAGTGTCTTTGGTCGTCTGCACGGTGTCTGGTACAGTAATGAACTATTACAATGCAGCCAGTAGGGGTGGGGGGACATGCCATTGTGCTGCATATAAGCAGCGATTTTGCCATATCAATAATTCTGACTGCCACTGGGAACCACTGTAGCTGAAACAGATGTTTCATGTTGATAAGTAGGGACTGGGAAAGGAATTTTTATCCCACTGTTCATTTTTCTCTATTTCCACTACCCATACCTGGCAGCAGCTCCTCCAGTACAGCTGTCTCTTGCAAGCCAATCTGTTCAATCCAGGCTCCTAGGTCTCATTTCATAAATCAAACTCAGCCCTGGTCAAGCCCACAATCTCAGAGTACCCTTGCCACTTTCCTCGGTGGAAACGCCTCTGTCACAATGAGAGACGCTGGGCCAATTGTACTTAAATTAGTGCATTGTCACAATTCATTAAGAAAGACAGCATGGGCAGGGGATCTTTTCTGGTATTCTACATTAACTGTTTAGTAGAGAGAGAGGCACATATGTGGCATTTTTCACAAGGCATTCACCTTCAAATGAAGCATTTGGGAGAAAGCCCAGAATTTCCAGGGGGAACAGTTCCATGTGATGTGAATGGGGTCAGGTGCTATGCTTCAGGTTTGCAGAGCACTCCTTGGCCACTTTTACTGGAACTAAAAAGTTACTGGTTGAGCCTCACATAAGAGATCCTCACCCAAGTCAAAGTTATAACAACTCAGTAGTTCTGCAAGAATCAAGTAAAATTGCTACATTCTCTACGGAAAAGAAAAACCAAACAAGGAAAGAGAAACAAACAAGCAAAACCCAGGTCCAAACTATTTTAATATATATTAATGTAGAATAATTTAAATGTACTTTTAACCTATTTAAATAACCAAGCACACATCATACAGTAATAATTTAAAACAGGTACCATTTATTAGGTGCCAGGGCTAGGGCCAGGGTTTGTGCCAGATTCTCAGCACATGTTACTTTATTTAATTCAAACAATAATCTTTAGAATGGGATTTGTTATCCGTATTTCATCGGATAGAAAATTCAGGCTGAGGGAGGCTCTGAGGCTAACCTAGAGGCATACAGAAGCTTCAGACCCGGGTATAGTACAATTTGAAGTCCACACACTCGGTCATTTGTTACACAGTCTGAACATTCCAAATCTGAAAACCCAACATGAAATGCTTCAAATTCCAAAACATTTTAAGCACCCACATGATGCTCAAAGGAATCCTCATTGGAGCATTTTGAGTTTCAGATTTTTGGATTTGGGATGTTCAACTGGTATTATACAAATATTCTAAAATCTAAAAATAATAAAAAAATCTGAAAAACTTCTGGCTCCAAGCATTTCAAATAAAGGATACTCAACCTGTATCTAATGCCTAGTATCTGTATGTCTGTGTGTGTGTGTATGTGTGTGCATGTTTCAAAAATTGAGATGAGGTGGGTAAAAAATTAAGACAGTGGCTAGGTCACAAAAGTTAGACATCAAATGGGTACAAATCCCTCCCCCACAAAAGTTGATAGGTTTACTCCATAACTTTTACAACTTCATTGCATGTTTGAAGGTAGTCATAACAAAATGTGCTGGGGATAAAATGTTATGGTTAACCGTTCAGGCAAACTAAGAATAAAACAAAGTGAAGGTGGTTTTCTGGACTTCTTATACACAGCAACAGATCAGTTCCAAGTCACATATTAGAATGGTATAAGAAATTAACACAGTATAACTGGCCCAAGAAATGTGTGGATACAGCTTTAAATGATAAACTTTCCAAACTAGATGAAGGAGTGATTTAATCAATGCCAAACAGAGAAAACGGGGTGCTGAGCCACTATTTGTATGTGTAGATCTCTTCCAGGCTTTAGAGGTAGAGGACGAGGAGGGAATGCTTAAATGCACTGATCATAAGTTTTTTCAGCCCGGTCTGGATGGATCTCATCAATAGGTGAGAGATGAGAGACACAGTCTTTCAGTGTCCACTCGTTTTTCAGAGTCCAGGAGGAGAAAAACCTATGACAAAACACTACATTCGAACTGTGTCTAAATATTTTATCCCATTTCAAAGCACTTTTATTTAAATATCAGTCTTTATTTCGTATATTTGTCAACAAGTGATTACCGGGAAACAAGAAGATCATTTTTGAAGTGGAGTAGCTTCCCTCCCATTGCCCAGCTTATCACTAGAGCAGCAGCTGAAAATGTCCACCAAACCCTAGGGGAGATTAAACATTTCATCACAGCATTATTATCCACAATGACACCATTTAGCAATGGCAATTAGCACGTACGTAAGCACCAAGAAGAAACCAGGCCAGATTGAACAGACTGCGGTCAAGAGTCCTACAATGAAATGGCTTCTCTCCCTTTCTCTTTCTGCTCCATTTGTGGTGTCCAGACCAGGAATGGTTTGGGCAGCTACACCATGGAGTAAGGGATGTCCCAGCCAAAGCTTTCCATCTCCCAGACAAGCAATGGCTTAGGGGCTGGAAAACCACAGGCTGTGGACTCTGAAGACCTGGTTTAATCCTGCCTTTCTTACACTCTGCCTGTGGGATTCTAGGGTTGTGACTCAACCTTTTAGCTTTCTCATGGGTTATATGCTAATGGTGAGACTGATATTGTAGGGTTTTTGAGAAGATAAAATATATGTACAAGTTCCATTTAAAATAACTTTTAGTTATTTGCTGCTGATTTGTCATAGTCTATAACTTTGCGTTGGATAAAATTGCTGTGCAGCTTTGAAATTACTCGCTTATATTATGTTTCCCTTCCTGGGCTGCATGCACATCAAGGGCAGGACAACAGCTACACTCATCTCCAATCTACCTGCCCAAAAGTAAGACAAAACCTGACTCTTTCTCTCTCTCTCTCTATATATATATAGTGTATATATAATGTATATATATAATGTGTGTGTGTATATATATATAAAATCATACAGTGTATAATAAGCCTGACATATAATAAGTATCTTCAGAAGGAACACATATGATTGGCTTACACTCATCTCTGATGATGAATTCTCTAGACAATGCATTTGCTAATATTGGTATTATTTATTTACACATTACATTGGGAAATGTGGGGATATCAAAAGATGCTTTTGGATACTACTACTATCAATACTACTACTACGACTACAAGGGCTACTACTATTACAAGCAGGTAATATTGATGAGCTATATGCTATATACCAGGCTTTTCTAAGTGCTTAATATATAATAACTCTTAATGCTACAAAATAGGTAACATTATTGTTCTTATTCTTCCAAATGGGAAAACAGGCTCACAGACGTAGAACCTGTGATCACTTTGATGTGTAAATGATGAGAAAAATGTGTACAATAAAGTGTCTGTACTGAGTTTGATCATATTTGTTTGGTGGCCATTTTCTAATCATATATTCAGTATAATAATCTGTTTTACTACTTGCCCCAATGCTCATATATTGCAAAAGTTTACTGAGCTTTTACCCAGTGACAGGTATGGAGGTTACAGATTAGAAAAGACACAGATTCCCATCATATTTCCTGGTGAGCATAAACTCTTGCGGGCATAAAATTACTACAGACAATATGATAAAAACTAGTGAAAATTGGAGAATTGCAATAATTTTTCGAAGAGGAATCTGGCTTTATTCATTGTAGGGTCAATAACCTAGTAACCTACTTCTACAGGTTCTTTCTCTCCATGGAGTATAAGTAGGCATGCATCTTTCAACTTGCATTTGTTTCAGGTGTGATTATTTCTGTTCTTATTTTAGATATTTGCCAATAGTAATTTCTGATTTGCCTTCAAGCAATTCATTAGTTTTATATTGACTTTTAGTTGTCCCCAAATGTCTGCATTTTCTTTTTTTTTTTTTTTTTTGAGACGGAGTCTCGCTTTGTCACCTAGGCTGGAGTGCAGTGGCGCGATCTCAGCTCACTGCAAGTTCGCCTCCCAGGTTCACGCCATTCTCCTGCTTCTTAGTTAACAGCTTGATCATTTGTTACACGTGAAAGTCACTAGTGTAATTTTTGTCATGGCAGAATTAAGCACTCTGTGCGTGTGTGTGTGTGTGTACGTGTGTATGTGTGTGTGCATGTGTGTATGAGCAAATGTGTATGACTTTGAGACATATTTACTGGATACTGGAAGTGTAGAAATACAAAAGAAAGTTAATATTGTGTTTCTTGAGACTTTGATGGTGGTTCTTCTTTATGACGAAGACATGCTATTAAAATATGAGGCTGGTAGTATTTTCTTGAATTAGTAGACTCTCTGGAGACTATCTTACTTATCTACCACCATAATAACAGTCACTATGAATTAAGAAAATATAAAATATAATTATTAAACATTTATGTGCCAATGAATATGCTAATATTTTAATGCTATTTTAAGTAAGCCTTTTTGAACTTAATGAATTAACTTACTGGGATAAAAAGACAGATGTTTTGAGTAATCATAAGACATATTTTTTACCATTAAATTAAACACTACAAAATCCATAAACCATAATTTAACTGTCTTTTTTAATTTTAAAAGTTAAAGAGTTACTGCGTAAAATAAGCCCCCTTTTTTCAACTTAAAGGGGATATTATTTTAATAATAAATTAGAAAGCATAGAAAACAAAATACATGATTTAAATGAATGTTTACTGTCAGCCAAGACATATTTCAGAAGTACTTATACTATGATTCTCACCTCTTTTAGGACAAACAAAAACATTTTATAAACTTAGAATTTCATTATAAGCTTTCAACAATTATAATCCATCTGCTAAGAGAATTACTAAAGGCTCTTTAAATGTTTCAAAGTAATAAAAGCACAGAATTCACATATATATTAACAATCAAACTTTCAAATGAAATCTACTGCAGGTTCCACCAGGGATCAGTAACCCTTTTCTGCAAAGGTCCAGAGAGTAAAAATGTTAAGTTCTGCATCAGATGGTCTCTGTTAGAACTTTTCAACTCTGTCTTTGTGGGACAAGAAAACACAGATAAAACATAAATGAATGGGGTTTTCTTAATTTGTTCTAATAAAACTTTATCTACAAAAATAGGCTTTAAGCTGGATTTGGTACCCGAGTCCTAATTTGCCAACCACTGCTAGGTCAGCATTATGAAGTGCATGAGGAAGCTGGCCATACTGCATGCCAACTCCCTTTCTCTGGTTTCATGACTCATTATTTCAAAGGATAAAGCAAAAGGAGAAAAAGTTGTGCTATTGAGATGTCCTCACCACTTGAAAGCCTTTCACAGAATAATAAACCTTATCATCATCTCCTTCTTGACATAAATGGCCAATTTTCAAAGCCCATCAATCAGTGTGACCTTTTGTGCATTTGCAAACTTCTGTACACACTGCAACTTCATTTTTAGTCTAGAAAGGATAATGTTTAACAACTCTTTCCTGTATAAGCAAATTGAGCAACTCCAAGTCAATGACTCCTGAATAATTGGAGCAGGGTTCCTGTGTTTTCATAACTGGCCCATGATAAATTCAACAGGAATGCCCACATAAATAGCAGATCCCTTGCACTAAGGGGGTTAGGGGTGAGAGGTCTCACTGAAAATTTGACCATATTATGCAATTTTTAACCTATTGAATGAATAATTCCATGACACAGGCAAACAATGCTATTTTTGAAAAATGCTTCAGAGAACTCTTAAATGTCTAATAAATTTTAAGCTCTTTTTAAAATCAATTTTCATTAGAAAAGTTAACTTCCCCACTTTATATATTTAAATAAAAATGGAATTAAGAAATACTAGTTAAAAGGATATATTTTTTTTTCTGATAAAATTGGCAAGAAAAGTTAAACTTTCCTATCAATAATATCAAGCATTGGTAAGATCATGAGAAATGGATATTTCCTCGGTTGCTGGTGGAAACTTGAGTGATATTACTACTGTGAAGGGAATTAGGCAATACATATTTAAATTAAAAACTGATATTTCTATAATTTAGGATCCAGTTCTGGTTATGGGTTTAAAGAGCCCACTCACACACATGTGCAAGAATATTTATCACAGCATATTGTATAATAAAGAAATATTGCAAATAATAATATGAATAGTAATTGGTTGAATAAAATATGATTCATTTATATTTATGTAATGTAATGCTATAAACAGTTAAAAGTAATCAAACCTAGTTATTTGTCAACATGATATGAACAGATCTCAGGAAACATCATTGAATGAAAAAAGAGTCAAAGAAATTATAAAAATAATTTCCCGTCGGGAGGGCAGGAAAACACCTGGGTTTTCAAATGTAAGGTTTCAGGGTGGAGGAAATTGTTCAACAACATCCTAATTTTAAAAAGAAGAATGCATTTCTTTTCTTTTCTTTTTAAAATTTCTTCTTTTCTTTGGCATAAATAAATTTTTAAAGCAAAAACCTGAGGCCCAGAAAGTTTAGGAGGTTTACCCAAGAATGCAAGTCAAGTAAGTGGCAAAAAAGACACCAGATTCTAGGCAAACTCATCAAGGGATGCTCCAGCTGTGACCCTTCTCTATAGCTGCACATCCTTCCAAGAAAGGATATTCCACAATGCCTTACCCTTCATCACAAGAGAAGCACATAAACTCATTTCCAAAAAGGGGAAAAATAAAATTATTATGAAGTAGAGAAAGACTTCTTCGGCCCTTCATCAACACAACATACGAAAGGGGGAGAATAATTTTTCTTCTTCTTGTTTCTATCCAAGAGAAAGGGTTAACACCATACCACAGGACTACATACCAGCAACAGCAACTTATCTGCAGATGAAATAGGAAACAAAATTACTTTGCAATTGATTTTCCTCATTGAATATGATAAAAGAGGATTTCTTGGTTTCAGCTGATAGAAAAGCAGAAAAATAGTTGAATAAACTCAAATTACATTTAATGAAGCACTCGCTGATAAAGTATGCAAGATATTTGATGAGTGACTTCCAAAAACATCTATCAATAGAGTTATAGAGCAATTTTACTTGAAAAATAAAGAATTGAGGGAATCCAAAGGACACAAAATTATCAGCTTTGGCTAATATAGAGATGGGTAACAGCCAGTGGTTAATGCTGAATTTCCTTGGAATATCACTTTGCCTCCCTTCAAAATGGTATAAAGATTACTTTTTAGCATATGCACAGCATTATGGCAAAAGTTGCCTTTAGCTGGGCTTGAAAAAAAAAAAAGTTAATATTCAGGTAGACATTAGATTAATACCTAGGAAACCCAAAGGACAATTAACTCTCCATGAATGAGAGCAGTCCTAGAAAGATTCTATGCATGGGTGAGCATGCAAGCATTTTCAACGCAGCCCGCTCTCCATTACCTCTAGGAGTGGGGTGGGAAATGGCTGCCTCCTGGGTCATTAGCTTGCTGGGAAGTTGGGGAGGAGGTTAGCAAATAGCAGTTTGGAACATCCATATGCTGGTCAGGAAAAGCCAGCTGGAGTCCTCTATGTGATCAGGACTAATTACAAATGACCGATTGGATACAACCAAACAGTGCTGCCTTTCTAATTTGCCACAGACTGTTGACTTACTTGGGCTCCTGGCTTAGTATCCAAGCACATTGTAGATGCACAAAAAGTTAGAAGAAGGAAGGAAAAAGGAGAAAAGAAAGAGAAAGAAACTCAGAAACAAAGCAGAAGAAGGCAAGAGAAGGGAGGATGGGGGAGAGTGGGAAGATGGAAGACATAAGAAAAAAAAATTAAAAGAAGGATCAAAGGTTGCCCAGGATTCATATTACATACTGCCTTTTTATTACCAGGATGTCCAATATTCACTACAATATTGAATACAAAATATTCTAGTTACTTCTTTGTTTTCATTCTCTAGTAATTGTGGACATTATATATACGTTTCATTTGAACAGAAATAATATGTACAGAGGACCCCCATTTTCAGCTCCCATATTAATAACCAATGTGATACATTTTGTTTCCAAGCCTAGATGATGCTTTATAATCCTTTTCGATGCAGGGATCCAGGAAGCCATTTCCAATGGGCTGAAGTTGGCACATTGGATGAACACTATTTGCCATCTCTCCATTAGGATCATTGTCCTAGTCCTACATTTCACTTAGCATTGAAGTTTTTATCTCAGGAAACTCATTGTATCAAGGAAATTCTATTCAATAACAAAAAAAATTTATTTTCATTACATTGCTATAAGTAGAATGATCTCGATATATTATTTAAGAGACATGAAAATATGACCCTGTTATCTATAGTTATCTCATTAAAACTGGATCTGGTTATAACATATAAAGGGCTGGATAGACCATTTTAAAAATAAAATCTATTTACTGCAAATGAATTATGTCTGAAAACATCAGACTGTGGTACTTTGGGAACGGTTAGGGCTACCATGTAAAACAGGACATTTTTCCAGCTACAAGAGATGGTCAACAATTTAAATTAAATTATAGAATTCATTTATTATGTAACTGAATTTGAATTGGCAATAATGCAGCATAGATAAAATATTATATCTTTAAAAATGTGGACATGGTAGTAATCTATAATTTCATACTTTTCAAAATATATAGCTTGTTAAGAATGCTTCATGACTTTCAAAGTGGTGAATATGGATAAAATGCCATAGAATTCTTCCTGGCTTTGTCTGAGAGAAGGAGGAGTAGCAAACAGATGAAAAAGGATAATGTTGTAAGTAATAGTATCCACATATTGAAAGTTACTACATGCCAATCTATTATGTAAAGTGTATTATTATTAAATGCAGTGTATTATTCATGCATGTTAATTCATTATTATATGCAGTGTATTATTTATTCATGCAGTGTGTGAATATATATAACATACATATATAATACTGTATTATTATTATATGCAGTATATTATTCATGCATGTTAATTCATTATTATTACATGCAGTGTATGAATAATATACTGCATATATCCTAGAGTCCATGCACAAATTAATAATACCCTGTATATATTAATTTGCATGAACTTTAAGATATTGGCATTATTATTCCAGTTTTCACAGGAAAACACTAGCCTAGGAAGGTTAAGTAACAAGGAGCAAAGGCAGGATTCAATTTGAGGTGTTCACACCACTAAATTTGGTGCCCTTAACAGTTGTTGAATCACTGAATCACGGATTAGGAAGCAACCTGACATTCATGTATCTAAGCCACAAAAGTTGAGCATCTCTGCAGAGCAAACCATCTCCTTTCCAAGTCTGCCCATCCAGAGCCAAGAGGTATCCTATGATTTTAGAGCTTCTAATCATATATGCAAAAAGTTATCAGCCTACATTATTTCATCAAGATATGATGTAGGCCCTACCCTCTCCATTAATGCTAACCTGATCACCTCTGCCTCCTTTGAAAAACTCAATACCAACTCTCTCATGTGGCATGTGTGTAAAAACTGCACGGCCAGGTGTGGTGGCTCATGCCTGTAATCCCAGCACTTTGAGAGGCTGAGGCGGGTGGATCACCTGAGGTCAGGAGTTTGAGACTAGCCTGGCCAAGATAGTGAAACCCCGTCTCTACCAAAAATACAAAACCTAGCCGGGTGTGGTGGCAAGTGCCTGTAATCCCAGCTACTCGGGAGGCTGAGGCAGGAGAATTGCTTGAATCTGGGAGGCAGATATTGCAGTGAGCCGAGATTGTGCCATTGCACTCCAGTCTGGGTGATAAGAGTGAAGGTCCATCTCAAAAAACAAACAAACAAACAAAAAACTTCGCTTACCTGTTTTTCTCATAGCAGTGCCTGACAAGATTACTTCTTAGATAAACTTTGCATGGACGCCATTAAAAATGTTTGTTCAAGCTTCATTTAGTATGTTGATTGTAAAGCTGAACACCTAGAAGACCACCATTTTGTAAGTAAATTTTTTTGTGTATACGTCTGTGAAGTGCCTATATGCACTTTTGGTTTTGAACATGGAAAAGTAAAAAGGGAGAGGCGATAGGCATTCCATAAAGAGGAAGAAAACATGAACAAAAAAAGGCACATCAGAGGAACACTTTGTGGATCCATGCGGAAAAAAGTACACAGTTCATTTTGGATGGAGTATAGACTTCCTCGTGAAAATAAAGTTGGAAAGATGGATTGAAAGTAGATTACAAATTAACCTGGATTATCAGTTCATAGTAGGCTATATTTTATGTGGAAGAATCTCAAACACTGCATTATTCTGTGGATTATTAATAAGTAATGATTATTAAATGATATTTTGGGAGACACTGCGTTAAAGAGATGTGTTCTCCGTTGGAACTCTGAGAACTTCAATGTATCTGTATTAATTGGTTTTCACGCTACTGATAAAGACATACCCAAGATTGGGTAATCTACAAAAGAAAGAGGTTTCATTCGACTCCCAGTTCCACGTGGCTGGGGAGGCCTCACTATCATGGCTGAAGGTGAAAGGCATGTCTTACATCACAGCAGGCAAAAGAGAATGAGAATCAAGCGAAACCGGTTTGCCCTTATCAAATCATCATATCTTGTGAGACTCATTCACTATCACAAGAACAGGACAGGAAAGACCCGCAGCCATAATTCAATAATCTCCCACCGGGTTCCACCTATGACATGGGGGAATTGTGGAAGTTACAATTCAATATGAGATTTGGGTGGGGACGCAGGCTTTATCTTTCAGCCCCTGACCACTCCCAAATCTCATGTCCTCACATTCCAAAACCAATCATGTCTTCCCAACAGTTCCCCAAAATCTTAACTCATTTCAGCATTAACTCAAAAGTTCACAGTCCAAAGTCTCCTCTGAGATGAGGCAAGTCCCTTCTGCCTATGACCCTGTAAAATCAAAATCAAGTTAGTTACTTCTTAGATACAGTGGGGATACAGGCATTCGATAAATACAGCCATTCCAAATGCTAGACATTGGCCAAAACAAAGGGGCTACAGGCATCATGCAAGTCCGAAATCTGGCAGGGCAGTCAAATCTTAAAGCTCCAAAATGATCTCCTTTGACTCCAAGTCTCACATCCAGGTCAAGCTGATGCAAGAGGTGGGTTCACATGGTCTTGGGCAGCACCAACCCTGTGGCTTTGTAGGGTATAGCCGCCCTCCTGGCTGCTTTCACAGACTGGTGTTAAGTGTCTGTGACTTTTCCAGGCACAGTACAAGCTGTCAGTGGATCTACCATTCTGGGGTCTGGAGGATGGTGGCCCTATTCTCACAGCTCCACTAGGTGGTACCCAGTAGGGACTCCTTGAGGGGGCTCCAACCCCATATATCCCTTCTGCACCGCCCTAGCAGAGGTTCTCCATGAGGGCTTGCCCCTGCAGCAAACTTGCCTGGGCATTCAGGCATTTCCATACATCTTCTGAAATCTAGGTGGAGGTTCCCAAACCTCAATTACTGACTTCTGTGCACCCACAGACTCAACACCACATGGAAGATGCCAAGGCTTAAGGTTTTCATCCTCTGAAGGAAGAGCCCGAGCTGTACCTTGGCCCCTTTTGGCCATGGCTGGAGTGGGTGGGACACAGGGCACCAAGTCCCTAGACTGCACATAGCACGGGAACCTTGGGCGCAACGCATGAAACCATTTTCTCCTAGGCCTCTGGGCCTCTGATGGGAGGGGCTGCCGTGAAGACCTCTGACATGCCCTGGAAACACTTTCCATTGTCTTGGAGATTAACATTAGGCTCCTTGTTACTTACACAAATTTCAGCAGCCAGCTTGAATTTCTCCTCAGAAAATGAGATTTTTTCTATCACATTATTAGACTCCAAATTTTCCAAACTTTTATGCTGTCTCCCTTTTAAAACTGAATATTTTTAACAGCACCCAAGTTACCTCATGAATGCTTTGCTGCTTGGAAATTTCTTCTGGCCAGTGGCTCACACCTGTAATCCCAACACTTTGGGAGGCTGAGGCGGCGGGATCACTTGAGGTCAGGAGTTCAAGACCAGCCTGATCAACATGAGGAAACCTTGTCTCTACTAATACAAAAATTAGCCAGGCGTGGTGGCGGGCACCTCTAATCCCAGCTACTCGGGAAGATGAGGCAGGAGAATCTCTTGAACCCAGGGAGGCAGAGGTTGCAGTGAGCTGAGATGGTACCACCGCACTCCAGCGTGGGAGACAGAGCAACTCCATTTCAAAAAAAAAACAAACAAAAAAAAGCCAAAGAAATTTCTCCTGCCAGATACCCTAAATCATCTCTGTCAAGTTGAAAGTTCCACAAATCTCTAGGGCAGGGGCAAAATGCTGCCAGTCTCTTTGATAAAATATGACAAGAGTCACTTTTGCTCCAGTTCCCAACAAGTTCCTCATCCCCATCTGAGACCACCTCAGCCTGGATTTCATTGTCCATATCATTATCAACATTTTGGTCAAAGCCAGTCAAGTCTCTAGGGAGTCCCAAAAATTCCCACATTTTTTTGTCTTCTTCTGAACCCTCCAAACTGTTCCAGCCTCTGCCTGTTACCCAGTTCCAAAGTTGCTTCTATATTTTCAGGTATCTTCATCAGCGCCCCGCTCTACTGGTACCAATTTACTGTATTAGTTTGTTTTCATGCTGCTGAGAAAACCATACCCCCAGAGTGGGTCATTTACAAAAGAAAGAGGTTTAATTTTGACTCACAGTTCTATCCTGCTGAGGGAGGGGAGGTCTCAATCATGGCAGAAGGTGAAAGGCACATCTTACATCCCAGCAGGCAAGAGAGAGAATGAGAATCAAGCGAAATGGGTTTCTCCTTGTCAAACCATCAGATCTTGTGAGACTCATTCAATATTACGAGAACAGCTCAGCAAAGGCCTGCGCCCATAATTTAATCATATCCTACCAGGTTCCTCCTACAACATGTGGGAATTGTGGGAGTTACAATTCAAGATGAGACTTGGGTGAGGACACAGCCAAATCATATCAGCATCTAAGGCATTGACTGTATAGTATTCTCCAAATCTCTCTGATTACATTATTCCTTTTTCCCCCCATGAAACTACTGATAAGATGTACAATAGAAAATGACTCTGCTTAATGGAGAATTGCTTAAGAAAATAAACAGGTGATCCATAAATGAGGTATAGAAAATTAATCTAGATTAGAATGCTATATATATTGCCACTATGTTGGCATCAACTACTAGATAAATTCTCTCCAGCCAAGTGGTTCTATCTGCTATTTTGTTAATTTCTGGACAAGAAAGTAGTTGGATAATTTGACATATTCAACTCAGTATCTAATCTAAATCTGAATCTATAATTTTCTATCTTTTCTTCCATAAGGTCAAAGAAACTCACAGAGTTTGAATTACGTGTGTATTATCTTTGCATGAGAATAGAGGCTGTCCATAAATAATTACATATTATGGCTGTATATTCTAATATTTTAAACCTCAGCTACGTTATTAATATGGCATCATGAATTTAATGTCCTGTCATATACTTCTAAAGTTTTCATTTTACTAAATCTATGTAAAATTCAGACAAGACATAGAGTAATTATGTTGTGGATTTCTTAATCATTTTTAATGATTTTTAAATGAATGCATGAAGTTCAGAAGTTCCATAATTGAATAAAAATTCATTTTTTGAGATTACATCTGAAATATAAAATACTTATTTTGAAAAAAATTCAGTTGAGTATTTTGAGAATAAAATATTAATTAAAAATTTTGTCTTGTAGTTTTAAAATGTTTTCCTATATTATTAAATTATTTAATTGTCTTTTTTTTTTTTTTTTTTTGAGATGGAGTCTCACACTGTTGCCCAGGCTGGAGTGCAGTGGCACCATCTCAGCTCACTGCAACCTCCGCCTCCTGGATTCAATCAATTCTTCTGCCTCAGCCTCCTGAGTAGCTGGGACAACAGGCGTCTGCCACCACATTCAGCTAATTTTTGTATTTTTAGTAGAGATGGGGTTTCACCATGTTGGCCAGGCTGGTCTCGAACTTATTTAATAATAGTTATATTACGATGTATTAGGATATCTGAAATGTAAGCTGTTTATCATGTTATTTAAAACTCATTTTCATATTAAATTTTTTTTGTAGAGGCTAAAGGATCTCAGCACAAGATAATTCAAAGATATGTTACATTGATAATTTCATAGTTACATCTATATCTTTTTATAAAAAAAAAAACCATATTGAGTTACCCTGGATGGTTCAAAGATCTGAACTATATTGTGCTTTTTACAAATATATCCATTTAAAGATTAGGAGGCTTTCCTCACAAAAAAATAAGATCATAATGTGAACAATGATGTTTTATACCAAAATGTTTTTTAGAGTTTATCATTATTTTTTGAATTATGTAAATATTCATACCATATTTTCACTTTAGGAGGAAAAGTTGAATGTGGAGATGAATAGAAAGACTATATATTTGATAGGATGATACCAATAGTACAAACGTCACATTACTCTATGCTCAAGTATTAGCTATGTTCAGGCTTTAACTCAAAGAAAAAAATAAATTTAGAAATATATATCCTTGAAACTGCTTTAACTTAGCTAATAATTAATAACTCAAAAAAAATCAAGAACAGCAATCAAAAGCATAAGAGGGGAAAAGAATCTTTGAAAGAGTAATAGCATAAACAGAAAGAATCTACATATTAGTCTGAATCTCCACCTGACACTGTTAACCTTCTCCAGTCTAAGTTCTGAAATTAATTTTAAAGTCCTTTTTGGTTGTTTCCTTATCACAGCACCTAACATAATACAGTGTGTATAGAAGTCATTAAAAATATACTTAGTAGAGAACTCACACTTTCTAGAACAATGGCCACAATATTTAATCTGTATTAAAATTGACTTGACACCAACAGATGTTTTATAAAAATTCATTTTCGGGACAAAGTATATGGATTACCTGCTGTTAATAAAGTTTGTTAAGGAAAAAATACAGCAATGCATGTGCCTGTTACTAAAAAAAAAAATTATTCAATGTTTATTACCAAAATCCAATTAATACTTTGCTAAGTGAAACAACAATAAGTTGTTTTCTTTTGGCAGAGCAAAAGAAAACAGAAATTTACGAGTCTAAATGTTGCATTTTAAAACACTCTAATAAATTCTCAGATTTTCCTTAAAATATTAAAGCATTAATTTGTATTTATTTCATTTATCAACAGTTTAACATGAAATTCAATCTTTGTCCAAAGTACATACTATGCAAGTCTAAATTTCAGGGCTGGTGGTGGCAGTTGTCAAGAGTTGTATCCATTTAACCACCTTGACATTTGCTGAATACAAAGTTTGACTTTTTTCTTCCTTTACACATAATTCTCAGATGTGTGGAGGAAATGAAGGAGAAAGGTAGCATTTAAAAGTTAACTGAAATAGAAAGGAAAAAATGCTTTGCACTTACGAAAAACAGCACCAATAATTATTCAATGAATTTGGAAATCAACTCCAGCAGAGAAGTATATGAGATTCCTGCTGATATTGGTCATCTGAGAAATAATGATTTATTGCTGTTTGGTATATGCTTACTTATGTGAATACAATTTTCCACTGTGGAATCAAAATAAAATAAGCGTTCCAATGGCTTGCAAGATTTCTTCAAAGAGATGAAGAGAAACAAATTGGGCACTAATGAATGCGTTTAGCAAAGCTGATTCACTCTGTAACTGTGAAGTGTACAACAAGCAGAAGAAAAATATGCAGTGGGGTTACCTTAACCGGTTTTTATTTTTCCGGTATGGAGAAAAAATGATAAAGGCTATATCTGTGGAAATGATCATTTAGAGTAACATCAGAAAACATTGCTTTTCAATCTTTTGCTGCTTTATGCAGAAAAACTCAAATGCTGGTAATTCAGATTTAAATAGGAGTTCATGTCAATGATGAACTGCTTTATGGACGTAAACCACTCACTGTTTTTCCCAGATTGGGAATCTCTCCTAAAAATCTATGGTGGCAAGTAGGTGATTGACCAGGGGTAAGAGTTTGTTTCCAGGGGAGTTTTTACTGCATTAGAATTTAACTTCCATATATTTTCCTCTTATCTTGAACATTATTTTTCTCAAGTGTAGATATACACTTAAAACTCCAGTTTACAGAAAGCATTGAACTTCCTTTTATATATATATTAAATATATATATATATTTATATTTATATATAACATAAATATATATGCACTTCCTTTTATGTATACACACACACACACACACCTTGGAATCATGAGCTAAATGTAAAATCATAAAATCATAATGTTCTCACTGTAAATACATAAATGATTAAAATTCCTATTTTATTCATATGACACAGTCATGAAAATATTATTTGCAGGTATTCTGTATAAACAGGGAATGCCTTTTTAAAAAACAGTGGGTGGTAGGAAAAACAAGTTTATCTTGTCATTCTTAAGTTATAATTAAAATATACATGATACATAAATTGATAAATGTCTGTGGTTGTGTATATAGATAGACATAGATAAGTATAAACATATATTTCAAGATTGAATGCAATCTATTTTGTAGAAAACATTAGCTAGGCAAAGAGAAAGGAGAGATATAATAATGTAATGCAAAACAACTGTCTTAAATTTCCTTTCATTCAAACTTTTCCCCAATCTTGGTTGTTAGGAAGTACTCTCATTTTTAAAATAATTTTCTTCACTTTCTATCAAAGATTTTTAAGGTTTTTCCCCTTGATATCCAAATCACTTGGGATACACTTTTGTCCCAGGTTTAACATCCTAAAAATATTTTTCCTGCTTTCTTTGCTATCAATCTAAATATGGGGGAACTAACCTAAGACATTTTATAATTCTCTTCTGAAAATATCTTTCTTTTTCACAGGCTGATATTAACCAAGCAACGAAATAAGGTACATCATTTTATTCCGTATGTAATGGTTCAGATAAAAAGAAATTAGTAACTGTCTTAATGACCTACACTCTAAATGTTATGCCCTCACTATGAAAATTTCATAGTAATATTACAGCTAGGCTAACAATAACGCTACATAGATCATCTGTTCTATATTCAAAGGTTTAAATTCTTTCTTTATGTACTCTTTAGCTTTGGGACTCCCCAAATAGGAGAGAAGATTACCAGCCATTCAACTAGATATTTCGAATCATTAAAATTCTTGGATTTTTCAGGTTCCATAAAGTGATTGGCTTGCATAGAAACATTGGAAATATGACATAGCAGTAGATTATCTATTTCTATTTTCTACTCCCTGTACCCTTGAAAATTGTGGAGCAAATTATCTGCTAGTTGTTGTTTGGCTCTGACATTTGTAGGCAGAATGAATGATTTTGGATTAGAAATGTTGTTATTAGAAGAAACTTTTTGAGAGCTGTCACAGTAGAGTTTAACGGATATGTTATTAATGGGAAAAATGTCCATTTTCAAAACCCCTAAAGCCCAAACCTGTTTTGGGATTCTGTTTGTTTGTTTTGATTTTTGCTGCTAGGGCAGCCCCATGGGGCCCCTTAATAGGCTGCACCACCTCCCATTCTCTCTGGTTATTCTAGTGGTGATGGCACTTCCAGCGGAGAATAGCTAAAATTAACAGACAGCAAACCAGACCCCCTGCCATCTCCAGAAACCCAAATGCCAGGAATCTCAGAGAAAATTGTCAAAAAATTTCAGATATTCAGGGAGAGGAGGAGAGCACAAAATAAACTAATGAATGGCCCAGACTGGAGAACCAAGGGGACTCTTAAGAAAAACCTAAATGAACACTTCCATCTGTTGAATGCTTATAGTGGACAAAGCACATTATGTTGATTATTTTATTTAATCTCTACCATATGAGTTATGATTGATCGTGATGGCCATTTTACAGATAACAAAACTGAGGTTTAGGGAAGTAAGTGGCAGACTCAGGATTCAATCTTGGCTCTGAAAATACATTCAAATACTATGTATTTACATACATAATAATTATTTTTTAATGTAAAGTATATCACATTATTCCCTTCCACACAAACCTCTCCAATGGTTTCTCTGCAACTTAAAATAAAATCAAAACTCCTTAGAGATCATAGCCTTAGATGATTTTGCCCCTGTACTCTCCCCACCAGTCTAATCCTTTCTTTCCTCCATCTCAGCCACTCATTCCATTCCTTCTACCAGCACTCCACATTCATTCTTCTCAGGACATTTGGTCATGCTATCTTCTCTGAGGTTTCCTTGTGGCTATCTGCTTTTTGTAAGTCTACTCTCAGCTTACATGATGTATTTTAAGAGAGAGTTTCCCCCTGTAATCCCAGCACTTTGGGAGGCTGAGGAGGGTGGATTACCTGAGGTCAGGAGTTTGAGACCAGTCTGGCCAACATGGTGAAACTGTGTCTCTACTAAAAATATAAAAACTAGCCTGATGTGGTGGTGCGCACCTGTAATCCCAGCTACTCAGGAGGCCGAGGCAGAAGAATTACTTGAACCCAGGAGGTGGAGGTTGCATTGAGTCGAGATTGCATCACTGCACTCCAGCCTGGGCAGAGCGAGACTCCATCTCAAAAAACAAAAAAAAAGAAAGAAAGAAAGAAAAAAAAGAATTTCCCTGACCTTCCTGAAGACCTCCACGGCTCTCCCCACAAGTTATATTTTATTTTCTATTCTGCAGTCTTCACTTGTGATTTTTGTCTTGTTCATTTTCAGGCTCCCCCCACTCCCGAATTACATTCCAGGAACACAGGGACTGGCTTGTTTACACCGATGTCTGCAGTACCTATAGCGGGGCCTGGCACAGAAGAGATGTGCAGTAAGTAATTTTGGATGGATTAATTTACTCCTCACAACAATCTTTTGAGAAACATAGGAGGCAAGCTTACAAATGAATTCTCTGCTACTCAAACCACAGAGCTTGCTGCATGGAGAGGAACAATTAAAACAAACCCAGAGGCAAAATCATGACCACTTTTCTATAAACTGATGCTAGACCCTCATCCCTGCCAGAAGTTGTCTTAATGAGAGGCATTGATTTTGAAGAGAAAATGGCTCACTGCAAAGCAGTTATAACTATGAGAAAGCTTTAAAAGATATTTATATCATAGGATTCCATTCAAAAATTCCATTTATAGATTTGCTAGGATAGAAAAACACACACACACACGTGTATAAAAATACTTTGTGGGAATGCAGAAAGGGATGGGTTTAACACTTAAAGGACATTAGGATGTTACGGATGAAGAAGGACATTATTTTTAATAGCGATGGAACACGTTCTCAATGAACTACCATGAGCCTCAAGAAGCCTCAAAAGAACAAAACATGAAAACATCCTTGCGTGAGGCCCTGACCACTGTTAAGAAAGGGAAGAAATACATTCTTTTCTATGCACTGAGCTCGGCCTCGATTGAACAATTATTCAAGGTGGATATCATTTATAAAAGCAACCTGGGATATAGAAAATGCTTTTTTTTTTTCATTGTTCAGAGTTTTATACTAAAACAAGGCTACTCAATTTTAAGATAAGATCAAATACATCCTTCAAGCCTTCAGTATGACACACTGTAAAAGCATTGCAGGCAAATTAATCATTTTACTTTTTGCAAAGGCACATGTGAAATTTCAAATTCTTTTTTCTCAATTTCAAAACTTTGAAGTAGTCAAATTTGAATGAGCGTATATAAAATAAAAAAGGAAGAAAGAGGCTTACAGTTTTACTAGCATGTTTTAGGTATATCATAAATGAATGCTGCTGATTAATAACGTATTTGAAGACCAAAATGTTTTTAAAAAAACACAATAACATTATTTAAGAATTTCAATAATCTGTAGTTTTCAAAAACAAAATTTACCTAAAAATTGGTTGTATTTATTCAAAGGATAGGGTTACTGAGGCACTTAAACTTTATTGTTTTAGAAGCAATTTAGATTCGTTTCCTACTAATCATTTCAATATAACCGTAGTAGTAAGAGTAATTAATTTTTAAAAACACTCATGTATCTACTGAGGAGGCAGCATGATCTCTGTATCTATAGCATTTTCCCTTTTATAGAAAGAAAACATTCATTTTAAATTGAGATAGTAAAAGACTTGCATAAATTAATAGTAACAGATAAAAAATGGAGGGAACAGAGAAAATTCTAAATTAGTGAATCTGAATGGAAAAATACACTAGAATACCAGATGCTGACACCAGGAATTATTACTGTTGCCTGCCTTCCTTCCTTTCTTCCTTCTTTTCCTTCCTTTCTTCCTTCTTTCCCTTCCTTCCTTCCTTCCTTCCTTCCTTCCTTCCTTCCCTCCCTCCCCCCCTCCCTCCTTCTCTCCCTTCCTCCCTTCCTCTCTTCCTCCCTCCCTTCCTCCCTCCCTTCCTTCCTTCCTTCCGTCCTTCCTTCCTTCCTTCCGTCCTTCCTTCCTTCCTTCCTTCCTTCCTTCCTTCCTTCCTTCCTTTTTTTTTCCCTGAGATGTTTCACTCTTGACACCCAGGCCAGAGTGCAGCGGTGCGATCTCGGCTCACTGGAATATCCACCTCCTGGGTTCAAACAATTCTGCTGCCTCAGCCTCCCAAGTAGCTGGAATTACAGGTGCCCACCACTACACCCAGCTAATTTTTGTATTATTAGTAGAGATGGGGTTTCACCATGTTGGCCAGGCTGGTCTCGAACCCCTGGCCTCAGGTGATCTACTGCCTTGGCCTCTCAAAGTGTTGAGATTACAGCCGTGAGCCACTGTGCCCGGCCTTTCTGTTTCTTTTGGTTGTTTTGTCTTTCTCTTTTTCTTTCTCTTTCTTTCTCTCTCCCTCTCTTCCTTCCCCATTTCTTTCATCCTTTTCTTTTTCTTTGAAAATAAAAAGTGAACACACGAAGGCATCCTGACCGCATGTTGTTCTTTCACCACTGCCATGTTGCTCACAGTGCCCCAGCTGGGAAATGACATCTAGAGCACATCTGTCCTTGTAGTTTTTATTCTAGGATCTTGAAAGGACAAGCTATTTATGTGACTCATGGAGGTTTTTGTAGTGAAAATGATGTTTGAGATGATCAATTTTGTATTAAAAAAAAATACAGCATATGTTGTTGATTTTTTCTTCTTCTATAATTCACCTTGCTGCTAGCCTTCCAAATTCTTGATAAACATTCGCTGATAAACACTCAAAGTAACCAAAGGTATGATGAAGAAATAGCTCAAATTGTATCAACTGCCCACATTTGGATAGATCCGACAGATTGGTTCAGTTAATTACCAAATTAGTGAACTATAAAATGGATCCCAATCACACCAAAACAGTTAAGAAAGAAGCAGTGAAATGGAAGCATTACCAAAATGCTTAAATCTAGTTTGTTTTTTTTAAAGGCAAGGTGTCACTACCTTACCCAGGTTGGTCTCAAACACGTGGGCTCAAGCAATCCTCCCACCTCTGTAAGAATTAAAGAAAGAGGAAAGAAACATGAAAGGTGGCTTGACAACCAAGGACAGGTTTATTTTAGAGAAAGCAAACCCGAGAGGGGCAGCCTCCTGAACAGCTGGGACTACATCCATGCACTATCACTCGTGGCAAGGTAGTTTTTAATAAAACTTTTGTAAGATTTTTTAAAAATACTATTGTGAATAGAAGTGCACATATTTGAAGAGATGTTACAGTGCCATTTTATACTGCATGACTCATTAGAATTCAAGAAAAATATACATTTAAAAAACTTTTAAAATTTATTTTTAATTAGAATTTCAAAGAGAGATTGACTGCAGCATGCTCCTCTGTGGCTTGGTGTCTGGGGTCAGTGTCAGATCCAAGGGAGTCCTGGTTCTTAGGTTTATTTTGAAGCCGATTTCATTCTCAATAACAACAATAAGGAGGGTGGCAGGATATGAGAAGAATGAATATGATATACACAAAAACCCTTACTCACAAAATATTCCCAGTTCCTTCAATTGACCCTAATTTAAAAATAAATCACACTATAATGGATAACAGCAAAAGTAATGCTAAAGACAGTACTACCAGCAATAATAATAAGTGATTGCGCACTCACTGTCAGGCATTCTGCTAAATACTTAACAGGGATAATCTCAATTTTCACAACAGCCCTATGAAATAGGTATCATCATCTTCATCATCATCATCATCATCAGCATTGTTATTTTAGAGCTGAAGAAACAGACACAGAGCGATTAACTAATTTTCCATGTTCATACAGTTATTAAACTATAGAATTAAGGACCAGTAGGATATTATATCTTGTGTATTTTATCTTATTTCTACATAAAATGCACAAATTCTCAGGAAGATAATTGAAAAGCATCTAAGAAGAAAATACAAGAATGCATATCAAATATCAAAAGCTGTATGTTTGATTAAAGAGACAGATTAAAATTTAGAACTTGAAATATGCATTTAGATAGTACCTGGCACGTAGTAAGCCCTCACTGAGTGCTATTTGTTATCACAAACTCATTTAATCCCCAAGGCCATCCTAGGAGCTGGGTGTTATCTCCACACTTACAGACCAAGGTGCCAGAATGTCAAGACACTTGTTGACCTCAGAGTTCAAGCTCTTACCAGCATGCTCTCTTGCCTCTCAGAAGACTAATTCACAATTTTTCTTCCAGTTTATTGGATTATTTCCTTTGATTTATCAGTCACGAGAATTGCAGTTTTATACTACCCTCATCTGTCTTGGGAGGAGTTAAGTGGTATTTAGAAATAACTCATAGATACTTGGAACTCTCATATTTACATTTTCAACACTTACAAATAAATTTTTCAAACTGCAAAGCAGGTACTATAACCAAACATATAAAGCCATCTATATTCCACTTGGACATTAACATGAAATTGCACTGTGCAAAACCTTATGATAACTGCATTTCATTGGCAAATATTTATTGCATTTGTGATATACTTATAATAAAACAGCTTAATCCATCATTTCAACTGATATGGATGCATGATTTTTGCTGTAGATTATGATGCTTCCTTTATGAAACATTATAACTCCCAGAGCTGAGTGAATGAGGTTAGAAAAAAACACCAAACCTGCAAGAATAATATTTTCAATGATTTTGGAATAAGTAATGTGCTAACAAGTGCACAAACCTTCATGCTCCAAGCTGAACAGAAGATTTTTTTTTTACGTAAAATACCAATTTCATATAATCAAAACATGACTTTCACAAAACAAAACAAGATGTAATTTTACATTTCTGGGGGGAATATTAAGAGCCTTTAAAAGATGTCTACTTTAATTGTATTGAGAGGTTAAGCATTCTTCAGGAATTGTTCTCCCATAATAACTATCTGGATAGAATTCTGATCACAACAATTAAAAATAAAAGTGATGAAATTACAGCGAAATTATTATCCTTTTAAATATTGGGAACCATTTAATAACCTTAGTTTTATTATAAAATGAAATCTGAGCAGAATTTCTTCCAGAGTGTCTTGAGGTGGCTATTTTCTAACATTGATATGATTTCTGAGGATGAATAAATAGCAGGTCAAGTCATGAAAAACCTCACAATTTCTGAATGTGTGTGTGTGTGTGCAGAATAAGATTGGGGGGTGCTGAAATATATTTAACTTATTTAAAGTACTCTGGGGCTGCTGCAGAAAGGAACTGATTTATTCTGCCTGGGGAAGCGGGCCGGAAGAACGACTGAGAGAACAAGACAATTGTATAGGTCCTTGAAGGACGTAGGGTGGGGCGTGATAGATCAACACATTCAAGGGCATATGAAATAAAAAAACAAAAACCCAGAATAGAAAATTAGTGGATTTGGGGCCAAAGACAGGTATTTCTGCTGGGACAGAGGCAGAGAAGCAGATTTTTAAAAGAAATATTTTCAGTTGACAATCCACACAAAGGATTTGTACTAAAGAGATAATCTGGGGCACTACAGTGTACATGGGACTTGGGACAGCTAACATTAGCGCAGGACATTTAAGGGGTTGAGGAGGTTGCTTTGCCGTGGTCGATGGTCTCTGGCGGGAAGAAAGGTGAAAATGGATGCCCCACGTGAGAATCATAAAATAGTTACCTATGAATTTCAGAACACTTGATACTGAACTTCACTTACGGCTGAGGGTGAATGAAAATGATTCCAGAATTGCTAACATAAAGCAAAGTACATCCTAGAGATAGATGTGTCTTGTTTTCTCAGTATAATGCTTAAAGAAGACCTGGGCTATTGTTTTCCAGGGTGTACAACATGGGAAATGGTTCAGTGGCGAAGAAGAGCAAAAGCTTAAGGACAATTATTAAAAGAGGAATTATTTACTTTGTAATGTATCAAGGAGGCATTTTTAACTCTAGGCACATCAATCCTTCAATGTCTCTTTCCCTAATTTGCATAAACACTATAATTGACAGCTTATTAACAGTTCATTAAGAACACTAAAACCTGGTGATAAACAACAGCCTGCCAACAGCACAGTGGACAGAATATCTAGCCATGCATTTTATCCACCTCAGAAGTCAACCCAGTTTACCAACAGTAAGTCCAAAAGGTGGCTTTGCTCATCGATATTCTCATACTGACAAGCGCTCAAACATGGCGCTGCAAAGCCCTCATTAAGCGCCGATTAGCAGTTAATCTGTCTTTCAGCCAGCTAACTTTGCAGAATAAATGTACCCATGACCCCTAAAAATGCTACAATAATTTTATTTAAATAATTGCAAGTCTTAGGAACACCTCTACATCATAAAAAGAAAATGAAAAAATAAAAAAGAATGGCCGACACTAACAATCTGTATTTTTTGTTCATTGCTAAAAAATAAAGGTACCATATCAAGTCTCATGGGTAGCTTTTTCTTCTTATTCCAAAATGGAACATTTTCATGATTGCAGTTTGAAATGTGCTGTACAGGAGTCAACGCTGCACAACATGGACAAAACTATTTGTGTTTTCCTGGTAAGAGTGCATCATAAAACTACTGGATGTTGTCTTTCCTTATCTTTGGATGAAAGCCTGATTATAAGCTCATTTCAGTTGAACAAATCTTTTTAGACTTCCTGCTGAGCAGGGCATTTAAACTTTCAAGCAGAGAGGTCTTCATTTTCTGTACACTGACAGTGTATGCTCCTTGCAGCTCTGGCATCAGGATTCAGAAGAAAGCATTGGGATGCACGGGGGTATCTTACGTTAAGGGATTACACACTCCACTTTGCATTTTTCTTTTGGAAATAGACTATTGCTAACAGTGGCATGCATCTTATTAACTCTCAATTCTCCTTACCTGGAGTTGTCTTCTTGCAGGGAAGGGAAATGTAAAATAAACATAATAATCATTCTAGAGAATACTCCGAGATGGACAGAGAGGCTGCCTGATAAATTATTGCTGCAAAGCTCTTTTGCAAAATAAGATATCAAGAGTTGAAAATTCCTTAAAACATTAGGTATATATCTTTTCACCTATTAGCTTTGGACCATTGAAGTTCCTAAAGGCTCACAGCTTAAGTCATGGATATGTTGATCTCTGCGAATAACTAGATCTCCTAGGATGCTGATGGGAGAAAATGAGCAATTGTTATGTTGAACTGAATATTGTGGACTTCTGAAGTATTTTGAACATTGTAAAATTCCTAGCCACATTATATTTTGGTTAAGATATGAGGTTACATCCTACTGAAACAGAATAACTGTGCTACTTGTCAAACTACCATCACCACGATTACAATTGCCAAACAAATATGACGTTTACTTTTAAAAGTCATAAATATGTCCTATTAATGGAGAGGGTAGAGATAACATTCTTAAGAATACTACCGACCGGGCACGGTGGCTCACAACTGTAATCCCAGCACTTTGGGAGGTCGAGGTAGGTGGACCACAAGGTCAGGAGTTCAAGACCAATCTAGCCAAGATGTTGAAACCCTGTCTCTACTAATATTTGTAATATTTGTAAATTTGTAAATATTGTAAATTTGTCTCTAATATTTGTAAAAATACAAATATTAGCTGGGCATGGTGGTGGGCAACTGTAATTCCAGCTACTTGGGAGGCTGAGGCAGAGAATTGTTAGAACCTGGGAGACGGAGGTTGCAGTGAGCCAAGATCATGCCATTGTACTCCAGCCTGGGTGACAGATTGAGACTCCATCTCGAAACGAAACAAAACAAAACAGAATACTACCAACAGAATAGCGTGATAAGGAATTTTGTGTATACTAGCTCATGTTATAGTCACAGGAATCTTATGCAGTAGATGGTCCTATTATCTATTTTATAGGTAAGGATGCTGAGGTTTATTGTGAACTGTCTAGGAGTCCACAGGGCTAATGGACATGGAAGAACCATCTTAAATCCAAGATATTAGTCTCCAACGTCCACACTCTGTCCTGCCACATTAAAATGCCCATGGAATATATCTCCACATATTCACTGGAGCTCTCACTAGAAGTTCAAAGAGGAGGTCCACCTGTTGAGCAGAAGCTTGGCTCTCTTTAAACACCCCAGGGACAATACCCATGCCAAGGCTGGTCTGATCTCTAGTTAAATGGAGCTCTAATAGGCACTTAATTTAAGTTAGCTGATTGACTGAGGACAAGGTTAACGTGTGTACACTGGAAATGTTAATTTCAATATAAGTGACTACTCTGTCAGAACAATGCTTTGCAAAACAACCATTAATATTCAAATATAATTATCTTTATTGCTATTGTCAGAAAAACAACACTGAGTAACATGGATCAGTGGCCTAAGTCAGACTAATATTTCTTTTGAGATGTCAACAATGTGGAGTTTTTGTTCCATGTGAGGTTAATTAGCAAATACTCTTTAAGTTTTAGCATAGACATATTACTGTTTAACCACAACCCCAAAACACCTTTACAATTTCATAAGCCTTTCCCAATTCTTACTATGCTGGTGCCTCCAATCCCAAATGTTAAAGTCCTCTTGTCTCTGATTAATTTAGTTTAGTCTTGTACTTCAAAAATATGTGTCCACATTTTTACTATGGTCTTTAAATAACAATTTAATTCATTCCTTGCTTTACTCATTTCTTTATGCAGCAAATATTTTGAGTGTGTGCAACATATCAGGCTTAGTTCTAAGTATATTAGTAAACAAAACAAAGATGCCTGCCACCCTGGAACTAATATTCCAGTAGGGAGAGGGTGATAAGAAGAAGAAATTGTGATAAGGGAGTAAATTCTATAGCAGAGAATGATGGTACTCTCGAGGTTATCCTGCTAAAACAGGGATGGGAAGGGAGTTGCAAATTTACACAATGGTCAGGGTGGGCCTTATTGAGAAGATGACATCTGAACCTGAAGGAGACAGCATTAGACATGAAGATACGTGAAGCAGAACATTTCAGGCAAGAAGAATACTAAGTGCAAATTTCCCTAAATTGGAAGTGGGATTGGTTTATTCAGACACCGCATGGCTGGAAGCGAGTGAGTGAGAAGAATACTGGTAGGAGGTGAGGTTGTAGAATTTCCAGGGCTCCCCTGCTGAAGAATGCAAAGCCCACTCCACTCCACTCCACTCCACTCCACTCCACTCCACTCCACTCACCATCATACTTACTGCCAGCTATATATGTCCTCACTCACAGTACAGTAGAGAGGCCACCATCCAGGAGTCCACACAATTTATTTGGTCCCAGAAAGCTTTAACAATTTAAATTTATTTAAAAATCAGATTTTTTTTGAAAATTGGACTTTCAGATAGTCTAGAAAAATTAAAATGTCTCATAGCCTACAATTTCCTTCACACAGGGTAACAATAAGCTCTCCACTTTTCATGGACATGTACTTTCCAAGTTGCAAAATACTCCTGCTTCTGGCTTCCCTATTCCTATTAAGCAACTGGTCCGCAGGAATTTTGGTGACCCTTTGCAATGTATACAACTCTATACCTGTTTACATCTTTTCCTTTTGCCTTATTTTCTTTTATTATTTTAATTACTATTCTTACTTCAAAGTTCAACTTAATTCTAACTGCCTTTATGCCAAATAAATTCTCATTGAAATGTTAGAATCATGCTCTCTGCTGCTGCAAAATCCTGGAATGCTTACTATATTGGTGGAACTTGCTCACTATTGGAAGTCCCCTCTTGTTACTTACACTTTGCCTTTGAACCTGATTTTAGTTTAAATGAGGACTGAAGTTTCCCTTTATAGATAATCTTAGTCTCATAACATAGGTATATTTATTCTTGGTTTACTGAAGAGAAGTTGCATAACTCATTTAAAAACACAGAGAAAGTGATGAGTAAATCCAGAATTGTAACTTAGGTCTGTGGTCTGTCTGACTCTAGAATGGATGCACTTTTCATAGTGTTAGTCAGGGGATGTGTTGAAAATAATATTATGTAACTTTCAAATGGCCATTTCTTTGTTTCAGTCATTCTGAAAGAGCAGGGCTTTTCAGAAGCTTAAGTGAAATTGGAAAAGATGCTGATGAAATTCTGTCATTCTAAATACCCATTTACCCAACTATCAACATATATATATATATATATTTACTTTGAGATGATGTCTCACTCTTTCACTCAGGCTGGAGTGCAGTGGCATGATCTTGGCTCACTGCAACCTCCGCCTCCCAGGCTCAGCGATTCTCCTGCCTCAGTCTCCCGAGTAGCAGGGATTACAGGTGTGAGCCACCAGGCCCATCTAATTTTTGTATTTTTAGTAGAGGCGGGATTTCACCAGGTTGGCCAGGCTGGTCTTGAACTTCTGACCTCAAGCAATCTGCCCATCTCTGCCTCCCAAAGTTCTGGAATTACAGGCATGAGCCACCTTACTTGGCCTATCTACATATTTAAATAATTATCTATCTATCTATCTATCTATCTATCTATCTATCTCTCTATCTATCTATCATCTATCTACATTTGTTTTCATGTGCGTATATATATAGCATGTTGTATTTTATAATATAAAACATATATGTAAATATATGTACAATTTTAAGTTTAGGTTGCTTAGTATAGTTATCTATTTTAGTCAAATTATGTAATTTCTCAATATGCTTTTATTAGGATGATAATGTTTAAACTATCTTGAAGCAATCATAATTTCTTAAGTGACACAGGCACACTTATATATATGATAATGATTTGTATCTATTCTTGATGTTAAGGGATAGGATGTAATTTCGCCACCTCAACCCACATCACTAATTGCTTTTACCAATGTTGATTTCCCCATCCTTGGCTTTTCGAACTATAATGAAACAAACCATAAGAATAATGAATTCTTCCTTCTCCCAGCAAACACATGCTTGATATTTTTTATGGAACAAAATGTTACAAAAATAAATGTAAAGATTGAATCTAATATTAATCACATAAGGTTTTGCAAATCTCCATATCTTCCTGTTGGTCACAGATTCTTTATTGTTTATGTCCTGTTCATTGTTCTGGCTACTGCTATATGGTCAGGAGCTTGTTTGCAAAACTTAGCTTTTCTCAAGTTTCACAGTAGAAGACAGTCTAATCTTCCTGTGATTTGCCAAGTGAAAATATTAAAATATAATATAGCAACAAAGTCACCCTGACAAAGTGGAACAATTAGGAAGTTGAATGTCTGCCTTCATTAGGGACTGTAAGTCCAAAGTATTGTATTAAAGAATGGAAAACATTTTGATTCAATACATTTCTCTAAAGCAGTTTGTTTGTTTTGTTTTGCTTTTCTTTGAGACGGAATTTCACTCTTGTTGCAATGGTGCAGCCTTGGCTCACCTCAACCTGTGCCTCAGAGGTTCAAGCAATCCTCCCGCCTCAGCCTCCCAAGTAGCTGGGATTACAGGCATGTGCCACCACGCCCGGCTAATTTTATATTTTTAGTAGAGATGGGGTTTCATCATGTTGGTCAGGCTGTTCTCAAACTCCTGACCTCAGGTGATCTGGCCACCCTGGCCTCCCAAAGTGCTGGGATTACAGGCATGAGCCACCGCGCCTGGCTCTCCAAAGCAGTTTAATTTGATTGTGGTCTAGGTGAGGATGTACATGTACAAGCACAAATATTAAGTGACACATTATTCAACGCAAATTAATGCAGTAAAATAAATATGAAAATGCCAAATGAAAGGTGGGGTCAGTCTCCAAATGTGCACAAAGGGGAGGAGGAACACAAATTATCAGAAAGATGAATATTGAATGCAAATTCACACCAGGGGAACAGCAACACAACCACATGTAGCCAGGGTGCCTGTGTTGCATGGTAGTTGATGGTATCACTACAAAGTCAGACAGACCTACTTTTGGGCCCTGGCTCTTCCTCTTACACCTTCACTTTGGTGGGCAAGTTGTTTTACACCTCTGTTTCTTTGACTATAAAAAGGGAATCACACCACTTACCACGTAGGAATGCCATGACGCTTAAACTAGATAATGTATGGAAAGCACTTAGCACAGTACCTGGCACAAAAATTTATAAATGGCAATTATAATTAGCCAACTATGTGTGCTAGGGAAAGGGTAAGAGAGAGGAGAGAAAAAGCAGATAAGTTCTGTAGGCTGGAATAAGAATAAGCAAAAGGCCTCATGTCACATGGAGGAAATATGAGGGGCTATAATAAAAATTTAAGAGATCCATCTGGCAATTCAGTATATATAGGTTCTACTGGTCTGGGAAGCTATGGCAGAGAGATGGACTAAGAGGGGAGCACTGCACTCCAGGTATAGAATGATGGAAGGGGCCAGGGATGGAGGCTGCAGAAACAGAAAATAAGGGGTAATCTAAGAGACTGTGTTGGGAAGGAATCAGCAGGTGTTGGTGTTAAATCAGACTTGGAAGGTGAAAGAGGAGAGACAAAAATAACTCCCAGATAAGAGTATTAGTGAGCTGGAAGGATGCAGAAATGAAGAAGTGATAGACACCCTTCTATTACCTTCAAAGTGAAATGTCCAACTACAGAACTACTGAAGAAGTGCTTCTAAATGTGTAATTCCGGGTAATTAAGATTAGGGACATGGAGAAGGGGCTAAGACATAAATTAAGATCCTAAGACAATATTTGATTATAGATTCTCTTTGAAATGTTGACATCGAGTTATCAATGGATAAAACAATGACTACAACAACAGAAGAGAAGAAAAACGAAACAATCTATGCTCATAATCAAATTACAATCCTGTTTGAGAAATAAAAGTGATCGATTATACACAGAAAATTTCTATAGCCAGCTAAAAGAAAAGGAAGTAGTTTTCTGCATGAATCTTGTTTGGAGTTAGAATGTCAGTAAGCATGTTCATTGTACTACTGAATATTACTGTAGCCTGGTAATCATAAAATGAAAAAAACAAAAACAAAAACAGCAAGAGAGTAATTCTCATACAACAGTTGTACTGAGGTGACTTCACAGTTATACATGTTTTGGTAATTCTGCAATAAATTTGCCCTAATGTGGTGTCGTGCCAATATTTGCATTGCCAACTGTTGTCATCATAAGCCTTTTAGAGGCATCTGACAGTCCGTTTATCTTGCAAATACTTGCAAAACAAACAAACAAAAAGTAATGTTATATTTTAAGTTGCTTAAAAACTACTTGCAATTAGGAGCCCCGTATGTATTTAAATCAAAACAACCCCAGCAATGTTTTCAAGATTGCTGTAAATGCAGTCCACGGATGAGAATGTACAGTGTTCCATAACAAGGGAAATCGTGATACCAGATTGCATTTACTTTTATCTTACCCAAAGTAACATTATCTTCAGCAACCATAAAGTAACAGCACTATCATATAAATCTATTTAAAGGAATTGGCACTGTTACAATAAAGGCCTCCACACACTGGTTTATTCCCTGAAAATCATCCAAATGCCATTGGCTAAGAACTGAGACTTTTGATTTCTTCCTGAATTGCCACGAAGCACTCCCTTCACTCTTACACACATATCCTTAAAACTATGTCAAAAGCAGGAACAAATTTCCTAACCCAAACTGAAAAGTCCTTGGCTCTCCAAATGACTATAAATTGCATGGCTAAGTGCATATGGCCACAGGGCTGTCACAGTTACTTCTCCTGACAATTCATCATAGCATACTAATTCTATAATATCATTACTGCGTCTCTTCTCACTGTACTGATCCAGCCAGCTAATTTAATCAACTAATAATAGATTCAGAAATGGATGCAAGGGGCCCTAGCACTTCAAATTATATTACTAGAGATGTACTACTGTGAAGAGGATACATTCCTCACCATTCAACATAACCTCCAGAAGTTAGGTTTTCCCAGTAAGATGGGTGAGAATCCTGGTAAAGGTTTCAGTTGAAAAACTTCAACCATAGCATTTTTTCAAAATCAATCTTTTTTTTGCTTCAATGATGTCAACAGAAGGAAAAATATCTAACTTACTTTTTAAGTGCAGGGTTTACTATGGATATTAATAAGACACAGGAAATTCAGAAGTTTCCATAAGAGTAGGAGAAATCAGAGTTCTATGATTAACTGCAAAGTAAGCCATTCAAGAATGGACAATTAATTTTATTAAATTTTAATCTTCTCTGCAAATGTCAATGATAATTAGAAAACATTATTCTTTAACATCACAGTCCATCTTGCATGTCATGAAGAGTAATAAGTTAATTTATTATGAAGGAAAAATAGCCTGAAAACATAATGCTAGAAAGTATACAGCAGGTAAAATAAATGCTTCAAATATGCATATATCATTTATTTGAATGTAAAGTTAAAGGTGTAGTAGTTGTTTTTTTTTTTTTTTTTTAAGAGCCACTTACTTGAAAGAATGTTAAATTTCCTCCAAGCCCCATTTCATGAAAAGGGACTTACCTATCTATCCTACAGTTGAAATGGTGATAGACAGAAACGTTTCTGTGGCAGACCTGTGAGCCAACTTTGCACCTAGATTTGCTTTGCGATTAACACTTCAGTGAGTGAACGCTGCTCTCTGAGTCCTGGCAAAATTCTTTACCTGTAGAGACTTGTGAGGAAAGAGAACCAACTTGCAAAGGAGCTTTTCTCACCAAAGTTTTGAAGTTACCACCCATCTGACGGAAACTTATAATACAACAGGGCCCATTTAGTAAAATAGTAACTGATGTACCAAGGTGATCTTTCCCAAGCAAATCATGCAAATTTGAATATCGGATTTCCACCAACAGGAAGGATGACTCTTGCTCCTCTGGATGAAGAAATGTTCCCAGAAGCTTGAAGATGAGTGATTTTTAACTAGCAGTGTGGATGCTGGAAATTGACCTAAGATAGGTTACATTTGATCAGTACCTCTTATTTCCCATTTAAATCATCTGTTAATGTTTTAAAATCGGAGACTTCATGGATAAATCTATATGTCTCACTGTTATTTCAAATCCCAAGATCTGATATTTTCATACACCCAAACACAACAATCAGATAGAGGAAGCTGAGAAGTTGGTGTACTCTCTCTGGCGAACCAGGGCCCCTAATACCTCTATAAATCACACCAGAAATCACGCTAAATCATGGGCCCAGTGTTAGCTTTCGTTTTTCACCTCATATCAGAACGAGTTTTATCCATTTTGCTATCTACATTACCTGGACACACCTACAGCTATTGACATTTCCTAATATTCCTTATTCCAATCAATTTTTTAAAGATCCTTCTACGGTAAAGATTTTTATAAAATATGTATTTACCATAAGATTATTGTTTCTTTTTAAAAGATGCTTTTAGGTTTTCTGAATATGGTAATTTTATAAGATCACTTCATGCACTTAGAGAGATCAACCTTAAATTTCCATGTGGAATTGCCTTTATCAGAAAATTTACAGTAAAATGTATTTCCACAAAAAATCAGTATCTACCTGGTATGAACCTTTCCTCTGTTAAAAGAGAAAATGAGAAAACTGTCATCGTGATAATGCTGCTGTATAGTTATTTTGAGAAACAAGTATAAATTCAGTAAAATGTCCATCCAATGTGACCCTTTGCTAAATGTGATTCAAACCATGTTTGCCTAGCCTAATACAAGGCATCTCTATGAGCACTGTAATATAACAAAACAAATAATTTTCCTTTCATCAATATACAACAGCTTTGTTCATTATTGAGAAACGTTAGGTGGTAAAGTATTGAGTGCTATGCATTTTATGCTTAAATCAATGTACTGTCTTGCAGTTATGCCACCTAATGTGTTTTTAAGTCATCCGCTACAGAGATCAATGTGATTCTTATTTGATATTCAGTGTTAAGTTCAGCCTCATAAATTTAGAATTGCACTCTGTTATTTTGATGGTTATATATTAACCACGTACTGAAAGTTTTATGGTTTTATACTCAGCCTGGCTGTAAATCATACTGGTTCTATACGTAAAGCATAGGGTCTGGCTTGATTTTTATTGCTCTGCTCAGAAGGAAACGGATGGATGGCTGGATATTTGAGGGAGGTAAACCTACAATGTGTTTGGATAAATACCTCAGGTATATGAGCATTAAAGGCATGGTTCAGAAAATTCAAATTAGACATCTCACTGCAACCAGCCTCGCAGGCATGGATAATAATGCAATAGCAAGGTGTCACAAATTGGCAATCTTTTATATTAGTACCCTCAGTGGTATGGGCTTCGACCTCATACAGATTTATCCATGCTCACTCTATGGTGAGTTACTCTGACAAACATGGTTCCAGGTAGGCTAAATAGAATAAATTGAATACATTGTATTTCATGACTCAATCAGAGACCTACATATTATTTCAAAGATATACTAACATTACCTCCTTGAAACAATGAGCTAAGTTGTAATACTGTAAAAGATCGATGCCCACATAGAACAACTTAATTATGTAGAAAACAAATAGAATTGAATTAATAGTGATCATCAGAGCCAAAAAAAAAAACAAAAAACAAAAAAAAAACTCAGGGTAAAGGCTTTTGAAAATGATGCTAAACTAGTGCAAAATTAGATATAATAACAAAAATGTTTCTAGATAACTAGTATTCCTCAATTAAATGAAGATATAGGGCCAATGTACATTTCTAATCCTTCTTTCCATTGAAAGGGATTAACATTTGGCAGGGTCTCAAATACTCATGCTCGCTGAAGATTCCAATTCAGTCCCTTTGCTATATTTTGTCATAAATAGAAATCACTTTTTTTTTTTTTTTTTGCTTTCTATGACATATTTTCAGACTCTGCACTCATCTCCTTAAGTTAAACATGTAACATCTTAAACTATGACTAAACTGACAGACATGACAAAACATTTCAAAGGGAATTATGCAAGGCTGGGCCAAAAGTTTGATCAATGTGGATTTAGCAGCCTTTAGCAGAAATGCAACAGCCACTGTTTTTTCAAACCATTGGGAAATACAAATTACCTAACTTTTCTATTGTCCCTGCCATAGTTTTTCCTTAATTACTGATTCAAGGGAGAAGTATGCCTTAAAAAGCATTCCATAACTTCTTTTGCTACTTCTAAGATTGAGTAATGGATAATCTTATCATGGCAAAATAAAAAAAAAGCATCTTTGCACACAAACCTAGGTGGTACCACATCCTCCAGTAATCATGTTTCTTACTGAAAGGGTATCTGTGAAGGTTTGGGGGAGGCCATCTTTCAAACATTTTTTAAAAAAATGTATTTGCAAAGGTTGTATTTGGTTAACAAGATTGACATTACTGTAAATCAGTGGTACTCAAACTTGTAGTAAGAATCAGAATCAACTGGAGAGCATGTCAACATACAGATTGTTAACCCTAGTTTCTTTTTTTTGTTTCTTTCTTTCTTTTTCTTTTTCCCAGACAGAATCTCACTCTTTTTGTTCAACTTCTAGGTTCAAGCAATTCTCCTGCCTCAGCCATCCAAGTAGCTGAGATTACAGGCAAGCACCACCACACTCGGCTAATTTGAGTATTTTTAGTAGAGACTGTGTGTTTCACCATATTGGCCAGGCTGGTCTTGAACTCCCGACCTCAAGTGATCTACCCACGTCAACCTCCCAAAGTATTGGGATTACAGACATGAGCCACCGTGCCTGGCCTGCTAACCCTAGTTTCTGATTCAGGTGGTCTGGAGAGGGGCCTAAGAATTTCCATATCTAGTCCTAACAATTTCCATAAAAAGTCCTTCTGTTTTCTCCTCAGAACATAATGCTGCTGCTCCCGGGACCCCACTTTCTGAACCATTACTAAAAACACTTCCTAGCTGCTCCTGTTCCTCCTTCTTTCTGAGACTGTTTCCAAAAACAAAATGTGATTCAAGTTTAAGAGCTTTGGAGATTCTAAAAGCCCACTGGAATGAGAGGGATCCTGGTGGTCTGCTAGAGCTAAACAAATTTTGATAGAGCTCCCAGGTGAACCCTTAAATCCCACTCTACCCAATTTGATAGCTAGAGATTTCTGTACCAATCCAACACCCAGAAAACATTTCCTTGGTGAGTTCACTGAAAATGAGTTTTATAAAATTATTTGCATTTAAGTAGTAAGTATTTTTCTGACTTTCACATTTCTATCTTTTGTCGTTTCCCACACATATATAGTTTGATCAGCAGTCATTCAGTCAACACAGATGTATTTAGACATGAACATGATATTGTAAGTTTGTAGATCTTGTAAACAAATCACTTAATAATTTTAAAGATGGAAAAGTTAATTCCTGATTTTTTCAGGTGCATTCTATACAATGATGATTATTCTTGCCAAAAGGTTTGAGTTTTAATAACATGATTTTGAAGACCAACAGAGGGAGTTACTAATGCTTCCTAGATTACTCCATAACTTAGACTTCATCCAATCTCCTGGAATCCTATAGAGATATTTTAAGCTAAGTCTTAAATTGACCCTCATTCTCTCTCTCTCTCTCTCTCTCCCCCTGCCTACACACACACACACACACACACTCACCTAACCACACACATGCACACACAAACATACACACAACCTGGGTAACAAATATCACAGCCTTTGGAGACTGATAATTTAGAGCAGCTTCTTGGTCTCTCTTCTAACAATGATACACCATCTCTTTCAGTTAAAGACTCAACATGTTCCAGAAAGGTTACACTTTTGTTTATGCTTCACGATTAAAGTGCAAAGAAAGATTTTCTCAAAGATTATATGTTTATTGGTCAAAGGAATTTGTAATTGATCTAATAATTTGAAATCCGATACCTCAGATGACCAGAAATAGCCACATTTATGTAAGTATAATATCCCATGCAAAAGTCAAGTATACTTTACTTTTAAATTTTAGTTTTGATTTTGTACATCATCACTTTCCTATCTTCTCTCAGCCTCAGGGAGTTTATATAATTTACCCAGCATTTCCAAGTTAAGCAAATGGTGGAATCAGATTTAGAATGCATCTCCATCTAATAGCAAAGACCATGCTCTTTTATTGCACAACCACATGTTTCTAAGTTGACCAAATATGTTCCTCTTTTAATGAAATTTATAATTTTAAAGAATTTTCTAGGGAACAAAGGTACATCTAATCAACCTCAGGTTTCAAGTGATTTTTACTTGGTTGTGGTTCGAGGTTAATAGTTGGGATCTCCACTAAATTACAGGCAGCATTAGCTGCTTATTTTGATAGGACATTCTTTTCGATGCTAAATACAATGCACTGACATATACTTTAAAACACACAAAATTAAAAATTATATGAACTCTGTTCTTTTACGACCCAGAAACATTGTACATTTCTTCTATGCCCATGGTCAATCTCTACCTTAAATAATAAATAAGAATGACAGGGAAGTTGCATTTCTCTGAGGGATTCTTTCTGGAATAATTTTAGACCTGCTTTATGCATACCAAGGAAGCTGTCAGTTTATTTGATCTTCAAATACACTCAACTTTATCGGGAGAATCTTTGGCAAATCACAGACTGTTCACTTAGACACATTTTCTTTTTCTTTTGTAAGACACAAAAGCTGAATTCTCTATAATAATTTATTCCTTATTTAGAAGTTTTGCTAATTTTTATAAATGAGTTGCAGAGAATGCAGATATGATAAAGATGCTGCAAAGAAGATTTTTATGTCTATACCACAAAATGGAATAAATCAATTCATCGAGCATATGGCTTATTAGGCTTAAATAGCTCTTTTCCAAGATGATTCTGAGCACCATATTTTGAAAGATAAGGTAGTGGGTTGTTGTTTTTGGATATTTGCCTTCATAAAGATAGGCCATCTGTCTCAACAAGTGAAAAGAGTTGAATGCTTTGATTGCTATTTTCCTAATCAAGACAAATTCGAATATATTTTAACACATTGATTAACCAGATCTGACATTATATCTTGGAAGTGTTTGCTGGTATCATCACTGTAAGAATTTCGTGCTGGCCACAAAATTTTCTACATGCTCCATACTCGACAGGTAAGAATTTTATTTTCTGATGGTAGATAGAAATTCATGCTAAAGCAATGAAGCTACATCATAATGTAACCCCAAAATTTGTAATTTGTTTAGTTGGGTTATTAAATTAATATTAATTATAAATTTCTAATCCCAATTTTTTGGTACTTTCCTTATGAAAAGCTTTTACATTTAAAAAAACTAACAAAGAAGATTTTCAACACCACAAGAAAGTTCCACAGTGAAATAGCATCATCAGTGTTAAAAATTTCATCATGGCTCATTGATACGACTAGTATTTTGCTATTATCAATGTGCTGAAACCACACACACACACACACACACACACACACACCACACCCCTACCTAAATAAAAATGGCCTAAGCACATTTAACACTACCAATACAACATACTTTTACTTAAACATGTTTTCTCTGTATAAAGGAATATTTTATTATTTAACAAATCAGAAAAATAGAAAAACACAAACAAAATCATCTATAATCCTATTATGTATTCATGCCGCTGTTAATATTTTTGCACGTATGCTTCCACTCTGCTTTCTGTGTGAGTTTATCTTTGTTTTTTTAAAGCTTAATTGGTTCTATAATGTGTAGGCCAATTTTTAGGTCGCTTATTAACTTAACAATAGATGAATGAATATTTCCCTATGTTATTAAAATTGCACAATTACTTTTAAAATTGCCCCTTGAGGATATGAAAGTTTCTTGTACCGTTTTACAACTTTTTTGTAAGTTTATCCATCCTGCTTTGCCCAGACATTCTCATCACATTTTTTTGATCACTAAAATCTGAGAGAAACCAAACTCCAGACTTTAGTTAATATTACACCCTTTTTCACTGCACACAGCTATTACTCCTGACCATAAGAATAATTACTTTTAAAAACTATAATTGGTTTAGTTTCTTATTCTAACTGCTACGTTCTTTTCAAGTGGCATTGCTTAGTTTCTAGACAGGGAAACTTGAGTTCATTTTTATGAACAGCATGACTGTCAACAATGTTATTTCCCAAGTGACTTCGAGTAAAGTCATCTTTCAAGTTCTAATCAATGAGGTTACCTTAGTATATTAAATAATACACCCTATAAAATGATTGTATGCATATTTGCATTTTAAAAATTGTGTCTGTTTATATATATACACACACACACACACACACACACACTAGATTTTGGGAAAAAATACATGGAAAGCAAACAGATCTAAAATACAATGACATATATAATAAAATACTATGCCATATATAAGATACTCTGTCATATATATATTAGACATATATACACACTATAGATACATATTAAATTATATATATATATATGTATATATAAATAAAAATAAGATTTGGGGGAAAATACATGGAGAGCATACAGGTCTAAAATACTCTGTCTTGGCTGATACCTGGCCCAAAAGTAAGTACTTTAGCACATCTCTAATACACTCAATAAGCTTGCTATTATTAACTAAAGACTGAATTTCAAGTACATTATGGCATCACTTGAAGTAATAGCAACTGAAATGTACCTACTTAATGGAATCGATCTTTCATAAAGACCGCAGTAAAGTATTATCAGAAGTCACTTATTGAACTTTATTTCTCAATGATATAATAAAGAGTAACATGTCAAGAATAAAAATGTCATTTATCACCTGAAGCTCTGGTACCTCAGAAATGCTATCAAGAAGTAGGGGGCATTCTCTGAGCAATACAAAAGAGTAAGAATTTGTCATCTACTAGAGCTTCTTGCCAAAGAGATCCTCAGTTCATTCAACACCCAGGTCCAAATCCTGAGATGAGTTACACATATATATTCTCGAGAGAGAGCAATATTTATTGCATTGCTTTTACCAAGCAAACTCCTTAACATCTCCAATTCCAAGCTACCTTCTGCTTTTAGGATTTGAAATGATTGGAAAGAAAGCAGATTTATTTTCTCTATTGAGTTACTACAGTTTGCCTCTGATATGTTTGGTTTTCATTGTCAATTTGCTAGATTTGATATTTTCAAATATAACACATAATCCACAATGGGCCACAATGGAATAAGGAAATGCAATGGAGTTTAGATATTTCCCCAGAAGAAGAACGAAAGTTTGATAATTCATTGTATGAACTTCCAAGTATGGATGGGATCAGAATGTATATACTGACACTTCTTTTCACTTTTAGTTCCTTCGTATTAAATGAGGATGGTTTTCCTTTCTAGGAGGAAGGTCTACTTAAGTGAAGTTGGAAATAAACGGCCTGTGGGCTAATTTCTGCCAGCTTGTAGTTTTTTGTTGTGGTTATTGTTGAGACAGAGTCTCACTTTGCTGCCCAGGCTGGAGTACAGTGGCATGATCTCCGCTCACTGCAACCTCCACCTCCCGCGTTCAAGCAATTCTACTGCCTCAGCCTCCAGAGTAGCTGAGATTACAGGTGTGTGACACCACACTAGCTAATTTTTGTATTTTTGGTAGAGATGGGATTTCACCATGTTGGCTAGGCTGATCTTGTACTCCTGACCTCTCAGGTGGTCTGCCCACCTCAGCCTCCCAAATTGCTGGGATTATAGGCATGAGCCACCACGTCTGGCCATTTTTTTTTTTTTTTCTACACAAAATTCTTTTTCATTAGGTTTAATTAATTCAAATAGTAAGAGACTTCACAATGTTAAAAAACATATTGATATCTGAACTTACTTGGAAAATTACAAGATCTGGGAAATTCTGTGCTAATTTCAAGATAGCAACAACCAGCTGGGAACACAGCTCAGCTCCTTTAACTAGTACCTATGTTCTAGTTTGCTACAGATCCCATCATTTGCAGAACACATGTACAGGTATCTATAACCAGCATATACCCAGTCATTTATATTTTTAGTCTGGTTCGGCATTTGAGTTTGAGATCAATGCTCACAAAATCCTTATAGCTGTACAAACCACAGTAATAATCTAAAACAATGACAATGATCCTGAAGAAAGAAAGATGAACTTGAATGTCCCAAAAGCAAGGGCAAAGCAGGTGGCATATTTCAACTGCATGTAGAATTAATCCATCCTCATTTCTTTTGTTTTCCTGTTTGCATTCTGTGTTTTCTCATATCAATTGCTGCTGTGTGTTTTCCTTCAATGTTTAGTTAACATTGTAAACAAACACCTTATTTTCTATTAAATTATTAAGAATTACACTAACTCTGGCATCTGGAAATGCAGCATTTTGTCTACTACCAAATGTCCGTGTGGTTCAGTGGCCTGGTAATTAAAATGACACCACCATGACACATACACAAGCTAAAATAAAAATCTAAAGTAAGTAGGTACTTCCAAACATACAGAAATAAGACATTCCCCAGGGAAGCAATAGGATGCAGAAAATGTAATAAAGATCTAGAAGTCAGGAAGGTCTAGATTTTAATCTTGCTTCAGTACTTATATAATCTTAGATAAGATATTCTTCTTGGATGACAATCAGTTTCCTCATCTGTAAAATGCTTTTTCGTTCAGAGTTCTGTGAGGAAAAAACTATGCTTATTATAACAGAAGACATTTTGTGAACTAGAAATCAAGGGATAATATTGATGGTAATTGTCTTAAAAATCCAACTGATAAAGTAAAACTGGTGATTTTCTGCTGCTATACATTTACATTTATATTTCAAGGATTTGACCAGGCCCTGAAATACTCAATCTACTCTACTTCAGCATATGCAACTAAGCATGCAATTGCAAAAAATAATTGAGCTCTTTAAGTCCATTGATAATACTTAATTCTATGAATATGCATGTGGAGAATAATACAATTTCCACACGGTGCCTAATGTCAGGCTGTAAAGAAGGAGAAGCTGATTTCCATTTGGAAACTAAAGCAAACCCATCATTAAACATCCTGGATGAGAACTGACAAAGTGAATTACTACAAACTCTAAGCAAACTTTACAAGTACGTTTAATTAAACAAGAGTCTATTCGTTTTTGCCATCTCATTTAGAAGCATTTATTTAGGTGTAGCATTTCTACTTAAAGACTTGGTTAGTCACTATTTTTGACTCTATTACTGGCGAAACTCTACGCATGCTCTCTGACTTCTCTAAGAGGTCCTATTTATAATCAGTGTATTCTTCTCTGGTTGAAATTAAAATAAGAAAGTTTTAACAGATAAACAACACTTTGGATCTAAAATGTAAAGTGGCTTAGTTTGGGGGTTTTTGAAATCCTGGATGACATGGCAAATCAATTACATTATCTCTGCCTCAATAGGTAATGCTATGAAATGGGAAGATTCCTGCCAACTCCTTCTTCGGAATGGTTGTTGGCATCTGTGTGTATGTGTGTGTGTGTGTGTGTGTGCGTGTGAATTGCACTATATCTAAGGTAAAGGTTTGTGGGGCTTATGTCCTAAAATTACAGAGTGAGGCTGAGTTAGGAAGAGATGAACAGAAACAGTTCTCATGGAGCTTTGCTGAATATTTTGCAGAGCACACTGCCAATACGAAGAGATGTCTCTGAAGCTTTCACTTGCTTGATTTAAAATAGAGTGTAAGAGCCTGGCATTACCCAGATTACATTTATTAACAATATATAAGAGCTCCTTGTGAAGGCTCATATTGTGTGATTACTCATTCAATCAATGAAAAAAATGTTCAATAGTTTTTTAATCCTCACATTGGGCCAAGGGGCAATATGAGCAGTATCCTGTGGGATGTCCATTTATACAAAATGAGAAATAAAGAATCACAAAAGTCAAAAACTTGACCAGAGCGCCATTGCTTATCAGTAGCAGAACTGGAGTTTGCACCTAGATGCAGGAAGTTTCAAGGCCTGTTTTGCACCATGCTATTTGGAAATCATACACAATACCAAGAAGAAAAAATTCAAAGAAACAACCCATAAGGAAAACAACACAAATATCCATCAACAGATGAATGAAAAAAAAATAAACATGCTATATCCATACAATGGAATACAAAAAGGAATAAAGAACCGATACATTCTGTGGCATGGATGAACTTCAAGAACATCGTGCTAAATGAAAGACACCAGTCACAAAATACTACATATTGCATGATTTCATTGACATGAAATGTCTAGAATAGGCAAATCTATGGTCACAAAGTAGATTCATGGATGCTGCTTAGGGCTGGCAGTTGTGGAGGGGAATGGGAATGACTGCTAAGAGTTCTGAATTTCTTCCTGGGGTGATAAAAATACTCTAAAATTGATTGTGCTGAAGGTTGCGCAAGCCTATGATATACTAGAAACCATTTAATTTTGTATTTTAGGTGGCTGAATTGCACGTTATATGGATTATGTCTTGATCATAATGTTACAAAAAATAAGTCGCAGGAGGAACATGAAGAAACATGAGTAGGGCGTGAAGAAGCGGAGAGGACCAACACGCATGGAGAGGGTCATTGTAGATCTCCATTGTATATTTCAATGATATCAGCAGCACTGGGTTTATCTTCACTGGAGACCATGATGAAAAATACAGTTTCATGCAAAAGCAATTGTGATAAACTTCCAGGGAAGTCACTTATGGCCTTACTGATGAACGTGGTTAAAAGGGCTTCCTTCGGCCGGGCACGGTGGCTCAAGCCTGTAATCCCAGCACTTTGGGAGGCCGAGATGGGCGGATCACAAGGTCAGGAGATCGAGACCATCCTGGCTAACCCGGTGAAATCCCGTCTCTACTAAAAAATATACAAAAAACTAGCCGGGCGAGGTGGCGGGCGCCTGTAGTCCCAGCTACTCAGGAGGCTGAGGCAGGAGAATGGCGTAAACCCGGGAGGCGGAGCTTGCAGTGAGCTGAGATCCGGCCACTGCACTCCAGCCTGGG
>NC_045437.1:123137799-123147620 GCF_002776525.5 Piliocolobus tephrosceles
AAAAAAAAAAAAAAAAAAAAAAAAAAAAAAAAAAAGGCTTCCTTCAAAGGTTTATCTCTCCTCAAGGGGCTACACCAGGCCTTTTATCCTCTTCACTCATACAAACTCATCTTGCATGAGACCCATGTGATAGTCAATCATGCTATTTGCCTTCAGGAATCCTGTATCTACTGTTACGAAGAATCTTCTGATCTTACCCTATACTGATAGACAGTCAGTCATTTTTCATAACCCCAAATCACCATCATTAGTTTTTTTTTTTTTTTTTTTTTTTTTTTTTTTTTTTTTTTTTTTTTTTTCCCGCAGGGAAATGCACCCAGAAATTCCCCAATTGCACAGGGCTTTCATCTCCCCTCATGCCTCTCTCAAACACTCTAGTGCCTCTCTCTGCCACTCTTCTCTTCTACCCATCCTCAAGCTTAATAACACTCTCTTGGCCTAGAGACAAGAGGAGAGGCACAGATGGCACATCTTGAGAGTTAAATTGGTTTAAAATGTAGGTGTCATTTTCTTCATGAAAGTTAAGAGGAGAAATAATTTACAATTCTCTATGAAACCATTCTTCTAAATAGAGGGAAAACAGGTGAGGGTATCACGTTTCACATGTTTTAAAACATGCAGCTGTTCTTGGGTATATCACTTAAAGAAGAAAAAGAAAATCTTTTGGTGATAAAAAAAATTACTTAAAAATAAAAAAAAAAAACAGTTGTGGCATCATGCTATAAAGAAACTTGGCCAAGGATGGAAGGAGGTTATGTCTATACTAATTTCAAAGTCACCACCAACTTTCTGTGTTATTCCCTGGTGCAAGCTTGTACCTCTTTATAATGCCTTCAGAATAATTTATCACATAGTAAAGATTTTAAAAAATCATTATCCTTTTGATCTAAAAATCCTTATACTTCAACTTTAATATGTTCTTTCTGAAGAAGTTGCCATGTATATTTTAATCCTCCGAGAAATCAACAGCAGAGCACTCAAACAAGGTTTTAGGATCTTCTAATCCCAGTTTTTAAAACGTTATAAAAGTTTTTTGTTGTGTCTATCTACCATGACCCACATGTTCAGGTAGAAGGCGTGAAGACCTGCAAAGCATTGACAAAACTAAGCTGGGGAAATCATTAGAAGGAATATCCAGACATTTCAACTAATGATTTAAAGTTAGTTTAGTACTTAGGAGTACTTCTTGCCTATGGCGAATATATTAGCATAGCATAAGTAAGCTATGAATAACATTGGTTTATGTCGTGTCTTCAGGCTACTTCAAACTGTTTTTTTTTTTTTTTAATGCCAAAAATCAAGGGTGGCAGACATTTCAGCTTGGTTTGGTATCCCAAAAAGCTTTTTTGAGAAAGAAGTCACAAATGGCCCAAATGTATTAGTATTATTCTCTCAATATCAGGGACTTTAAGGGAATTTTGTTTTGCTAAAAAAATTAATAACTATCACACACACACTCACAAATGTGCACATATACACATTTTCTAAGTTGGTTAATCTTTAGAGAAAGAAACTGTAACCACAACCAAATCCATTCTCTTTTGTTCCTCATAAAGGGTTTACCTCAAATCCACCAAATCTGCACAACTTGGAGCTTTCAGGCCTTCCTATGTATTAGCTGTAAGCATATACTTCTTTTATAAGGCCCTCAGAAGACTACAAGACAGACCAAAAGTAATTCAAATGATTTCACATTGCATCATCTAAGATTGGTCACCCAAGAGTGAATTAGGTAACAAGGCTGCATGTCTCATAGTTCTGATGCTGCTGGCTCTGAAGTCTCCTTAAACCCTTGCTAAACTATAGAGCAGTTTTTGTTTGAAAATCCCTTCTATAGGAGAACAAAATACACTGAAAATATGAATGGCTATTTACCATTTATTATGTGCTAGGAACTGTGGCATGCCTTTGGTGTATCATGATGTTCCATTCTATGTGCCCTGGAAAATTTCCTCATGTTACGGGATGGGAGAAGGAGAAAGAGAGAAGTATACTTCAGCCAAAGTGAGGGATGGGAGACATTAATCTCTTCACAAGTCAGACAAATCATTTCCTTCTAACTCTTGCTTACCATATGCGTGTCTCAAAACTCTAAATATATCCATACTTGATACATGTTCACATCATTATGTTCTGTGTATTATTGTAAGCATTAAACCTTCGTACATACTTCTCATTGTATAGGACTGTATGCATTAACCCATGCATTCTCAAATTTAGAGCCAGTTTAAGGGATTTTTCAGAGGTAAATGTTTCTACCTATGATTATGATTTTACCTCCTGGTTGAGAATAGAACCTAAGGAAGAGCTCATATAATACATTAGCTTATATAATCCAACTACAACCTTCTAAAATGGATATTTATATGCTCTTTTGTCATTTAACTGGTGACCAAGGAGAATCTCAGAAAGATTAAAAAATCACTGATCACCCAGCTTTTACTTAGAAGAGATGGGATTTAAATTCAGGTGTGTCTCAATTCAAAACCTAACTGCTTCTCTTATTTTAAAAAATGGTACTGACAATCTTCTCTTATTTTGAAGGGACTATTAAAAAGCTATAGCACTATATGATGATTAAATAATCAAAATAAAGGAGAGAAGGGCCATTAAACATGCATTTGTTGGTTGTGGGGGGGGGTGACATGGGATGGGAAGGAGAATATACCCTCTATAAGTTCTGTTTTTATCCACCTTTCTTTCTCCTCTGTCACTTAAGGAAATGATAAAGACAAGAGAAAGTTACAACCGAAAAAACCCAAACTATCAAACAATAATACAAACTGATTTTGTCAGTGAGTTTTATGCTATTTCTCAAAATTTAGAATGTCAGTGTTCTAATAGGAGAATTTATTCCCATACCCAAAGCTGGAAAATAGGGGTTTTCTCAGATTAAAAAATATTATTCAAATGAATCACTGAAGCCTATTTACCATCAACAATCTGGTGCAACTTCTGAGTAACTCCCTCAAAGAGGGCAGTGGCTTTGATTAAAATTCACTGTTTAAGCTTGCAGAGGATGTACGTTTTTAAGCTAAGTGCGTTAGCCTTTTATTCAGAACATTTTACACTCTGTCCTTGTAAAAATTTAAAGACTTCTTGTTTAATAGTAATCCTCAAATGCTACATAAATTATGAGAATCTTACTGACTGCCCATGATTCTCAGCAAACACAATTTTTAGAATTGTAATTTGAGTAATTCCAAGTATCAGCCATGCTTGGATGCCTCTCCACAAACATCCTTGCTCCAAGGATGCCTCTCCATAAGCATCCTTGCTCTGGATCAAGGTCCTCCAGGACAGAATATGATGAAAATTGTCAGTTAGCATCACTCCTATAAGTTGAAAACTTCAGAATACATACAGCATGGGACAGACACCGTTAGATTGTCTACCATATATGAGGCATTAGTACAGAAAATGCAGGATCTCTACATATGTACAGGATGTAATGTTCGCTCAGCTTTTATTTTTTTATACCCTCCTCTTCGTTAGGCTTTTTAAAAATTTATTTCTTCATTTCTTAAGAGACAGAGTCTCACTCTGTCACCCCAAGCTGGAGTGCAGTGGCAAAATCACAGTTCACTGCAGCCTCAACCTACCGGGCTCAAGCAATCCTTCTGCCTTAGCCTCCCAAAGTGCTAGGATTGCAGGCATCAACCACCACGCCCAGCCTTTGTTAGGCATTTTAATCAAGCATCTACAAGGACCTCACTTTAGAATATTCCATCAAATGTTATCAGTGTCAAATCCAAAGGCATTTTCTCATTCTTCATCCTAATTAAATATTTTTTGACTTACGGCACAGTTGGCCTTGCTCTACTTAATAGCCCCTTCTGCCAAGAAGAGGATAGATTCGCCCTTATCCTTTCTCCATCTCTTCCACTGACTTGCCTTCCTTGGACTGTTCCCTAAAAGGGAGCATTTCTAGGTTCATGTCCTTGGCCCTGGTCCCTTTACACTCCTCTGCCAGACATCTCATCCCCTGATGTAGCCCCATTTAATCAGTCCACTCCTTTGTTAATAACCTTCGGTGGCCCACATTCGCTTCCATGGTAAAGTCAAAATACTTTGCTATGCAATTCTACATTTTCCAAAAGCTGGCTCAGGATTCACTTTCTAGTATCTTCCTTGCTCGCTTTCAATTTCTCTCACACTCCACTATTTCTTTATTTCCCTATCATACCATGTAAGAGCTCTGAATTTATAGTATCTTTGTATTCTTATCTCAAGATATGATCTATTCTGTTTCTTAACAAGAACAATCTTCCTCTAGCTCAAAGCCGAGCCCAAATATTAACTTCTTTGTGCAATCTTTAATCATGGCGTACTATGTAAATGTTGCCTATACCAGGTAGTAGATATTACATTGAGCCCATTTCAAATATTTTACTAATTTACTTTTCACAACAAAGTCATGACTTGGTTCTTCCATCATACCAGTGCAGCAAACTCTACTCAGAGAAATGAAGTAATTTCCACATCTTAAAAGCTAGGAAGTGACAGAACTGAGCTTTACACCCAAACAGTCTCATTCCAAAGAAATGTGCTTAATTACTGTGCTATGCTACCTCCTGACACCACTTAGGTCTTTCTTCCTAGGATGCGAATTGCTTGGGGGCAGGGATTTTGCGAAATTTATCTTTGTATTTCTAGTTCTCAGCATGTAGTAGATATTCAATAAATGTTTGATGACTTGTGCTCAGAATGAGTGATGCTGCAGCATTCTGCTGTAGTTAAAGGCGCTCTGTACTACAGCCTGCGATTGGACTTCTTGCATATTTTGATCCCACATCTATCTCTCACTCCTCGCTCTGCTCATCCTGGCTTATTATTGGCTTTGATCCGTTTCACAGCTCCTTTTATCATCAACTCTGTGAGTCTGGGATGGTTGCATCTCTATATTTACTGGATTAGACTTCTTAATTAATATTTAACTCCCTTTCCTTGAAGAACAAAATGAAAGCAAAAATGAAATCGCCTTCCAGAATTCCTTTTTGATATACAAGGCAGACCTCCCACTTGTGACAGGTTCCCAGAAAAAGAGGACAGTCACTTTAAGTGAAAATTATCTAATCTCCATCGCCTTTAACATCAGATCAATGCAAGAGCAGGGATTTACATATCTGCCCAAGGACCTGATAGCCAAGGGTTATGAAAGAGACAAAGAAATCACATTTAATCATTTGCATGTGATAAATCTACAAGCTTTCAAAGCAGTCTATATTGATTAAATATGGCAAAAATTATTTTAAAAACAGTAACACCAAAAATAATCAGTACTATGCATGAATTGTTTACTACGTGCGTGCCAGGCACTTCGCTAAGAGCTTGATGTACTAGCCCATCTCATTTAATAATCACAACAGGAATAAGAGAAACGGGGCTGGGTGCTGGTGGTTCACGCCTGTAATCTCAGCACTTTCGGAGGCCAAGGCAGGTGGATAACTTGAGGTCAGGAGTTCAAGACCAGCCTGGCCAACAGGGTGAAACCCTATCTCTACTAAAAATACCAAAATTAGCTGGGCATGGTGGTGCATGCCTGTAATCTCAGCTACTTGGGAGGTTGAGGCAGGAGAATCTCTTGAACCTGGGAAGCAGAGGCTGCAGTGAGCCAAGATGGTGCCAACTGCACTTCAGCCTGCACAACAGAGCAAGATCCTCTCAAAAAAGAAAAAAAAAAAAGAAGAAAAAGAAGAAAAAAAAAAGAAAAAGAAAACAAGAAAGAATAAGGGAAGGGGACAATTATTATACACATTTTGCAGAAGAAAATTGTGTTTTGAGAGCTTGTTGGTAATTTGCCAATGTCATGGAGCTGATAAAGGACAGAGTTAAGGTTTAAACACTTGTCTATCTGACTTCAAAATTTCTGCACTATAGCCTTGATTGTCTTCATATCAAAAATTATGATATTGACACCCAGAGAGATTTAGGTCTGTTGCCCTTGGAACAGTAATGGCCATATAGCTAGTGGGTTGCAGAGCAAGGACAAGAAATCACATCTCTAGACTTTTTCGACTAAGCCCTCGGACATCTCCCATTAGTATGTTACACCATCACAGTGCATGGAATATATATAGTTCTCATATTTTCTTCATAAAATACATTGGAAGTTGAAACAAGACTATGGTCATCGGCACAGTTTTCCTGCGAGAGATAGTAATAGAAATCTTTGATATTTTTAAAGCATTAAAGCCCACTTAGTAGATTCTAGAGAAAATCATTCTGAGACATGTTTTAGAGCCTTTTTCTTGATATGAATTTCAGAGAAGCAAACAAAGATATATGAGGTTAAGTTGCTATTCTGGTATCTTCAAATTGCAGATACCATTTCTTAACCTACTCTTTCAGCAGGAATAGAAACAGTATTTTGTATCCTATTGAATAAGATACATATTTCTTTAGAAGGTATGATATAATCACCTTCCCATGGTTCTCTCAATCCCTTCCTTGTTGGTTTGTTAATTCACCACATTATTAATCTCTTCAAAATAAGAAAATTATTATCTCTTCAAAATGAGAAAGGTCAATTTTATATCAAATCACAGACACACACACATACTCAGTGCTCTGTTTGCAACAAAACCTATCAATCATGGGTCCATATACGTTGCTTTATAAATGATTTCACTATCATTTTCTTTCATTAGTTAATTTTCAGAATGTTTTGTGATTTTTTTGAGAAAAACTTTGAGCCGGGTGTGGTGGCTCAAGCCTGTAATCCCAGCACTTTGGGAGGCTGAGACGGGCGGATCACGAGGTCAGGAGATCGAGACCATCCTGGCTAACACAGTGAAACCCCGTCTCTACTAAAAATACAAAAAAATAGCCGAGCGAGGTGGCGGGCGCCTGTAGTCCCAGCTACTCGGGAGGCTGAGGCAGGAGAATGGCGTGAACCCGGGAGGCGGAGCTTGCAGTGAGCTGAGATCCGGCCACTGCACTCCAGCCTGGGTGACAGAGCAAGACTCCGTCTCAAAAAAAAAAAAAAAAAAAAAAAAAGAGAAAAACTTTGTTAAGTTAAATGAATAAGGACTTAAGTCTCCTGATGAGTATGGTTTTACCAAGATAATAGTTTCTTATCTTCCATTGTTTTGAATTTGCCTTTCTGTTTTCCTTTCTTCATTTTCCCACATTCTCTCTTATTCTCCCTACTTCCCTTCCATGGTTTTGTGACTCATTCCGACAAGCAATGTGGTAGCCTTTGGAAACATACATAAATAAGATGTTGTCCCTATATTTGAGATTTCTTATGGTGTGTTAGAAAATGTTTTTTCTTTCTCTCTGCACTCACCAAGGACATCTGATTCTGTTTATTAAAGGAAGACTCCATTACTTCTCCAGCATCAAAAGTTGATCAGTGCCTTAATTGAGAAATAGATTGGGGATATTTCTCCAGGATCAACAATGAAACTGTCCACCAGGACTGAACCACACTTTTGCTAGTTCTTCTAACCCCATCCATCATCAGGAGTTAAGAAAGGTGCCCAAGATCCATCTCTCCCTAGCCCTTGACATTCAAAGCCTTGCCTTCACTGTCTGCCTTCACCCTTGTCATATCTACTGTCTCTCTGTATGTCAATCATTGAAAAAAGTCTTAACCATTTATCTAAATGCTGATTTCATGGTCTTGCTCCAGTAGAAGTCTTGTTCTTTCTAAGGACACTACTTTAAGTTTTTCCTCCCTGTGCCATCATACCAATGGCACTGAAGATATAAAAGAGATACACACTGCTTCTTGTCCTTGGTACAGCATGATGCTTCAATGCTTTGTAGACATCCTCAGCTTTGCATCTCTTGCCATCAGATTTTATCACCACATTACCTCTCATTCTTGTTGTCATTCACTGACACCCCTATTTGAACAACAACTTCCCATTTTCCCCTTCTCTCAACCCCTGGCAAATTTCATTCTACTCTCTGCTTTTAAGAGTTTAATTATCTTAGATATTTCATATAATTGGATGCATGCTGTACACGTTCTTCTGAGATTGACTTATTTCCCTTACATAATGTTCACAAGGTTCATCCATGTTATATCATACGGCAGGATTTCCTTCTTTTTATGGCTGAATAATATTCTATTGTAGGTATGCACTACATTTTCTTTATCTATTCATACATTGATGGACATTTAGGTTCTGCCCACATCTTGGTTACTGTGAATAATGCTGCAATGACTTTGGGAGTACATCTATCCCTTTGAGATCCCGATTTTAATTCTTTTGAATAAATGCCAAAAAGTGAAAATGCTAGATCATATGGAAATTCTATCTTTAATTTGAGGAAACTCCATAATGTTTTCTATAGTGGTTGTATCATTTTATATTCCCACCAACAGTATATAAAAGCTACAAAGCTACAATTTCTCCACATCCTTGACAACACTTATCTCTTGTTGTTGCTTTTATAATGGCCATCCTAACAGGTGTGTGAGATGATATCTCATTGTAGTTTTGATTTCTATTTCCCTCGTTATTAGTGATGTGGAGTATCTTTTCACATACAGCAAGTCCTCACTTAAAATTATCTATAGGTTCCTGGAAACCGAGAGTTTAAGTGAAAGGATGTATAACCACACCATTTTTTTTTTTTCTCATCAACTTTATACCCTAGGGATGCCGAACAAAATGACATCATTCAAGAGTCACTGTACTTTGTTTTCCTTAAGGTTACAATTTCCAAGAACTTATTGATGAGATTCACTGAGGACTTGCTATATTTTTGGCCATTTGAAATTCTTCTTTGTAAAAACCAAAAGCTTTCCTTCTAAGATCAAGAACACTACAAGGATACATGCTCTCACCATTTCTATTCAACATAATGCTGGAAATCTTAGCAAAGTAAGTAGACAAGAAAAGGGAATAAAAGGCATCCAAGTTAGAAAGGAAGAAGTAATGCTATCTCCATTTTCAGATGACACAATCTTATATGTAGAAAACCCTAAAGACAAAAAAAAAAAAAAAAAAAAAAAAACCCAAGACCAAAAAACAAAAAACCCAACCCCACAACTTGTTAGAACTGATGAACAATTCAGTAAAGTTGCAGGATACAAAATGAACATACAAAAATTAGTCATATTTCTATACACTAACACTGAACTATTTGAAAAGGAAACTAATAAAAAATCGATTATAATAGGAGCAAAAATATATTTAGGAATAAACTCACTCAAAGCAGTGAATGACTTGTCCAGTGAAAACTACAAAACTTTTATGAAAGAAATTAAAAGAAACACAAATAAATGAGAAGAAATCCCATGTCCATGGATTGGAAGACTTAATATTGTTAAAATGTCCATACTATCAAAAGCAATCTACACCTCCAACGCATGCAATCCCTACCAAAATTCCAATGACATTTTTTACAGAAATAGAACAAATAATCCTAAAATCCATGTAGAATGATAATCTTGGTTCAAAGCCAAAGCAATCTTGAGAAAGAAGGTCAAAATTGGAGGCATCACATTTCCTGATTTTAAAATATATTACAGCCTGACCTGATGGCTCACACTTGTAATCCCAGGATTTGGGGAGGCTGAGACTGGTGGCTCGCTTAAGTTCAGGAGTTTGAGACCAGCCTGGGCAACATGGTGAAACCCTGTCTGTAAAAATATAAAAAAAATTAGCCGGGCATGATGGCATGTGTCTGAAGTTCCAGCTATTTGGGAGACTGAGGCAGGAGAATCACTTGACCCCAGGAGGCAGAGGTTGCTTCCTGAGCTGAGATCACACCACTGCACTCCAGCCTGGGTGACAGAGTGAGACTCCATCTCCAAAATAAATAAATAAATAAATAAATAAATAAATAAATAAATAAATAAA